>NC_069507.1:289261588-289289123 GCF_027579735.1 Bombina bombina | reverse complement strand
GCACATGTACAACTATATACACACAAGTACACGTACAACTATAAACACACAAGCACACGTACAACTATATACACACAAGCACACGTACAACTATATACACACCAGCACACGTACAACTATATACACACCAGCACATGTACAACTATATACACACAAGCACAACTATAAACACACCAGCACATGTACAACTATATACACACAAGCACACGTACAACTATAAACATACCAGCACACGTACAACTATATACACACCAGCACATGTACAACTCTATACACACCAGCACATGTACAACTCTATACACAGCAGCACACGTACAACTCTATACACAACAGCACACGTACAACTATATACACACCAGCACATGTACAACTATATACACACAGGCACACGTACAACTCTATACACACCAGCACACGTACAACTATAAACACACCAGCACACGTACAACTCTATACACACCAGCACACGTACAACTCTATACACACCAGCACACGTACAACTATATACACAGAAGCACACGTACAACTATACACAAATGAGCACATGTACAACTATATACACACCAGCACACATACAACTATATACACACCAGCACACATACAACTATATACACACAAGCACACGTACAACTATATACACACCAGCACACGTACAACTATAAACACACCAGCACACGTACAACTATTAACACACCAGCACACGTACAACTCTATACACACCAGCACACGTACAAGCACACGTACAACTATAAACATACAAGCACACGTACAACTCTATACACACCAGCACATGTACAACTCTATACACACCAGCACATGTACAACTCTATACACAGCAGCACACGTACAACTCTATACACAGCAGCACACGTACAACTCTATACACACCAGCACATGTACAACTCTATACACAGCAGCACACGTACAACTCTATACACAGCAGCACACGTACAACTCTATACACACCAGCACATGTACAACTCTATACACAGCAGCACACGTACAACTCTATACACAACAGCACACGTACAACTATATACACACCAGCACATGTACAACTATATACACACAGGCACACGTACAACTCTATACACACCAGCACACGTACAACTATAAACACACCAGCACACGTACAACTCTATACACACCAGCACACGTACAACTCTATACACGCCAGCACACGTACAACTATATACACACAAGCACACGTACAACTATATACACACTACCACACGTACAACTATATACACATATGGACTGTTTCACTTACCTGCACACTAGACTCACTTACAGACCTGTGCACTGATTCACTTACACCTACCTGCACACTAGACTCAATTACATATCTGTGCACTGACTAACTTACAACTACCTGCACACTAAACTCACTTACATACCTGTGCACTGATTGACTTACACCTACCTGCACACTAGACTCACTTACACATCTGTGCACTGACTCACACCTACCTGCACACTAGAGTCACTTGCACATATGCGCACTGTTTCACTTACACCTACCTGCACACTAGACTCACTTACACACCTGTGCACTGATTCACTTACACCTACCTGCACACTAGACTCACTTGCACATATGTGCACTGATTCACTTACACCTATCTGCACACTAGTTTCACTTACACATCTGTGCACTGACTCACACCTACCTGCACACTAGAGTCACTTGCACATATGCGCACTGTTTCACTTACACCTACCTGCACACTAGACTCACTTACACACCTGTGCACTGATTCACTTACACCTACCTGCACACTAGACTCACTTGCACATATGTGCACTGATTCACTTACACCTATCTGCACACTAGTTTCACTTACACATCTGTGCACTGACTCACACCTACCTGCACACTAGACTCACTTGCACATATGTGGACTGTTTCACTTACCTGTACACAAGACTCACTTACAGACCTGTGCACTGATTCACTTACACCTACCTGCACACTAGACTCACTTACATATCTGTGCACTGACTAACTTACAACTACCTGCACACTAGACTCACTTACATATCTGTGCACTGACTAACTTACAACTACCTGCACACTAGACACACTTACACATCTGTGCACTGACTAACTTACAACTACCTGCACACTAGACTCACTTACACATCTGTGCACTTATTCACTTACACCTACCTGCACACTAGACTCACTTACACATCTGTGCACTGATTCACTTACACCTACCTGCACACTAGACTCACTTACAGATCTGTGCACTGACTAACTTACAACTACCTGCACACTAGACTCACTTAAACATCTGTGCACTGACTAACTTACAACTACCTGCACACTAGACTCACTTACATATCTGTGCACTGACTAACTTACAACTACCTGCACACTAGACACACTTACACATCTGTGCACTGACTAACTTACAACTACCTGCACACTAGACTCACTTACACACCTGTGCACTGATTCACTTACACCTACCTGCACACTAGACTCACTTGCACATATGTGCACTGACTAACTTACACCTACCTGCACACTAGTTTCACTTACACATCTGTGCACTGACTCACACCTACCTGCACACTAGACTCACTTACACACCTGTGCACTGATTCACTTACACCTACCTGCACACTAGACTCACTTACACATCTGTGCACTGATTCACTTACACCTACCTGCACACTAGACTCACTTACAGATCTGTGCACTGACTAACTTACAACTACCTGCACACTAGACTCACTTAAACATCTGTGCACTGACTAACTTACAACTACCTGCACACTAGACTCACTTACACATCTGTGCACTGACTAACTTACACCTACCTGCTCACTAGACTCACTTACAAACCTGTGCACTGATTCACTTACACCTACCTGCACATAAGACTTACTTACACATACTGTATGTGCACTAAACCTGCACACTAGACTCACACACATGTGTATTGTTTAACTTACACCTACCTGCACACTAGACTCACAGTCCTGTGTGCTGATTCACTTACACCTACCTGCACATTAAAATCACTTACACATACTGTATGTGCACTAATTGACTTACACATACCTGCACACTAGACTCACTTACAGACATGTGCACTGATTCACTTACACCCACTTGCACACTAGACTCACTTACAGATATGTTCACTGATTCACTAACACACCTGTGCACTGATTCACTTACACCCACCTGCACACTAGACTCATTTACACATCTGTGCACTGATTCACTTACACCCACCTGCACACTAGACTCACTTACACATATGTTCACTGATTCACTTACACTCCTGTGCACTGATTCACTTACACCCACCTGCACATTAGACTCACTTACACATATGTGCACTGATTCACTTACACACCTGTGCACTGATTCACTTACACCTACCTGCACATTAGACTCACTTACACACCTGTGCGCTGATTCACTTACACCTACCTGCAAACTAAACTCACTTACACATACTGTATGTGCACTGATTCATTTACGCCTACCTGCACACTAGACTCACACACACCTGTGCATTGTTTCACTTACAATTAGCTGCACACTAGACTCACTTACACATCTGTGCACCGATTCACTTACACCTACCTGAACACTAGACTCACTGACACATCTGTGCACTGACTCACTTACACGTACCTGAACACTAGACTCACTTACACATCTGTGCACTGATTCACTTACACCTAGCTGCACACTAGACTCACTTACACATCTGTCAACTGATTCACTTACACCTAGCTGCACACTAGACTCACTTACACATCTGTGCACTGATTCTCTTACACCTACCTGCACACTAGACTCACTTGCACATATGTACACTGTTTCACTTACCTGCACACTTGACTCACTTACACATCTGTGCACTGATTTACTTACACCTACCTGCACACTAGACTCACTTACACATCTGTCAACTGATTCACTTACACCTAGGTGCACACTATACTCACTTACACATCTCTGCACTGATTCACTTACACCTAGCTGCACACTAGACTCACTTACACATCTGTGCACTGATTCACTTACACCTAGCTGCACACTAGACTCACTTACACATCTGTGCACTGATTCTCTTACACCTACCTGAACACTAGACTCACTTACACATCTGTGCACTGATTCTCTTACACCTACCTGAACACTAGACTCACTTACACATATGTGCACTGACTCACACCTACCTGCAAATTAGACCCACTTATTCTTATGTGCACTGTTTCACTTACACCTACCTGCACACTAGACTCACTTGCACATCTGTGCACTGATTCAATTACACCTACCTGAAAACTAGACTCACTTGCACATCTGTGCACTGACTCACACCTACCTGCACATTAGACTCACTTACACATATATGCACTGATTCATTTACACCTACCTGCACACTAGACTCACTTACACACCTGTGCACTGATTCACTTACACCTACCTGCACACTAGACTCACTTGCACATATGTGCACTGATTCACTTACACCTACCTGCACACTAGTTTCACTTACACATCTGTGCACTGACTCACACCTACCTGCACACTAGACTCACTTACACACCTGTGCACTGATTCACTTACCTGTACACTAGACTCACTTACAGACCTGTGCACTGATTCACTTACACCTACCTGCACACTAGACTCACTTACATATCTGTGCACTGACTAACTTACAACTACCTGCACACTAAACTCACTTACATATCTGTGCACTGATTCACTTACACCTACCTGCACACTAGACTCACTTACATATCTGTGCACTGACTAACTTACAACTACCTGCACACTAGACTCACTTACATATCTGTGCACTGACTAACTTACAACTACCTGCACACTAGACACACTTACACATCTGTGCACTGACTAACTTACAACTACCTGCACACTAGACTCACTTACACATCTGTGCACTGATTCACTTACACCTACCTGCACACTAGACTCACTTACACATCTGTGCACTGATTCACTTACACCTACCTGCACACTAGACTCACTTACAGATCTGTGCACTGACTAACTTACAACTACCTGCACACTAGACTCACTTAAACATCTGTGCACTGACTAACTTACAACTACCTGCACACTAGACTCACTTACACATCTGTGCACTGACTAACTTACACCTACCTGCTCACTAGACTCACTTACAAACCTGTGCACTGATTCACTTACACCTACCTGCACATTAGACTCACTTACACATACTGTATGTGCACTAAACCTGCACACTAGACTCACACACATGTGTATTGTTTAACTTACACCTACCTGCACACTAGACTCACAGTCCTGTGTGCTGATTCACTTACACCTACCTGCACATTAAAATCACTTACACATACTGTATGTGCACTAATTGACTTACACATACCTGCACACTAGACTCACTTACAGACATGTGCACTGATTCACTTACACCCACTTGCACACTAGACTCACTTACAGATATGTTCACTGATTCACTAACACACCTGTGCACTGATTCACTTACACCCACCTGCACACTAGACTCATTTACACATCTGTGCACTGATTCACTTACACCCACCTGCACACTAGACTCACTTACACATATGTTCACTGATTCACTTACACTCCTGTGCACTGATTCACTTACACCCACCTGCACATTAGACTCACTTACACATATGTGCACTGATTCACTTACACACCTGTGCACTGATTCACTTACACCTACCTGCACATTAGACTCACTTACACACCTGTGCGCTGATTCACTTACACCTACCTGCAAACTAAACTCACTTACACATACTGTATGTGCACTGATTCATTTACGCCTACCTGCACACTAGACTCACACACACCTGTGCATTGTTTCACTTACACCGAGCTGCACACTAGACTCACTTACACATCTGTGCACCGATTCACTTACACCTACCTGAACACTAGACTCACTGACACATCTGTGCACTGACTCACTTACACGTACCTGAACACTAGACTCACTTACACATCTGTGCACTGATTCACTTACACCTAGCTGCACACTAGACTCACTTACACATATGTGCACTGATTCACTTACACCTAGCTGCACACTAGACTCACTTACACATCTGTCAACTGATTCACTTACACCTAGCTGCACACTAGACTCACTTACACATCTGTGCACTGATTCTCTTACACCTACCTGCACACTAGACTCACTTGCACATATGTGCACTGTTTCACTTACCTGCACACTCGACTCACTTACACATCTGTGCACTGATTTACTTACACCTACCTGCACACTAGACTCACTTACACATCTGTCAACTGATTCACTTACACCTAGATGCACACTATACTCACTTACACATCTGTGCACTGATTCACTTACACCTAGCTGCACACTAGACTCACTTACACATCTGTGCACTGATTCTCTTACACCTACCTGAACACTAGACTCACTTACACATCTGTGCACTGATTCTCTTACACCTACCTGAACACTAGACTCACTTACACATATGTGCACTGACTCACACCTACCTGCAAATTAGACCCACTTATTCTTATGTGCACTGTTTCACTTACACCTACCTGCACACTAGACTCACTTGCACATCTGTGCACTGATTCAATTACACCTACCTGAAAACTAGACTCACTTGCACATCTGTGCACTGACTCACACCTACCTGCACATTAGACTCACTTACACATATATGCACTGATTCACTTACACCTACCTGCACACTAGACTCACTTGCACATATGTGCACTGTTTCACTTACACCTACCTGCACACTAGACCCACTTACACATCTGTGCACTGATTCACTTACACCTACCTGCACACTAGACCCACTTACACATCTGTGCACTGACTTACTTAACCTACCTGCACACTAGACTCACTTACACATCTGTGCACTGACTACCTTACAACTACCTGCACACTAGACTCACTTACACATCTGTGCACTGATTCACTTACTTGCACCTGCACACTAGACTCACACATCTGTGCACTGATTGACTTACACCTACCTGCACACTAGACTCACTTACACATCTGTGCACTGATTCACACCTACCTGCACACTAGACTCACTTACACACCTGTGCACTGATTCACTTACACCTACCTGCACACTAGACTCACTTGCACATATGTGCACTGATTCACTTACACCTACCTGCACACTAGTTTCACTTACACATCTGTGCACTGACTCACACCTACCTGCACACTAGACTCACTTACACACCTGTGCACTGATTCACTTACACCTACCTGCACACTAGACTCACTTGCACATATGTGGACTGTTTCACTTACCTGCACACTAGACTCACTTACAGACCTGTGCACTGATTCACGTACACCTACCTGCACACTAGACTCACTTACATATCTGTGCACTGACTCACACCTACCTGCACACTAGACTGACTTGCACATATGTGCACTGTTTCACTTACACCTACCTGCACACTAGACTCACTTGCACATATGTGCACTGTTTCACTTACCTGCACACTAGACTCACTTACAGACCTGTGCACTGATTCACTTACACCTACCTGCACACTAGACTCACTTACACATCTGTGCACTGACTCACACCTACCTGCACACTAGACTCACTTGCACATATGTGCACTGTTTCACTTACACCTACCTGCACACTAGACTCACTTACACACCTGTGCACTGATTTACTTACACCTACCGGCACACTAGACTCACTTGCACATCTGTGCACTGATTCACTTACACCTACTCACACACGCCTGTGTATTGTTTCACTTACACCTACCTGAAAACTAGACTCACTTGCACATCTGTGCACTGATTCACTTACACCTACCTGCACATTAGACTCACTTACACATCTGTGCACTGATTAACTTACAACTACCTGCACACTAGACTCACTTAAACATCTGTGCACTGACTAACTTACAACTACCTGCACACTAGACTCACTTAAACATCTGTGCACTGACTAACTTACAACTACCTGCACACTAGACTCACTTGCACATATGTGCACTGTTTCACTTACACCTACCTGCACACTAGACTCACTTACACACCTGTGCACTGATTTACTTACACCTACCGGCACACTAGACTCACTTGCACATCTGTGCACTGATTCACTTACACCTACTCACACACGCCTGTGTATTGTTTCACTTACACCTACCTGAAAACTAGACTCACTTGCACATCTGTGCACTGATTCACTTACACCTACCTGCACACTAGACTCACTTGCACATCTGTGCACTGATTCAATTACACCTACCTGAAAACTAGACTCACTTGCACATCTGTGCACTGACTCACACCTACCTGCACATTAGACTCACTTACACATATATGCACTGATTCACTTACACCTACCTGCACACTAGACTCACTTGCACATATGTGCACTGTTTCACTTACACCTACCTGCACACTAGACCCACTTACACATCTGTGCACTGATTCACTTACACCTACCTGCACACTAGACCCACTTACACATCTGTGCACTGACTTACTTAACCTACCTGCACACTAGACTCACTTCTAGACTCACTCACATCTGTGCACTGATTCACTTACACCTACCTGCACACTAGACCCACTTACACATCTGTGCACTGACTTACTTAACCTACCTGCACACTAGACTCACTTACACATCTGTGCACTGACTACCTTACAACTACCTACTCACTACACATCTGTGCACTGATTCACTTACTTGCACCTGCACACTAGACTCACACATCTGTGCACTGATTGACTTACACCTACCTGCACACTAGACTCACTTACACATCTGTGCACTGATTCACACCTACCTGCACACTAGACTCACTTACACACCTGTGCACTGATTCACTTACACCTACCTGCACACTAGACTCACTTGCACATATGTGCACTGATTCACTTACACCTACCTGCACACTAGTTTCACTTACACATCTGTGCACTGACTCACACCTACCTGCACACTAGACTCACTTACACACCTGTGCACTGATTCACTTACACCTACCTGCACACTAGACTCACTTGCACATATGTGGACTGTTTCACTTACCTGCACACTAGACTCACTTACAGACCTGTGCACTGATTCACGTACACCTACCTGCACACTAGACTCACTTACATATCTGTGCACTGACTCACACCTACCTGCACACTAGACTGACTTGCACATATGTGCACTGTTTCACTTACACCTACCTGCACACTAGACTCACTTGCACATATGTGCACTGTTTCACTTACCTGCACACTAGACTCACTTACAGACCTGTGCACTGATTCACTTACACCTACCTGCACACTAGACTCACTTACACATCTGTGCACTGACTCACACCTACCTGCACACTAGACTCACTTGCACATATGTGCACTGTTTCACTTACACCTACCTGCACACTAGACTCACTTACACACCTGTGCACTGATTTACTTACACCTACCGGCACACTAGACTCACTTGCACATCTGTGCACTGATTCACTTACACCTACTCACACACGCCTGTGTATTGTTTCACTTACACCTACCTGAAAACTAGACTCACTTGCACATCTGTGCACTGATTCACTTACACCTACCTGCACATTAGACTCACTTACACATCTGTGCACTGATTAACTTACAACTACCTGCACACTAGACTCACTTAAACATCTGTGCACTGACTAACTTACAACTACCTGCACACTAGACTCACTTAAACATCTGTGCACTGACTAACTTACAACTACCTGCACACTAGACTCACTTACACATCTGTGCACTGACTAACTTACACCTACCTGCTCACTAGACTCACTTACAAACCTGTGCACTGATTCACTTACACCTACCTGCACATTAGACTCACTTACACATACTGTATGTGCACTAAACCTGCACACTAGACTCACACACATGTGTATTGTTTAACTTACACCTACCTGCACACTAGACTCACAGTCCTGTGTGCTGATTCACTTACACCTACCTGCACATTAAACTCACTTACACATACTGTATGTGCACTAATTGACTTACACATACCTGCACACTAGACTCACTTACAGACATGTGCACTGATTCACTTACACCCACTTGCACACTAGACTCACTTACAGATATGTTCACTGATTCACTAACACACCTGTGCACTGATTCACTTACACCCACCTGCACACTAGACTCATTTACACATCTGTGCACTGATTCACTTACACCCACCTGCACACTAGACTCACTTACACATATGTTCACTGATTCACTTACACTCCTGTGCACTGATTCACTTACACCCACCTGCACATTAGACTCACTTACACATATGTGCACTGATTCACTTACACACCTGTGCACTGATTCACTTACACCTACCTGCACATTAGACTCACTTACACACCTGTGCGCTGATTCACTTACACCTACCTGCAAACTAAACTCACTTACACATACTGTATGTGCACTGATTCATTTACGCCTACCTGCACACTAGACTCACACAAACCTGTGCATTGTTTCACTTACACCTAGCTGCACACTAGACTCACTTACACATCTGTGGACCGATTCACTTACACCTACCTGAACACTAGACTCACTGACACATCTGTGCACTGACTCACTTACACGTATCTGAACACTAGACTCACTTACACATCTGTGCACTGATTCACTTACACCTAGGTGCACACTATACTCACTTACACATCTGTGCACTGATTCACTTACACCTAGCTGCACACTAGACTCACTTACACATCTGTGCACTGATTCTCTTACACCTACCTGAACACTAGACTCACTTACACATCTGTGCACTGATTCTCTTACACCTACCTGAACACTAGACTCACTTACACATATGTGCACTGACTCACACCTACCTGCAAATTAGACCCACTTATTCTTATGTGCACTGTTTCACTTACACCTACCTGCACACTAGACTCACTTGCACATCTGTGCACTGATTCAATTACACCTACCTGAAAACTAGACTCACTTGCACATCTGTGCACTGACTCACACCTACCTGCACATTAGACTCACTTACACATATATGCACTGATTCACTTACACCTACCTGCACACTAGACTCACTTGCACATATGTGCACTGTTTCACTTACACCTACCTGCACACTAGACTCACTTACACACCTGTGCACTGATTCACTTACACCTACCTGCACACTAGACTCACTTGCACATATGTGGACTGTTTCACTTACCTGTACACTAGACTCACTTACAGACCTGTGCACTGATTCACTTACACCTACCTGCACACTAGACTCACTTACATATCTGTGCACTGACTAACTTACAACTACCTGCACACTAAACTCACTTACATATCTGTGCACTGATTCACTTACACCTACCTGCACACTAGACTCACTTACATATCTGTGCACTGACTAACTTACAACTACCTGCACACTAGACTCACTTACATATCTGTGCACTGACTAACTTACAACTACCTGCACACTAGAAACACTTACACATCTGTGCACTGACTAACTTACAACTACCTGCACACTAGACTCACTTACACATCTGTGCACTGATTCACTTACACCTACCTGCACACTAGACTCACTTACACATCTGTGCACTGATTCACTTACACCTACCTGCACACTAGACTCACTTACACATCTGTGCACTGACTAACTTACAACTACCTGCACACTAGACTCACTTAAACATCTGTGCACTGACTAACTTACACCTACCTGCACACTAGACTCACTTACACATCTGTGCACTGATTCACTTACACCTACCTGCACACTAGACTCACTTACAGATCTGTGCACTGACTAACTTACAACTACCTGCACACTAGACTCACTTAAACATCTGTGCACTGACTAACTTACAACTACCTGCACACTAGACTCACTTACACATCTGTGCACTGACTAACTTACACCTACCTGCTCACTAGACTCACTTACAAACCTGTGCACTGATTCACTTACACCTACCTGCACATTAGACTCACTTACACATACTGTATGTGCACTAAACCTGCACACTAGACTCACACACATGTGTATTGTTTAACTTACACCTACCTGCACACTAGACTCACAGTCCTATGTGCTGATTCACTTACACCTACCTGCACATTAAACTCACTTACACATACTGTATGTGCACTAATTGACTTACACATACCTGCACACTAGACTCACTTACAGACATGTGCACTGATTCACTTACACCCACTTGCACACTAGACTCACTTACAGATATGTTCACTGATTCACTAACACACCTGTGCACTGATTCACTTACACCCACCTGCACACTAGACTCATTTACACATCTGTGCACTGATTCACTTACACCCACCTGCACACTAGACTCACTTACACATATGTTCACTGATTCACTTACACTCCTGTGCACTGATTCACTTACACCCACCTGCACATTAGACTCACTTACACATATGTGCACTGATTCACTTACACACCTGTGCACTGATTCACTTACACCTACCTGCACATTAGACTCACTTACACACCTGTGCGCTGATTCACTTACACCTACCTGCAAACTAAACTCACACACACCTGTGCATTGTTTCACTAACACCTAGCTGCACACTAGACTCACTTACACATCTGTGCACCGATTCACTTACACCTACATACTGTATGTGCACTGATTCATTTACGCCTACCTGCACACTAGACTCACACACACCTGTGCATTGTTTCACTAACACCTAGCTGCACACTAGACTCACTTACACATCTGTGCACCGATTCACTTACACCTACCTGAACACTAGACTCACTGACACATCTGTGCACTGACTCACTTACACGTACCTGAACACTAGACTCACTTACACATCTGTGCACTGATTCACTTACACCTAGCTGCACACTAGACTCACTTACACATATGTGCACTGATTCACTTACACCTAGCTGCACACTAGACTCACTTACACATCTGTCAACTGATTCACTTACACCTAGCTGCACACTAGACTCACTTACACATCTGTGCACTGATTCTCTTACACCTACCTGCACACTAGACTCACTTGCACATATGTGCACTGTTTCACTTACCTGCACACTCAACTCACTTACACATCTGTGCACTGATTTACTTACACCTACCTGCACACTAGACTCACTTACACATCTGTCAACTGATTCACTTACACCTAGGTGCACACTATACTCACTTACACATCTCTGCACTGATTCACTTACACCTAGCTGCACACTAGACTCACTTACACATCTGTGCACTGATTCTCTTACACCTACCTGAACACTAGACTCACTTACACATCTGTGCACTGATTCTCTTACACCTACCTGAACACTAGACTCACTTACACATATGTGCACTGACTCACACCTACCTGCAAATTAGACCCACTTATTCTTATGTGCACTGTTTCACTTACACCTACCTGCACACTAGACTCACTTGCACATCTGTGCACTGATTCAATTACACCTACCTGAAAACTAGACTCACTTGCACATCTGTGCACTGACTCACACCTACCTGCACATTAGACTTACTTACACATATATGCACTGATTCACTTACACCTACCTGCACACTAGACTCACTTGCACATATGTGCACTATTTCACTTACACCTACCTGCACACTAGACCCACTTACACATCTGTGCACTGATTCACTTACACCTACCTGCACACTAGTCCCACTTACACATCTGTGCACTGACTAACTTAACCTACCTGCACACTAGACTCACTTACACATCTGTGCACTGACTACCTTACAACTACCTGCACACTAGACTCACTTACACATCTGTGCACTGATTCACTTACACCCACCTGCACACTAGACTCACACATCTGTGCACTGATTGACTTACACCTACCTGCACACTAGACTCACTTACACATCTGTGCACTGATTCACACCTACCTGCACACTAGACTCACTTACACACCTGTGCACTGATTCACTTACACCTACCTGCACACTAGACTCACTTGCACATATGTGCACTGATTCACTTACACCTACCTGCACACTAGTTTCACTTACACATCTGTGCACTGACTCACACCTACCTGCACACTAGACTCACTTACACACCTGTGCACTGATTCACTTACACCTACCTGCACACTAGACTCACTTGCACATATGTGGACTGTTTCACTTACCTGCACACTAGACTCACTTACAGACCTGTGCACTGATTCACTTACACCTACCTGCACACTAGACTCACTTACACATCTGTGCACTGACTCACACCTACCTGCACACTAGACTCACTTGCACATATGTGCACTGTTTTACTTACACCTACCTGCACACTAGACTCACTTACACACCTGTGCACTGATTCACTTACACCTACCTGCACACTAGACTCACTTGCACATATGTGGACTGTTTCACTTACCTGCACACTAGACACACTTACAGACCTGTGCACTGATTCACTTACACCTACCTGCACACTAGACTCACTTACACATCTGTGCACTGACTCAAACCTACCTGCACACTAGACTCACTTGCACATATGTGCACTGTTTTACTTACACCTACCTGCACACTAGACTCACTTGCACATATGTGCACTGTTTCACTTACCTGCACACTAGACTCACTTACAGACCTGTGCACTGATTTACTTACACCTACCTGCACACTAGACTCACTTACACATCTGTGCACTGACTCACACCTACCTGCACACTAGACTCACTTGCACATATGTGCACTGTTTCACTTACACCTACCTGCACACTAGACTCACTTACACATCTGTGCACTGACTAACTTACAACTACCTGCACACTAGACTCACTTGCACATCTGTGCACTGATTCACTTACACCTACTCACACGCCTGTGTATTGTTTCACTTACACCTACCTGAAAACTAGACTCACTTGCACATCTGTGCACAGATTAACTTACATCTACCTGCACACTAGACTCACTTACAGACCTGCACTGATTCATTAACAACTACCTACATACTAGACTCACTTACACATCTGTGCACTGATTCACTTACACCTGCCTATACACTAGACTCACTTACAGATCTGTGCACTGACTAACTTACAACTACCTGCAAACTAGACTCACTTACACATCTGTGCACTGACTAACTTACACCTACCTGCACACTAGACTCACTTACACATCTGTGCACTGATTCACTTACACCTACCTGCAAACTAGACTCACTTACACATCTGTGCACTGATTGACTTACACCTACCTGCACACTAGACTCACTTACATATCTGTGCACTGACTAACTTACACCTACCTGCACACTAGACTCACACATCTGTGCACTGATTGACTTACACCTACCTGCACACTAGACTCACTTGCACATATCTGCACACTAAACTCACTTACACATATGTGCACTGATTGACTTACACCTACCTGCACACTAGACTCACTTGCACATCTGTGCACTGATTCACTTACACTTACCTGCACACTAGACTCACTTGCAAATATGTTCACTGATTTACTTACACCCACCTGCACACTAGACTCACTTACAGACCTGTACTGATTCTCTTACAACTACCTGAACACTAGACTCACTTGCACATATGTTCACTGATTCACTTACACCCACCTGCACACTAGACTTACTTACAGACCTGTGCACTGATTCACTTACACTCACCTGCACACTAGACTCACTTATAGACCTTCACACTAGACTCACTTACAGACCTGTGCACTGACTCACTTACACCCACCTGCACACTAGACTCACTTACAGACCTGCACACTGACTCACTTACACCCACCTGCACACTAGACTCACTTACAGACCTGTGCACTGATTCACTTACACTCACCTGCACACTAGACTAACTTACAGACCTGTGCACTGATTCACTTACACACCCATCTGCACACTAGACTCACTTACAGACCTGTGCACTGACTCACTTACACCCACCTGCACACTAGACTCACTTACAGACCTGTGAACTGATTCACTTACACTCACCTGCACACTAGACTCACTTACAGACCTGTACACTGACTCACTTACACCCACCTGCACACTAGACTCACTTACAGACATGTGCACTGATTCACTTACACTCACCTGCACACTAGACTCACTTACAGACCTGTGCACTGATTCACTTACACTCACCTGCACACTAGACTAACTTACAGACCTGTGCACTGATTCACTTACACACCCATCTGCACACTAGACTCACTTACAGACCTGTGCACTGACTCACTTACACCCACCTGCACACTAGACTCACTTACAGACCTGTGAACTGATTCACTTACACTCACCTGCACACTAGACTCACTTACAGACCTGTACACTGACTCACTTACACCCACCTGCACACTAGACTCAATTACAGACCTGTGCACTGACTCACTTACACCCACCTGCACACTAGACTCACTTACAGACCTGCACACTAGACTCACTTTACACATCTGTGCACTGACTCACTTACAGACCTGCACACTAGACTCACTTACAGACCTGTGCACTGACTCACTTACACCCACCTGCACACTAGACTTACTTACAGACCTGTGCACTGATTCACTTACACTCACCTGCACACTAGACTCACTTATAGACCTTCACACTAGACTCACTTACAGACCTGTGCACTGACTCACTTACACCCACCTGCACACTAGACTCACTTACAGACCTGCACACTGACTCACTTACACCCACCTGCACACTAGACTCACTTACAGACCTGTGCACTGATTCACTTACACTCACCTGCATACTAGACTAACTTACAGACCTGTGCACTGATTCACTTACACACCCATCTGCACACTAGACTCACTTACAGACCTGTGCACTGACTCACTTACCGACCTGTGCACTGATTCACTTACACCCACCTGCACACTAGACTCACTTACAGACCTGTGCACTGACTCACTTACACCCACCTGCACACTAGACTCACAGACCTGTGCACTGATTCACTTACACTCACCTGCACACTAGACTCACTTACAGACCTGAAGACTGACTCACTTACACCCACCTGCACACTAGACTCACTTACAGACCTGTGCACTGACTCACTTACACCCACCTGCACACTAGACTCACTTACAGACCTGCACACTAGACTCACTTACACATCTGTGCACTGACTCACTTACAGACCTGTGCACTGACTCACTTACACTCACCTGCACACTAGAATCACTTACAGACCTGTGCACTGATTCACTTACACTCACCTGCACACTAGACTCACTTATATACCTGCACACTAGACTCACTTACAGACCTGTGCACTGACTCACACCCACCTGCACACTAGACTCACTTACAGACCTGTGCACTGACTCACTTACACCCACCTGCACACTAGACTCACTTACAGACCTGTGCAGTGACTCACTTACAGACATGTGCACTGATTCACTTACACTCACCTGCACACTAGACTCACTTACAGACCTGTGCACTGATTCACTTACACTCACCTGCACACTAGACTCACTTACAGACCTGTGCACTGATTCACTTACACTCACCTGCACACTAGACTCACTTATATACCTGCACACTAGACTCACTTACAGACCTGTGCACTGACTCACACCCACCTGCACACTAGACTCACTTACAGACCTGTGCACTGACTCACACCCACCTGCACACTAGACTGACTTACAGACCTGTGCACTGACTCACTTACAGACATGTGCACTGATTCACTTACACTCACCTGCACACTAGACTCACTTACAGACCTGTGCACTGATTCACTTACACTCACCTGCACACTAGACTCACTTATAGACCGGCACACTAGACTCACTTACAGACCTGTGCACTGACTCACTTACACCCACCTGCACACTAGACTCACTTACAGACCTGCACACTGACTCACTTACACCCACCTGCACACTAGACTCACTTACAGACCTGTGCACTGATTCACTTACACTCACCTGCACACTAGACTAACTTACAGACCTGTGCACTGATTCACTTACACACCCATCTGCACACTAGACTCACTTACAGACCTGTGCACTGACTCACTTACACCCACCTGCACACTAGACTCACTTACAGACCTGTGAACTGATTCACTTACACTCACCTGCACACTAGACTCACTTACAGACCTGTACACTGACTCACTTACACCCACCTGCACACTAGACTCACTTACAGACCTGTGCACTGACTCACTTACACCCACCTGCACACTAGACTCACTTACAGACTTGCACACTAGACTCACTTTACACATCTGTGCACTGACTCACTTACAGACCTGCACACTAGACTCACTTACAGACCTGTGCACTGACTCACTTACACCCACCTGCACACTAGACTTACTTACAGACCTGTGCACTGATTCACTTACACTCACCTGCACACTAGACTCACTTATAGACCTTCACACTAGACTCACTTACAGACCTGTGCACTGACTCACTTACACCCACCTGCACACTAGACTCACTTACAGACCTGCACACTGACTCACTTACACCCACCTGCACACTAGACTCACTTACAGACCTGTGCACTGATTCACTTACACTCACCTGCATACTAGACTAACTTACAGACCTGTGCACTGATTCACTTACACACCCATCTGCACACTAGACTCACTTACAGACCTGTGCACTGACTCACTTACACCTACCTGCACACTAGACTCACTTACAGACCTGTGAACTGATTCACTTACACTCACCTGCACACTAGACTCACTTACAGACCTGTACACTGACTCACTTACACCCACCTGCACACTAGACTCACTTACAGACCTGTGAACTGATTCACTTACACTCACCTGCACACTAGACTCACTTACAGACCTGTACACTGACTCACTTACACCCACCTGCACACTAGACTCACTTACAGACATGTGCACTGATTCACTTACACTCACCTGCACACTAGACTCACTTACAGACCTGTGCACTGATTCACTTACACTCACCTGCACACTAGACTAACTTACAGACCTGTGCACTGATTCACTTACACACCCATCTGCACACTAGACTCACTTACAGACCTGTGCACTGACTCACTTACACCCACCTGCACACTAGACTCACTTACAGACCTGTGAACTGATTCACTTACACTCACCTGCACACTAGACTCACTTACAGACCTGTACACTGACTCACTTACACCCACCTGCACACTAGACTCACTTACAGACCTGTGCACTGACTCACTTACACCCACCTGCACACTAGACTCACTTACAGACCTGCACACTAGACTCACTTTACACATCTGTGCACTGACTCACTTACAGACCTGCACACTAGACTCACTTACAGACCTGTGCACTGACTCACTTACACCCACCTGCACACTAGACTTACTTACAGACCTGTGCACTGATTCACTTACACTCACCTGCACACTAGACTCACTTATAGACCTTCACACTAGACTCACTTACAGACCTGTGCACTGACTCACTTACACCCACCTGCACACTAGACTCACTTACAGACCTGCACACTGACTCACTTACACCCACCTGCACACTAGACTCACTTACAGACCTGTGCACTGATTCACTTACACTCACCTGCATACTAGACTAACTTACAGACCTGTGCACTGATTCACTTACACACCCATCTGCACACTAGACTCACTTACAGACCTGTGCACTGACTCACTTACACCCACCTGCACACTAGACTCACTTACAGACCTGTGAACTGATTCACTTACACTCACCTGCACACTAAACTCACTTACAGACCTGTACACTGACTCACTTACACCCACCTGCACACTAGACTCACTTACAGACCTGTGCACTGACTCACTTACACCCACCTGCACACTAGACTCACTTACAGACCTGCACACTAGACTCACTTTACACATCTGTGCACTGACTCACTTACAGACCTGCACACTAGACTCACTTACAGACCTGTGCACTGACTCACTTACACCCACCTGCACACTAGACTCACTTACAGACCTGTGAACTGATTCACTTACACTCACCTGCACACTTGACTCACTTATAGACCTGCACACTAGACTCACTTACAGACCTGTGCACTGACTCACTTACACCCATCTGCACACTAGACTCACTTACAGACCTGCACACTGACTCACTTACACCCACCTGCACACTAGACTCACTTACAGACCTGTGCACTGACTCACTTACAGACCTGTGCACTGATTCACTTACACTCACCTGCACACTAGACTCACTTACCGACCTGTGCACTGATTCACTTACACCCACCTGCACACTAGACTCACTTACAGACCTGTGCACTGACTCACTTACACCCACCTGCACACTAGACTCACAGACCTGTGCACTGATTCACTTACACTCACCTGCACACTAGACTCACTTACAGACCTGAACACTGACTCACTTACACCCACCTGCACACTAGACTCACTTACAGACCTGTGCACTGACTCACTTACACCCACCTGCACACTAGACTCACTTACAGACCTGCACACTAGACTCACTTACACATCTGTGCACTGACTCACTTACAGACCTGTGCACTGACTCACTTACACTCACCTGCACACTAGAATCACTTACAGACCTGTGCACTGATTCACTTACACTCACCTGCACACTAGACTCACTTATATACCTGCACACTAGACTCACTTACAGACCTGTGCACTGACTCACACCCACCTGCACACTAGACTCACTTACAGACCTGTGCACTGACTCACTTACACCCACCTGCACACTAGACTCACTTACAGACCTGTGCAGTGACTCACTTACAGACATGTGCACTGATTCACTTACACTCACCTGCACACTAGACTCACTTACAGACCTGTGCACTGATTCACTTACACTCACCTGCACACTAGACTCACTTACAGACCTGTGCACTGATTCACTTACACTCACCTGCACACTAGACTCACTTATATACCTGCACACTAGACTCACTTACAGACCTGTGCACTGACTCACACCCACCTGCACACTAGACTCACTTACAGACCTGTGCACTGACTCACACCCACCTGCACACTAGACTCACTTACAGACCTGTGCACTGACTCACTTACAGACATGTGCACTGATTCACTTACACTCACCTGCACACTAGACTCACTTACAGACCTGTGCACTGATTCACTTACACTCACCTGCACACTAGACTCACTTATAGACCGGCACACTAGACTCACTTACAGACCTGTGCACTGACTCACTTACACCCACCTGCACACTAGACTCACTTACAGACCTGCACACTGACTCACTTACACCCACCTGCACACTAGACTCACTTACAGACCTGTGCACTGATTCACTTACACTCACCTGCACACTAGACTAACTTACAGACCTGAGCACTGATTCACTTACACACCCATCTGCACACTAGACTCACTTACAGACCTGTGCACTGACTCACTTACACCCACCTGCACACTAGACTCACTTACAGACCTGTGAACTGATTCACTTACACTCACCTGCACACTAGACTCACTTACAGACCTGTACACTGACTCACTTACACCCACCTGCACACTAGACTCACTTACAGACCTGTGCACTGACTCACTTACACCCACCTGCACACTAGACTCACTTACAGACTTGCACACTAGACTCACTTTACACATCTGTGCACTGACTCACTTACAGACCTGCACACTAGACTCACTTACAGACCTGTGCACTGACTCACTTACACCCACCTGCACACTAGACTTACTTACAGACCTGTGCACTGATTCACTTACACTCACCTGCACACTAGACTCACTTATAGACCTTCACACTAGACTCACTTACAGACCTGTGCACTGACTCACTTACACCCACCTGCACACTAGACTCACTTACAGACCTGCACACTGACTCACTTACACCCACCTGCACACTAGACTCACTTACAGACCTGTGCACTGATTCACTTACACTCACCTGCATACTAGACTAACTTACAGACCTGTGCACTGATTCACTTACACACCCATCTGCACACTAGACTCACTTACAGACCTGTGCACTGACTCACTTACACCCACCTGCACACTAGACTCACTTACAGACCTGTGAACTGATTCACTTACACTCACCTGCACACTAGACTCACTTACAGACCTGTACACTGACTCACTTACACCCACCTGCACACTAGACTCACTTACAGACCTGTGCACTGACTCACTTACACCCACCTGCACACTAGACTCACTTACAGACCTGCACACTAGACTCACTTTACACATCTGTGCACTGACTCACTTACAGACCTGCACACTAGACTCACTTACAGACCTGTGCACTGACTCACTTACACCCACCTGCACACTAGACTCACTTACAGACCTGTGAACTGATTCACTTACACTCACCTGCACACTTGACTCACTTATAGACCTGCACACTAGACTCACTTACAGACCTGTGCACTGACTCACTTACACCCATCTGCACACTAGACTCACTTACAGACCTGCACACTGACTCACTTACACCCACCTGCACACTAGACTCACTTACAGACCTGTGCACTGACTCACTTACAGACCTGTGCACTGATTCACTTACACTCACCTGCACACTAGACTCACTTACCGACCTGTGCACTGATTCACTTACACCCACCTGCACACTAGACTCACTTACAGACCTGTGCACTGACTCACTTACACCCACCTGCACACTAGACTCACAGACCTGTGCACTGATTCACTTACACTCACCTGCACACTAGACTCACTTACAGACCTGAACACTGACTCACTTACACCCACCTGCACACTAGACTCACTTACAGACCTGTGCACTGACTCACTTACACCCACCTGCACACTAGACTCACTTACAGACCTGCACACTAGACTCACTTACACATCTGTGCACTGACTCACTTACAGACCTGTGCACTGACTCACTTACACTCACCTGCACACTAGAATCACTTACAGACCTGTGCACTGATTCACTTACACTCACCTGCACACTAGACTCACTTATATACCTGCACACTAGACTCACTTACAGACCTGTGCACTGACTCACACCCACCTGCACACTAGACTCACTTACAGACCTGTGCACTGACTCACTTACACCCACCTGCACACTAGACTCACTTACAGACCTGTGCAGTGACTCACTTACAGACATGTGCACTGATTCACTTACACTCACCTGCACACTAGACTCACTTACAGACCTGTGCACTGATTCACTTACACTCACCTGCACACTAGACTCACTTACAGACCTGTGCACTGATTCACTTACACTCACCTGCACACTAGACTCACTTATATACCTGCACACTAGACTCACTTACAGACCTGTGCACTGACTCACACCCACCTGCACACTAGACTCACTTACAGACCTGTGCACTGACTCACACCCACCTGCACACTAGACTCACTTACAGACCTGTGCACTGACTCACTTACAGACATGTGCACTGATTCACTTACACTCACCTGCACACTAGACTCACTTACAGACCTGTGCACTGATTCACTTACACTCACCTGCACACTAGACTCACTTATAGACCGGCACACTAGACTCACTTACAGACCTGTGCACTGACTCACTTACACCCACCTGCACACTAGACTCACTTACATACCTGTGCACTGACTCACTTACATCCACCTGCACACTAGACTCACTTACAGACCTGTGCACTGACTCACTTACACCCACCTGCACACTAGACTCACTTACAGACCTGTGCACTGACTCACTTACACCCACCTGCACACTAGACTCACTTACAGACCTGTGCACTGACTCACTTACACCCACCTGCACACTAGACTCACTTACAGACCTGTGCACTGACTCACTTACACCCACCTGCACACTAGACTCACTTACAGACCTGTGCACTGACTCACTTACACCCACCTGCACACTAGACTAACTTACAGACCTGTGCACTGACTTACACCCACCTGCACACTAGACTCACTTAACCAGCTTTACACAACTTTGTAATTGCAGCAACACTTTAAAACCTCTGAGACATGGATCCTTTTTCTTGCCTGCAAATAGCTTATGGGCCAAGATTACAAATGGAGTGATGCAGTAAATCCATAGCGCTCTCATGTTGCCACTGGTATTACGTTGATTGCTCGAGCAAAAGACTCAGGTCTGCTAATATCTGGAAGCCGCATTAAAGGGACACAAAACCCAATTTACTACTTATCAAGCCGTCAACTGTGCTGCATTCGCCGGCACCAATACGCTTGCCTAACATCGCCTAATTTCGCTGCCGCGGACCTGACTACGTTCTCCATATTTAACAAAAAAGCTGTAAAAAAGCCGCACACCAAGTACGGGGCGATGAGCAGCGGACTGTTGTTAACTAACAGTCATCGATCTCGCTGCTCTTCGGCTTTTTCCCAGCTTTATTTGTATACTGTCACTAAGCAACCACACTATACTAAACTGTTTATCCCCTATACCGCCGCTCCCGGACCCTGCCAAAACTAAATAAACTTATTAACCCCTATTCCTCCGCTCCTGGAGCCCACAGTCACCTACATTATACTTATTAACCCCTAATCTGCCGCCCCCTACACCGCCGCCACCTACATAAAGTTATTAACCCCTATCCTGCCGCTCCTGGAGCCCACAGCAACTAAATAAATGTATTAACCCCTAAACTGCCAGCCCCCCACATCGCCATAAACTAAATTAACCTATTAACCCCTAAACCTAACAACCCTCTAACTTTATATTAAATATTAACTCATCCCTATCTTATAAAAATTTAAACTTACCTTTAGATTTAAAATAAACTATATTAAACTATTAATTAACCTATTCTAACTATTATAATAAAATTACATTAAACTATATTAAATTAATAATTAACCTACCCTAACTATTATAATAAAATTACATTAAATTATATTAAATTAATGATTAATCCAACCTAACTTTTAAACTAAAATTACATTAAACTATATTAAAAGAAAAATGAATCTAATCTAATTTTTATACTAAAATTACAATAAACTACAAATTAAATTAACTATATTCTATATTTAAACACCTAACCCTACTCAAATAATTTAAATCTACACTAAAAAATTACAAAGTTACAAAAAACTAAGTTACAAAAAATAACAAACACTAAGTTACAAAAAATAAAAAGAAATTATCAAAGCTTTAAACTAATTACACCTAATCTAAGGGCCCTATGTAAATAAAAAAGCCACCCCAAAATAAAAAAAACCCTAGCCTACAATAAACTACAAATAGCCCTTAAAAGGGCCTTTTGCGGGGCATTGCCCCAAAGTAATCAGCTCTTTTACCTGTAAAAAAAATTACAAATACCCCCCTAACAGTAAAACCCACCACCCACACAACCAACCCCCCAAATAAAAAGCTAACTCAAAAAACCTAAGCTCCCCATTGCCCTGAAAAGGGCATTTGGATGGACATTGCCCTTAAAAGGGCATTTAGCTCTATTGCAGCCCAAACCCCTAATCTAAAAATAAAACCCACTCAATACACCATTAAAAAATCCTAACACTAACCCCCGAAGATCCACTTACAGTTTTGAAGATCCGACATCCATCCTCCAAGAAGCCGGGAGAAGTCCTCAACGAAGCGGCCGAAGTCTTCATCCAAGCCCGCAGAAGTCTTCACCCACGGCATCTTCTATCTTCATCCATCCGGCACGGAGCGGCTCCATCTTCAAGACATCCGACGCGGAGCATCCTCTTCCTTCCAACGACTACCGATGAATGAAGGTTCCTTTAAATGACGTCATCCAAGATGGCGTCCCTTAGATTCCGATTGGCTGATAGAATTCTATCAGCCAATCGGAATTAAGGTTGAAAGTTTATTTGGTGGTTTTTAGTTTTAGATTAGGTCTTGGGCTGCAATAGAGCTAAATGTCCTTTTAAGGGCAATGCCCATCCAAATGTCCTTTTCAGGGCAATGGGAGCTTAGGTTTTTTTAGATTAGCTTTTTATTTGGGGGGTTGGTTGTGTGGGTGGTGGGTTTTACTGTTGGGGGGGGTATTTGTACTTTTTTTTACAGGTAAAAGAGCTGATTACTTTGGGGCAATGCCCGCAAAAAGCCCTTTTAAGGGCTATTTGTAGTTTATTGTAGGCTAGGGTTTTTTTTTATTTTGAGGGGGCTTTTTTATTTTCATAGGGCCCTTAGATTAGGTGTAATTAGTCTAAAGCTTTGATCATTTCTTTTTTCTTTTCTGTAACTTAGTGTTTATTTTTTTGTGTAACTTAGTGTTTGTTATTTTTTGTAACTTAGTAATTTTTTAGTGTAGATTTAAATTATTTGAGTAGGGTTAGGTGTTTAAATATATAATATAGTTAATTTAATTTGTAGTTTAATGTAATTTTAGTATAACAGTTAGGGTAGATTAAATTAATAGTTTAATATAGTTTAATGTAATTTAGTATAACAGTTAGGGTAGATTAATTATTAGTTTAATTTAAATCTAAAGTTAAGTTTAAATTTATTATAAGATAGGGATTAGTTAATATTTAATGTAAGGTTAGCGGGTTGTTAGGTTTAGGGGTTAATAGGTTTAGTAAGTGGTAGTGATGTGGGAGGCCAGGGGTTTAGGGGTTAATAACTCTATGTAGGTGGCGGCGGTGTCGGGAGCGGCAGGTTAGGGGTTAATAACTTTTATTTAGGTGGCGGCGGTGTCGGGGCAACAGATTAGGGGTTAATAAGTATAATGTAGGTGGCGGCGGTGTAGGGGCGGCAGATTAGGGGTGTTTAGACTTGGGGTACATGTTAGGGTGTTAGGTGTAAACATAACTTTTATTATACCATAGGAATCAATGGGATATTGGGCAGCAGCGAACATAAGCTTTTGCTGCTTTCAGACTCCCATTGATTCCTATGGCATCCGCCACCTCAAGGGCGGCGGATTGAAAACCAGGTACGCTGCGCCGGAATAGTGACGAGCGTACCTGGTACGTATTTGATAACTAGCAAAAGTAGTCAGATAGGGCCGAATTTGCATTCGGAACATCTGTAGTGACGTAAACATCGATCTGTGTCGGACTGAGACCTGCGGATCGTATGTTACGTCACAAAATTCTACTTTTGCCGGTCTGTAGCCTTTGACAAATAAGGGGAATCAGGCTCGCCACAATTACGCTGCGGAATTCCAGTGTATTTGCGGTTGACGGCTTGATAAATAGGGGCCAGAGAATAGAATTTTGAACAACTTTCCTATTTACTCCTATTATCTATTTTGCTCCTCTTCTCTTTTGTTGAAGAAACAGCAATGCACATGCGTGAGCCAATAATATGAGGCATACCTGTGCAGCCACCAATCAACAGCTCTTGAGTCTTTCTAGATATGCTTTTCAACAAAAGGATACCAGGAGAACAAAATAAATTAGATAGAAATAAATTGGAAAAGTTGTTTAGAATTACA
>NC_069507.1:289199088-289249088 GCF_027579735.1 Bombina bombina | reverse complement strand
ATTTTCTGAACAGGGGCACAGATAGCAAAACAAACTTTTCCCTATGCTTTACAAAACTAAACAAATGTTTGGCTAGAGTTTCACCTAAATAAACTGCCTGTTCCAACTTACATACAAATTCAACTTAAGAACAAACCTACAGAACTTATCTTGTTCGTAACCTGGGGACAACCTGTATATATACTTTGTAAAAGATATATATATACAGCTATATATCAATACCTATATACTGTGTGTGTGTGTGTGTATATATATATATATATGCTTTGTAAAATCTATATCTATAGCCATATATCAATACCTATATACTGTGTGTGTGTGTATATATATATATATATATATATATATATATATATATATATATATATATATATTATACAAAAAGGAATAATAGAGCCCTTATTAATTCCAGCAACAAACTGTATCTCACATCACTGATGCATTAAACCTAAGTTTTGACAATAAATAACCATTTACACAGCTTATTCTTTTAACTTGATATATTTATAAAGCTTGATAACTTAGTAACATAATTCAATTCTCTGCATTAAAACATGATCGAGAACAACAAATCAACCCAGGTTGACATTAGAGAGACTAATTAAAGTCCAGAATATAAATCAATTGTCCCGGTCATATATCCAGCATCTCACAGATGTATTTTTTGTAATCCACTTGTATAATGAATGAAAGCTTTAATGCAGGCCCACTACTATGCCAAATTTGACTCACACAGGTATTATGCAGACTTGGTTATTTATTTCACATGCATACGTCAAGATAATAAAGACATTTCAGTTTGAATCCATCTTCAACATAGCAGTCTTTGCTTTTAAACTTGATAACTCTTATAACGTATATAGTGAATCCCCACCGTATTCAGCAGTACTTGCTTAAATCATACCTGTTGTGATGAGCGGTCATAGTGTGGCTGAATATTACCTGCTCGCTTCCAATGTAACACTGACTGGTAGACAGATCCGGAACAAAACTTTAAAATTGATTCCTTTTTCCTCTCCACCGTTAGTTGGAAGGCTCTTTAAGTGCCACGCACGCCTTCTGTATTCCAGTATTGGGTAAGAGAAATGTAAGTATAATGCAGAGAGTAATCGCAGCAATGTTCAGCTGAGTACACCGCTGCCAAACAGACAAGCAGCTACACGCATTTCACCTGTGCTCATTACAGGCTTCATCCGGCATCCACACAGCCAGATGAAGCCTGTAATGAGCACAGGTGAAACGCGCGTAGCTGCTTGTCTGTTTGTCAGCTGTGTATTCAGCTGAACACTGCTGCGATTACTCTCTGCATTATAGTTACATTTCTCTTACCCGATACTGGAATACAGTAGGCGTGCGTGGCACTTAAAGAGCCTTCCAACTAACAGTGGAGAGGAAAAAGGAATCAATTTTAAAGTTTTGTTCCGGATCTGTCTACCAGTCAGTGTTACATTGGAAGCTTTGTTATCAAACCCTACAGACCAGCAAAAGTAGAATTTAGTGATGTAACATACAATCCGCCAGACTCAGTCCGACACAGATCGATGCTTACGTCACACCAGATGTTCCGAATGCAAGTTCGGCACAATCTGACTACTTTTGCTAGTTATCAAATAACTAGCAGGTACGCTCGGCACTTTTCCGGCCCTGGAGGCGGCGGATGCCATAGGAATCAATGGGAGTCTGAAAGCAGCGAAAGCTTATGTTCGCTGCTGCCCGATATCCCATTGATTCCTATGGTAATGTTTACACCTAACACCCTAACATGTACCCCGAGTCTAAACACCCCTAATCTGCACCCCCTACACCGCCGCCACCTGCAAATTCGGCACTATCTGACTACTTTTGCTAGTTATCAAATACGTACCAGGTACGCTCGTCACTATTCCGGCGCAGCGTACCTGGTTTTCAATCCGCCGCCCTTGAGGTGGCGGATGCCATAGGAATCAATGGGAGTCTGAAAGCAGCAAAAGCTTATGTTCGCTGCTGCCCGATATCCCATTGATTCCTATGGTATAATAAAAGTTATGTTTACACCTAACACCCTAACATGTACCCCAAGTCTAAACACCCCTAATCTTCCGCCCCTACACCGCCGCCACCTACATTATACTTATTAACCCCTAATCTGTTGCCCCGACACCGCCGCCACCTAAATAAAAGTTATTAACCCCTAACCTGCCGCTCCCGACACCGCCGCCACCTACATAGAGTTATTAACCCCTAAACCCCTGGAATTCCAGCGTATTTGCGGTTGACAGCTTGATAAATAGATGCCATGGTCTGTCAGTAAAATAAAGTGTTTTTTTCTACACATTGTGTATTTCTAGTTTATATTTGCTGTATACAGCGCTGTTTATATACTTATATATATATATATATATATGTATATATTTAGAGAGAGAGAGACATAGATTCATATTGTATATACATGTATTTATTTATTCATTTAGAAATAAAAATATAATTTTCTTGTACTTGAAGAACAAAGGAATTTCACTTATTTCTATTAAAAAAATAAAAACATTAAAATTGTTTAAAAATTATATTGGATATTTCAAAGTATTTGACTACGAAGGGCTCAAAAGTTTGTTTTTATATATATAATATATATATGTCCGTGTGTATAAATAAATATATATATATATATATTTTGTTTACATGTGTGTACTTATATATTTACATATTTAAACATAAATAAACATGCATACACACATACACATATTTATATATATATATAATATATATATGTCCGTGTGTATAAATAAATATATATATATATATATGTATTGTTTACATGTGTGTACATATATATTTACATATTTAAACATAAATAAACATGCATACACACATACACATATTTATATATATACACTGTATATACACACACACACACTTCTAAACCCTTCCCAGTTAAACACCTTGTCGCATACTATGTCCCTTTTTAACCTCTTTAAAACATTTTTTCAGTATTAAACATATTTTTATCAAAAAGGTTTGTATATGAGTGTAAAACTATATTTTAATATGTGTTTAATGTTTTTTTACCCTAATAATTTACATTAGGTTGCGTGAAATCTTCTAGCGCTTTTTTGGCTACCGCTAGAGTGCAACCCATAAGATTCAACTTGTAATATGAGCAATGTTTAGCGCGGTTGCATTGTCAATTTAAAGTATAAGATGCCCTAAATCGATGTTGGCGTTTTGCTAAACCTTCTCTGGTAATTCTATTTTACCATGGACTAATATAAATTTGCATCCTGCGCTATAAGTAGTGCTCCACTTGTAATCTGAGCCATGCTGTTTCCATGAGCCCTGAGTATAGAGTTCTTTAATATTTTTCAAACTTACAGACATGGTTTACGGCATTTAGTAAAACAGCCCAGTTCATCTGTTGCAAATTCGTTACTTAGTTTATAGTAACAGTGACCTGCAGGTATTAAACACAAGCAATTAGTAGGGTGTCCGTATATGTATATTACTCATATACATAATAATGCACAATTCTGTTGGTGTATTTATATAACATATAGTAACAGTGACCTGCAGGTATTAAACACAAGCAATTAGTAGGGTGTCCGTATATGTATATTACTCATATACATAATAATGCACAATTCTGTTGGTGTATTTATATAACATATAGTAACAGTGACCTGCAGGTATTAAACACAAGCAATTAGTAGGGTGTCCCTATATATATATATAATTACTCATATACATAATAATGCACAATTCTGTTGGTGTATTTATATAACATATAGTAACAGTGAACTGCAGGTATTAAACACAAGCAATTAGTAGGGTGTCCGTATATGTATATTACTCATATATATATAATAATGCACAATTCTGTTGGTGTAGTTATGTAATGTATAGTAACAGTGACCTGCAGGTATTAAACACAAGCAATTAGTAGGTTGTCCGTATATGTATATTACTCATATATATAATAATGCACAATTCTGTTGGTGTATTTATGTAACATATAGTAACAGTGACCTGCAGGTATTGAACACAAGCAATTAGTAGGGTGTCCGTATATGTATATTACTCATATATATAATAATGCACAATTCTGTTGGTCTAGTTATGTAATGTATAGTAACAGTGACCTGCAGGTATTAAACACAAGCAATTAGTAGGGTGTCCGTATATGTATATTACTCATATATATAATAATGCACAGTTCTGTTTCTGTATTTATGTAACATATAGTAACAGTGACCTGCAGGTATTAAACACAAGCAATTAGTAGGGTGTCCGTATATGTATATTACTCATATATATAATAATGCACAATTCTGTTGGTGTATTTATGTAATGTATAGTAACAGTCACCTACAGGTATTAAACACAAGCAGTTAGTAGGGTGTCCGTATATGTATATTACTCATATATATAATAATGCACAATTCTGTTGGTGTATTTATGTAATGTATAGTAACAGTGACCTGCAGGTATTAAACACAAACAATTAGTAGGGTGTCCGTATATGTTAATTACTCATATATATAATAATGCACAATTCTGTTGGTGTATTTATGTAATGTATAGTAACAGTGACCTGCAGGTATTAAACACAAGCAATTAGTAGGGTGTCCGTATATGTATATTACTCATATATATAATAATGCACAGTTCTGTTGGTGTATTTATGTAATGAATAGTAACAGTGACCTGCAGGTATTAAACACAAGCAATTAGTAGGGTGTCCGTATATATATATAATTACTCATATACATAATAATGCACAATTCTGTTGGTGTATTTATATAACATATAGTAACAGTGACCTGCAGGTATTAAACACAAGCAATTAGTAGGGTGTCCCTATATATATATAATTACTCATATACATAATAATGCACAATTCTGTTGGTGTATTTATATAACATATAGTAACAGTGAACTGCAGGTATTAAACACAAGGAATTAGTAGGGTGTCCGTATATGTATATTACTCATATACATAATAAAGCACAATTCTGTTGGTGTATTTATATAACATATAGTAACAGTGAACTGCAGGTATTAAACACAAGGAATTAGTAGGGTGTCCGTATATGTATATTACTCATATATATAATAATGCACAGTTCTGTTGGTGTATTTATGTAATGTATAGTAACAGTGACCTGCAGGTATTAAACACAAGCAATTAGTAGGGTGTCCGTATATGTATATTACTCATATATATAATAATGCACAGTTCTGTTGGTGTATTTATGTAATGTATAGTAACAGTGACCTGCAGGTTTTAAACACAAGCAATTAGTAGGGTGTCCGTATATGTAAATTACTCATATATATAATAATGCACAGTTCTGTTTCTGTATTTATGTAACATATAGTAACAGTGACCTGCAGGTATTAAACACAAGCAATTAGTAGGGTGTCCGTATATGTATATTACTCATATATATAATAATGCACAATTCTGTTGGTGTATTTATGTAATATATAGTAACAGTGACCTGCAGGTATTAAACACAAGCAATTAGTAGGGTGTCCGTATATGTAAATTACTCATATATATAATAATGCACAGTTCTGTTGCTGTATTTATGTAACATATAGTAACAGTGACCTGCAGGTATTAAACACAAGCAATTAGTAGGGTGTCCGTATATGTATATTACTCATATATATAATAATGCACAGTTCTGTTGCTGTATTTATGTAACATATAGTAACAGTGACCTGCAGGTATTAAACACAAGCAATTAGTAGGGTGTCCGTATATGTATATTACTCATATATATGTTACGGTACCAACAGTGTACCAAGGGTTAATACCAGGGAATAATGTCCTGCATACAGAATCAGCAATTCACAACCCAGCCAGTTTTCAGGTTTAAAACAGAATGTTATTTATTAAAGGCTAGATGCCTAGTATTTATACAGGTTTTGACCCCAGATGGGGGGGTTGAAAGACTCTTGTACATTAGATAAAAGGGGAAGACGCCCTTTTACATGATACAAAAGAAATACATTACTTAAATACTTTAAACACAAGACACTCTGGGCTCTTCTTATCACTTAGGCGTCTGCTATCTGAGGGTGATTAAACAATGGAATGCTTATCACTAACTAAATTATGGCTGGAGCCAGCAACTTGTATTTAGAAATATAGTTTCTCAAAGCTGAACAGAGTTAACCCTTCCAGTACTGACAGAAGGGTTTGTCACAATATATAATAATGCACAGTTCTGTTGCTGTATTTATGTAACATATAGTAACAGTGACCTGCGGGTATTAAACACAAGCAATTAGTAGGGTGTCCGTATATGTATATTACTCATATATATAATAATGCACAATTCTGTTGGTGTATTTATGTAACGTATAGTAACAGTGACCTGCAGGTATTAAACACAAGCAATAAGTATGGTGTCCGTATATGTATATTACTCATATATAATAATGCACAGTTCTGTTGCTGTATTTATGTAACATATAGTAACAGTGACCTGCAGGTATTAAACACAAGCAATAAGTATGGTGTCCGTATATGTATATTACTCTTATATATAATAATGCACAATTCTGTTGGTGTATTTATGTAACGTATAGTAACAGTAACCTGCAGGTATTAAACACAAGCAATTAGTAGGGTGTCCGTATATGTATATTACTCATATATATAATAATGCACAGTTCTGTTGCTGTATTTATGTAACATATAGTAACAGTGACCTGCAGGTATTAAACACAAGCAATAAGTATGGTGTCCGTATATGTATATTACTCTTATATATAATAATGCACAATTCTGTTGGTGTATTTATGTAATCTATAGTAACAGTGACCTGCAGGTATTAAACACAAGCAATTAGTAGGGTGTCCGTATATGTATATTACTCATATATATAATAATGCACAATTCTGTTGGTGTATTTATGTAATGTATAGAAACAGTGACCTGCAGGTATTAAACACAAGCAATTAGTAGAGTGTCCGTATATGTATATTACTCATATATATAATAATGCACAATTCTGTTGGTGAATTTATGTAACATATAGTAACAGTGACCTGCAGGTATTAAACACAAGCAATTAGTAGGTTGTCCGTATATGTATATTACTCATATATATAATAATGCACAATTCTGTTGGTGTATTTATGTAACATATAGTAACAGTGACCTGCAGGTATTAAACACAAGGAATTAGTAGAGTGTCCGTATATGTATATAACTCATATATATAATAATGCACAATTCTGTTGGTGTAGTTATGTAATGTATAGTAACAGTGACCTGCAGGTATTAAACACAAGCAATTAGTAGAGTGTCCGTATATGTATATTACTCATATATATAATAATGCACAGTTCTGTTGGTGTATTTATGTAACGTATAGTAACAGTGACCTGCAGGTATTAAACACAAACAATTAGTAGGGTGTCCGTATATGTATATAACTCATATATATAATAATGCACAATTCTGTTGGTGAATTTATGTAACGTATAGTAACAGTGACCTGCAGGTATTAAACACAAGCAATTAGTAGGGTGTCCGTATAGGTATATTACTCATATATATAATAATGCACAGTTCTGTTGCTGTATTTATGTAACGTATAGTAACAGTGACCTGCAGGTATTAAACACAAGCAATTAGTAGAGTGTCCGTATATGTATATTACTCATATATATAATAATGCACAATTCTGTTGGTGTATTTATGTAACATATAGTAACAGTGACCTGCAGGTATTAAACACAAGCAATTAGTAGGGTGTCCGTATATGTATATTACTCATATATATAATAATGCACAGTTCTGTTGCTGTATTTATGTAACATATAGTAACAGTGACCTGCAGGTATTAAACACAAGCAATAAGTATGGTGTCCGTATATGTATATTACTCTTATATATAATAATGCACAATTCTGTTGGTGTATTTATGTAATCTATAGTAACAGTGACCTGCAGGTATTAAACACAAGCAATTAGTAGGGTGTCCGTATATGTATATTACTCATATATATAATAATGCACAATTCTGTTGGTGTATTTATGTAATGTATAGTAACAGTGACCTGCAGGTATTAAACACAAGCAATTAGTAGGGTGTCCGTATATGTATATTACTCATATATATAATAATGCACAATTCTGTTGGTGAATTTATGTAACATATAGTAACAGTGACCTGCAGGTATTAAACACAAGCAATTAGTAGGGTGTCCGTATATGTATATTACTCATATATATAATAATGCACAATTCTGTTGGTGTATTTATGTAACATATAGTAACAGTGACCTGCAGGTATTAAACACAAGGAATTAGTAGAGTGTCCGTATATGTTAATCACTCATATATATAATAATGCACAATTCTGTTGGTGAATTTATGTAACGTATAGTAACAGTGACCTGCAGGTATTAAACACAAGCAATTAGTAGGGTGTCCGTATATGTATATTACTCATATATATAATAATGCACAATTCTGTTGGTGTATTTATATAACGTATAGTAACAGTCACCTACAGGTATTAAACACAAGCAGTTAGTAGGGTGTCCGTATAGGTATATTACTCATATATATAATAATGCACAGTTCTGTTGGTGTATTTATGTAATGTATAGTAACAGTGACCTGCAGGTATTAAACACAAGCAATTAGTAGGGTGTCCGTATATGTATATTACTCATATATATAATAATGCACAGTTCTGTTTCTGTATTTATGTAACGTATAGTAACAGTCACCTACAGGTATTAAACACAAGCAGTTAGTAGGGTGTCCGTATATGTAAATTACTCATATATATAATAATGCACAATTCTGTTGGTGTATTTATGTAACATATAGTAACAGTGACCTGCAGGTATTAAACACAAGCAATTAGTAGGGTGTCCGTATAGGTATATTACTCATATATATAATAATGCACAGTTCTGTTGCTGTATTTATGTAACATATAGTAACAGTGACCTGCGGGTATTAAACACAAGCAATAAGTATGGTGTCCGTATATGTATATTACTCTTATATATAATAATGCACAATTCTGTTGGTGTATTTATGTAACATATAGTAACAGTGACCTGCAGGTATTAAACACAAGCAATTAGTAGGGTGTCTGTATATGTATATTACTCATATATATAATAATGCACAGTTCTATTGGTGTATTTATGTAACGTATAGTAACAGTGACCTGCAGGTATTAAACACAAGCAATTAGTAGAGTGTCCGTATATGTATATTACTCATATATATAATAATGCACAGTTCTGTTTCTGTATTTATGTAACGTATAGTAACAGTCACCTACAGGTATTAAACACAAGCAGTTAGTAGGGTGTCCGTATATGTAAATTACTCATATATATAATAATGCACAATTCTGTTGGTGTATTTATGTAACATATAGTAACAGTGACCTGCAGGTATTAAACACAAGCAATTAGTAGGGTGTCCGTATATGTATATTACTCATATATATAATAATGCACAATTCTGTTGGTGTATTTATGTAATGTATAGTAACAGTGACCTGCAGGTATTAAACACAAGCAATTAGTAGGGTGTCCGTATATGTATATTACTCATATATATAATAATGCACAATTCTGTTGGTGTATTTATATAATGTATAGTAACAGTGACCTGCAGGTATTAAACACAAGCAATTAGTAGGGTGTCCGTATATGTATATTACTCATATATATAATAATGCACAATTCTGTTGGTGTATTTATGTAACATATAGTAACAGTGACCTGCAGGTATTAAACACAAGCAATAAGTAGGGTGTCCCTATAGATATAATTACTCATATATATAATAATGCACAATTCTGTTGGTGAATTTATGTAACGTATAGTAACAGTGACCTGCAGGTATTAAACACAAGCAATTAGTAGGGTGTCCGTATATGTATATTACTCATATATATAATAATGTACAATTCTGTTGGTGTATTTATGTAACATATAGTAACAGTGACCTGCAGGTATTAAACACAAGCAATAGTAAGGTGTCTGTATATGTATATTACTCATATATATAATAATGCACAATTTTGTTGGTGAATTTATGTAACGTATAGTAACAGTGACCTGCAGGTATTAAACACAAGCAATTAGTAGGGTGTCCGTATATGTATATTACTCATATATATAATAATGCTCAGTTCTGTTTCTGTATTTATGTAACGTATAGTAACAGTCACCTACAGGTATTAAACACAAGCAGTTAGTAGGGTGTCCGTATATGTTAATTACTCATATATATAATAATGCACAATTCTGTTGGTGTATTTATGTAATGTATAGTAACAGTGACCTGCAGGTATTAAACACAAGCAATTAGTAGGGTGTCCGTATATGTTAATTACTCATATATATAATAATGCACAATTCTGTTGGTGTATTTATGTAATGTATAGTAACAGTGACCTGCAGGTATTAAACACAAGCAATAAGTAGGGTGTCCCTATAGATATAATTACTCATATATATAATAATGCATAATTCTGTTAGTGTATTTATGTAACATATAGTAACAGTGACCTGCAGGTATTAAACACAAGCAATTAGTAGAGTGTCCGTATATGTATATTACTCATATATATAATAATGCACAATTCTGTTGGTGTATTTATGTAACATATAGTAACAGTGACCTGCAGGTATTAAACACAAGCAATAAGTATGGTGTCCGTATATGTATATTACTCTTATATATAATAATGCACAGTTCTGTTGCTGTATTTATGTAACATATAGTAACAATGACCTGCAGGTATTAAACACAAGCAATTAGTAGGGTGTCCGTATATGTATATTACTCATATATATAATAATGCACAATTCTGTTGGTGAATTTATGTAACGTATAGTAACAGTGACCTGCAGGTATTAAACACAAGCAATAAGTAGGGTGTAAGTATATGTATATTACTCATATATATAATAATGCACAGTTCTGTTTCTGTATTTATGTAACTTATAGTAACAGTGACCTGCAGGTATTAAACACAAGCAATTAGTAGGGTGTCCGTATATGTATATTACTCATATATATAATAATGCACAGTTCTGTTGGTGTATTTATATAACGTATAGTAACAGTCACCTACAGGTATTAAACACAAGCAGTTAGTAGGGTGTCCGTATAGGTATATTACTCATATATATAATAATGCACAGTTCTGTTGGTGTATTTATGTAATGTATAGTAACAGTGACCTGCAGGTATTAAACACAAGCAATTAGTAGGGTGTCCGTATATGTATATTACTCATATATATAATAATGCACAGTTCTGTTTCTGTATTTATGTAACGTATAGTAACAGTCACCTACAGGTATTAAACACAAGCAGTTAGTAGGGTGTCCGTATATGTAAATTACTCATATATATAATAATGCACAATTCTGTTGGTGTATTTATGTAACATATAGTAACAGTGACCTGCAGGTATTAAACACAAGCAATTAGTAGGGTGTCCGTATAGGTATATTACTCATATATATAATAATGCACAGTTCTGTTGCTGTATTTATGTAACATATAGTAACAGTGACCTGCGGGTATTAAACACAAGCAATAAGTATGGTGTCCGTATATGTATATTACTCTTATATATAATAATGCACAATTCTGTTGGTGTATTTATGTAACATATAGTAACAGTGACCTGCAGGTATTAAACACAAGCAATTAGTAGGGTGTCTGTATATGTATATTACTCATATATATAATAATGCACAGTTCTATTGGTGTATTTATGTAACGTATAGTAACAGTGACCTGCAGGTATTAAACACAAGCAATTAGTAGAGTGTCCGTATATGTATATTACTCATATATATAATAATGCACAGTTCTGTTTCTGTATTTATGTAACGTATAGTAACAGTCACCTACAGGTATTAAACACAAGCAGTTAGTAGGGTGTCCGTATATGTAAATTACTCATATATATAATAATGCACAATTCTGTTGGTGTATTTATGTAACATATAGTAACAGTGACCTGCAGGTATTAAACACAAGCAATTAGTAGGGTGTCCGTATATGTATATTACTCATATATATAATAATGCACAATTCTGTTGGTGTATTTATGTAATGTATAGTAACAGTGACCTGCAGGTATTAAACACAAGCAATTAGTAGGGTGTCCGTATATGTATATTACTCATATATATAATAATGCACAATTCTGTTGGTGTATTTATATAATGTATAGTAACAGTGACCTGCAGGTATTAAACACAAGCAATTAGTAGGGTGTCCGTATATGTATATTACTCATATATATAATAATGCACAATTCTGTTGGTGTATTTATGTAACATATAGTAACAGTGACCTGCAGGTATTAAACACAAGCAATAAGTAGGGTGTCCCTATAGATATAATTACTCATATATATAATAATGCACAATTCTGTTGGTGAATTTATGTAACGTATAGTAACAGTGACCTGCAGGTATTAAACACAAGCAATTAGTAGGGTGTCCGTATATGTATATTACTCATATATATAATAATGTACAATTCTGTTGGTGTATTTATGTAACATATAGTAACAGTGACCTGCAGGTATTAAACACAAGCAATAGTAAGGTGTCTGTATATGTATATTACTCATATATATAATAATGCACAATTTTGTTGGTGAATTTATGTAACGTATAGTAACAGTGACCTGCAGGTATTAAACACAAGCAATTAGTAGGGTGTCCGTATATGTATATTACTCATATATATAATAATGCTCAGTTCTGTTTCTGTATTTATGTAACGTATAGTAACAGTCACCTACAGGTATTAAACACAAGCAGTTAGTAGGGTGTCCGTATATGTTAATTACTCATATATATAATAATGCACAATTCTGTTGGTGTATTTATGTAATGTATAGTAACAGTGACCTGCAGGTATTAAACACAAGCAATTAGTAGGATGTCCGTATATGTATATTACTCATATATATAATAATGCACAATTCTGTTGGTGTATTTATGTAATGTATAGTAACAGCGACCTGCAGGTATTAAACACAAGCAATAAGTAGGGTGTCCGTATATGTATATTACTCATATATATAATAATGCACAGTTCTGTTTCTGTATTTATGTAACGTATAGTAACAGTGACCTGCAGGTATTAAACACAAGCAATTAGTAGGGTGTCCGTATATGTATATTACTCATATATATAATAATGCACAGTTCTGTTTCTGTATTTATGTAACGTATAGTAACAGTCACCTACAGGTATTAAACACAAGCAATTAGTAGGGTGTCCGTATATGTATATTACTCATATATATAATAATGCACAATTCTGTTGGTGTATTTATGTAACGTACAGTAACAGTGACCTGCAGGTATTAAACACAAGCAATAAGTAGGGTGTAAGTATATGTATATTACTCATATATATAATAATGCACAATTCTGTTGGTGTATTTATGTAACACATAGTAACAGTGACCTGCTGGTATTAAACACAAGCAATAAGTAGGGTGTCCGTATATGTATATTACTCTTATATATAATAATGGACAATTCTGTTGGTGTATTTATGTAATGTATAGTAACAGTGACCTGCAGGTATTAAACACAAGCAATTAGTAGGTTGTCCGTATATGTATATTACTCTTATATATAATAATGCACAATTCTGTTGGTGTATTTATATAATGTATAGTAACAGTGACCTGCAGGTATTAAACACAAGCAATTAGTAGGGTGTCCGTATATGTATATTACTCTTATATATAATAATGCACAATTCTGTTGGTGTATTTATATAATGTATAGTAACAGTGACCTGCAGGTATTAAACACAAGCAATTAGTAGGGTGTCCGTATATGTATATTACTCATATATAATAATGCACAATTCTGTTAGTGTATTTATATAATGTATAGTAACAGTGACCTGCAGGTATTAAACACAAGCAATTAGTAGGGTGTCCGTATATGTATATTACTCATATATAATAATGCACAATTCTGTTGGTGTATTTATGTAATGTATAGTAACAGTGACCTGCAGGTATTAAACAAAAGCAATTAGTAGGGTGTCCGTATATGTATATTACTCATATATATAATAATGCACAATTCTGTTGGTCTAGTTATGTAATGTATAGTAACAATGACCTGCAGGTATTAAACACAAGCAATAAGTAGGGTGTCTGTATATGTATATTACTCATATATATAATAATGTACAATACTGTTGGTGTATTTATGTAATATATAGTAACAGTCACCTGCAGGTATTAAACACAAGCAATTAGTAGGGTGTCCGTATAGGTATATTACTCATATATATAATAATGCACAATTCTGTTGCTGTATTTATGTAATGTATAGTAACAGTGACCTGCAGGTATTAAACACAAGCAATAAGTAGGGTGTCCGTATATGTATATTACTCATATATATAATAATGCACAATTCTGTTGGTGTATTTATATAATGTATAGTAACAGTGACCTGCAGGTATTAAACACAAGCAATTAGTAGGGTGTCCGTATATGTATATTACTCATATATATAATAATGCACAGTTCTGTTGGTGTAGTTATGTAATGTATAGTAACAGTGACCTGCAGGTATTAAACACAAGCAATAAGTAGGGTGTCCGTATATGTATATTACTCATATATATAATAATGCACAATTCTGTTGGTGTATTTATATAATGTATAGTAACAGTGACCTGCAGGTATTAAACACAAGCAATTAGTAGGGTGTCCATATATGTATATAACTCATATTTCATTCATGTAAGTGGCAAGAGTCCATGAGCTAGTGACATATGGGATATACATTCCTACCAGGAGGGGGCAAAGTTTCCCAAACCTCATAATGCTTTTAAATACACCTCCCACCTCACTCACACCTTAGTTTTACAAACTTTGCCTTCGTTGGAGGATGGTGAAGCAAGTTGTGCTTGATTTCGTCTGTGAAAGGCGCTTCTTAGTATTTGGAAGCCCAGTTTCTCTCAAAGTACAGTGTTTGTCTGAGGGATGTGAAGGGAGTATTTGCCTTATGATGCTATGTTTTCACCTATGGGAAATGTATTCTAAGGCCCTCATTCAATTAGGTCATGGGATTCATCTGCCACCTTCCTTTACAGATCGACATTATACTCCTCTACCATTACCTCTGCTGATATGTTTCAGTTCTGGTTTGGCTGTCTGTTATATGTGGATAGGTGTCTTCAGGTAAGTATATATCTTTTTTTTGTTAAGACACTCTCAGCTATGTTTGCATATATTTGCCATGAGTCAGGTCTATGTTTATTTCCCTTTGCAGTCTAATAGTTTCAGCATGGAAAATTATGTTTTGGGAGGAAATTTTTTTCAGTTTTTCTTACCTGGGGTTTCAGGTAGCAAAATGCTTCTATTTATTGCGTTATTCTTGTTGCATTTTTTTGCCGCGAATGTTGCGTTTGTTGTGACGCAAGTCACTTAATTTCTTGCGTCTTTCTTGACGCAAATTTTTTTTGGTGCAAAGTCGCGCCTGTTATGACACGAATCGTGTCATTTCCTGTTAACCTTGGCACCAATAGTTTTTTCCTCTGTATTTGCGTCATCTTTGTTAGCGTCATTTTTGGCGCCAAAAAATGTGCTATATTAAGTCTCTCCCTCTTTTCCTCTCTGCTTTCATTTGTTATAGAGAGCTATGATGTTTGCATATGAGTATTTTAGCATAAGTATTTTTTCCCATTCCTGAAACTGCTATTTTGAGGATATTGGATATTTTGTTTAAATGTTATTTTTTCTTTTTTGTTACATTTTTCAAGATGTCTCAAACTGATCCTGCCTCTAATGTTACTGTAGTAACCAAGTTGCCTGAAAACAAATCTACCAAAGCTAAGTGTGTATGTTGTAAATTGGCTGATCTTCCTTCTTTAGCTCATGTATGTGGCACTTGTTATGAGAAATTGTTTCATGCTGATAATGTTTCTATAAGTACAAATACATCTACTGTTAAACCTTCACAGTCTAATGTACATGATATTCCTGTAGATATAAAAGATTATATTGCTGCAGCCATTGAGAAAGCTGATGAAGTTTGTATTGATCAACAGCATACTGAAGTATTGTCTGCTGATAAGGATTTCTCTGGCTCAGAGGATCCTACTTCAGACTCTAAAATTGATAAATCATCCTTTCTTTTTAAGATGGAATATATTTGTTCTTTGTAAAAGGATGTATTTCTTACTTTGGGTATTGAGGAATCTAGTCCTCTTGATAACAAGAATAGCAAACATTTGAATTCTGTTTTAAGACTTCTGAGGTTACTCCTGAAGTTTTTCCTATTCCAGATGCTATCTCTAATATGATTACTAAGGAATGGTTTAAGCCTGGTACTTCTTTTAGTCCTTCTAGGTTTAAAACATTGTATTCTTTACCTGTGTCCAATTTAGAGCTTTGGGAGAAAGTCCCTAAGGTTGATAGGGCTATTTCTACTCTTGCTAAATGTAATTCCTATGGAAGATAGTACTTCTTTTAAAGATCCCTTAGACAGGAAGATTGAACCTTATCTTAGGAAGGCATATTTACATACTGACTATATTCTTAGACCTGATATCTCTATAGTTAATGTTGCTGCTGCTTCAACTTTTTGGTTGGACAATCTAGCACAGCAGTTATCGGATCAAGATTTGTCTAGCATTGTTCTCTTACTTAAACATGCTAATCATTTCATTTGTGATGCTATATTTGATATTATTAAGATTGATATTAAGGGGTCGAATTATCATTGTGCAAGCGGACATCACCCAATATTGCGTATCATGTCCGCTGTACATTGATAAACAACGACAGCATACGCACTCGGCATTTATCATTGCACCAGCAGTTCTTGTGAACTGCTGGTGCAATACCGCCCCTGCAGATTTGCGGCTAAATGACCGCTAGCAAGGGGTGTCAATCAACCCAATCGTATTCAATCGGGTTGATTTCTGGCGATTTCTGTCCGCCGCCTCAGAGCAGGCGGACATGTTATAACTTCATAACAGGTTATAACTTCATAACTTGTGTTTCTGGCGAGCCTGAAAGTTCTTGTGAACTGCTGGTGCAATACCGCCCCCTGCTGATTCACGGCCAATCGTCCACTAGCAGAGGGTGTCAATCAGCCCGATCGTACATGATCGGGCGGATTGCTATACGCCGCCTCAGAGGCGGCATATGATTTTAGGAGCAGTGGTCTTAAGACCGCTGCTTCTTAACTCCTGTTTCCAGCGAGCCTGAAGGCTCCCGCGGTAACAAGGGGAACAGGGGCCATTCGGAGAGTAATAAGCTCTCTGTATTCAGCATTGCACCAGCAGCTCACAAGAGCTGCTGGTGCAACGCCGCCTCCTGCAGACTCGCGGCCAATGGGCCGCCAGCAGGGAGGTGTCAATCAACTCGATCGGGTTGAATTGTGGCAATTCCTGTCTGCCTCATCAGAGCAGGCGGACAGGGTTATCTGCTTCATAACTGAAGACTCGCCAGAAACACAGGCCCTCAAGCTCCATTCAGAGCTTGATGAATGGGCCTCGGTGTCTAAATCTAGAATACTATCTTTATCTTTTCAAGGTAATAATTTATTTGGTTCTCAATTGGATTCTATTATATCCACTATCACTGGGGGTAAGGGAGTTTTTTTTCTAATGACACGTTGAGTCCACGGATCATCATCAATTACTGTTGGGAATATCACTCCTGGCCAGCAGGAGGAGGCAAAGAGCACCACAGCAAAGCTGTTAAATATCACTTCCCTACCCACAATCCCCTAGTCATTCTCTTTGCCTCTAGTGCAAGGAGGAGGTGAAGTAATTAGGTGTCCTGATTAGAATTCTTCTATCAAGATTTTTTAATTTTGAAGTCTGGGCAAGATTGCTCTGGCCTTCCATAACAATTTGGGTGTAGCTCTACTCCTCGTTAGTCTCTTCAGCAGGGCTGTGGTAGCTTTAAAGCAGTTAGGAACTTGTAAAGTGTGCTTTGCTGCATTTTCCTAACATGTTGCTGCCCTGGTATAGAAAGCCTGAGTAAGTTTACTCTGTCTTTCTTTTTTCACAGGTCTCTGTAAGGAGCGGCATCCTCTAAAACTTAGTGAGTCATCTGAATGCCGGACGGCTAGAATGCAGGCAAGTGCCTTTTGTCTTCTGGGGCTAGGAGGCTGGCACTTCAGAGTCATTAAAGTAAGATGGGCTCTCTGTATTGTTTAGTGGGACTACACAGAATCCTTAGTAGAGGATTTGTATGGGCAGTATGCAGGCACTTTTAGGCATGTGACAGGAGGCTAAGAATTATCTCTCTTCATGGAAGGGGTTAATTTCTTTATTTTTATGTATCTCTGTTTTAGGAGACATTGTTAAAATGAACTTTGTGGGGCTTTCTGTTAACTGAAAGGAGACATCGTTTTTGTATCAGTCCTCCGTTACCTAGGTTCTATAGCAATAGCCTAGAATTTAGGAGGTGATTATTTATAGCCCGGTTTTGTTGTATGTGTTGGCGCTTTTGCGCCTTACCTAACCTTTATGGCAGCTAGAGTAGCTAATTTATTTATTTATATTTTCGTGAAGGCTGGGAAGCGCGCGCTTTAGATAATGGCGCTGCTTCTCTCAGCCGGGTTAGCTCCTCCCTCTCTTTCCTCTGAATGGCACCGGCAGTTTCCGTGTGTTTGTACAGCAAGATTTGCTGTCTAGTCTTCATGCGGCGGCTATTACGTAGTTTAGCCGTTACTTGCGAGTTTTGGTAGCCATGTAGTGTTGTGAGGAGAGGGGTATAAGTTTTATTTATTTAATAAAAGAAGACAGTTTGTCGATCTCATTTAAAGAGACAGTAATATCTTAGATCTAGCTGTCTGTGTATAAAGGAAGGATTTGGATTGAAAATGTCAAGCCATTTTTTATTAAAGTCATTTAGCCTGTACTGGAATGAGACAGATTTCTTTTGTCAAGTAGACTTATGCAGGTACCACTGGAGTGCATATTTTTTAATTCCTCAGGTTGAGGATTTATATATGCAGCTTTTTAGTGGGGAGCTCTCTAGTACCTTTAAGCTAAGGGTGATTGCAGTTCTTGAGGACAGGACCGTTATAAAACATTTTTTAGCATATTGATAATAAATCTTTCTAGAACTGTGTTGTTTTTTCAGGGATTAATTTATATCTCAGGACTGCTTGATTAGCATGGTTGCTAAAGTCAGCAGTTTAGTTTCTGAGAGTTCAAGGTGTGGTATCCTATATTTCCCTGCCTAAAATAAAGGATAAAATAATATTTTTTTCTGAGCCTTATGTCTGTTAGGATGATGCTGGTTAGGCAATGCCACAGCTTTCTCCATGATTGTCCCTAATTTTTATGATGTCACATGCAGTGCCATGCGGTTCCTCTCAATCTTGTGGAGGAGTTATTTGCTGGGAGAAATTGCTGCCGGGTATCTTCTGGGGTGTCTGTGGCATTTTCTGATTTTTCCTTGACTGATGGGAAATCGCAAGAGGAATGTTAGAGATTCAGATAGTAAGGTTTCTGTACCTCCTGCTGCTTCACTGGTTGTCTGCCTCATAGGTCTGATGAGGAGGATACGTCAGTAGCCTCTGAGAGTGAAATCTCTGATTCGGACAGTATAATTCCTTCATCTGATGCTGGAGTAGTATTCTTCAGATTTCAGCTTGAACACCTTCGTGTATGGTTTAAAGAAGTTTTGGCTGCTTTGGAGCGACTCCGATATGTATGTTGTTGTCAACACTAAAGAATCCAGTAATCTTCCTAAGTACTAGGATGCTCCTTGAAGAATTTTTTTCATGTTTCAGGCTGTGCTAAGAGATTTTTCACAGGATTAGGAGAAGTCTGGGTTTCCTTTTTTCCCATCTCCTGTCTTTAACAAGATATTTCCTGTCGCTGTCTCCGTTAAATATCAGGGCGCACAGTGCCTAGAGGAGTAGAGCATTTCTACTCTTGCTAGAGAAAAACGTTTCCTAGAGAGGATAACAAAAACATTTTTAGGATCTATGGACTAAGCTGGTGATGGTAGAGTCTTGTTTGGAGTAGATCCAGTACAAAATTAGGGCTCTTAAGCTAGCCAATTCTTTATCTCTATGCTTCCAAGCAATTTCAGCCAGGAGCTAGATCTGGCTTCGCTGTGCTAGTAGTGGATTTTTCCTATGAGTCCAGATTTTCTGGTGCATCCGTACAATTCGGATATAGAGGAATCTGTCTTCAATATGGGATTGATTCTTTCCATTTGTCTGCAAACATAGATTTGAGATATCCCAAATAGTCTGTGGACATAGTACTTCTCATAGGTCTGATGCAATGTTAAATGCGGAGAGCGTATTGCTCTCCGCATTTAGCGAGGTCTTGCGGACCTGATCCGCAGTGTCGGACCAGGTCCGCAAGACCTTTGATAAATTGGGGCCATTGTCTCAAGGTTTCGTTCTGTAAATGGAAATCAGTGGTTCCATTCTGCCTTTTGATCTAGGTGGGTCAGTTCATTGTGACCATAGTCCTGGAGGATGCGCATTCCAAGTTCCAGAGGTTGGATTTTCTGTCAAACACTTACAGTTTTTGGTCTTCCCGTTGGCTTTGCCAGGGTTCTCTGAAGGTTTTTAGGGAGTTGCTGTGGTGCCATTCCTGGATGATATTGGGTTCAGGCGCCATTTTTTGAGCAAGCAAACTCATTCTGAGATCTTGTTGTCTCGCTTCATTCCTCGAATGGATGCGTGTCTACAAATGAGTTCCCTTGTTCCAGCTACAGGGGTACTTTCTTAGGGACAAGATTACTTTTCCCTATTTCTGAAAATATTTTGTCAGAGGTCAGGAAATAGAATTTTTTTTTCTTGCCTCTTTCAGCACTTTACTGTTTAGCCCTTCAGTGGCTCAATGTATGGATGTAATGGTCTGATGTTTGCTTCATTAAACATCATCCCTTTGTTGGATCCTGTCTGAGAGTCTGCGGTTATGCATGTTCAGATAGTGGAGCGAGAATCTTGTGGCGATCCGATAGATCTAGATCTGTCGGCATGAGATTCTTCCCTGGGATCAGAGAGGGGAAGTAGCATTCAAGCGCTCGTTTTGCTTGCTAGACTTAGTGGGATCTTTACTAGCGTTTTCCAGAGTCTTTGGGTTCCTTCAGGAGCATCTGTTTAGGAGACTTTCCTGAGTAATAATCACAGTTGCCAGCCTGTAATGGGTCGCTGACTATGGTCTTGGGAGCCGCTCTCCCCATAACCATCTTGGAGTGGAGAGCGATTTACAATGCTCTGATGGCTTGGCCTCCGTTGTTTTCTCCAGTTTTTCAGGTTCTAGTTGCATAATTTCATCTTAGTGGTTTACATTAACCACCTGGGAGGAACCTGGAAATCTTTTGCCATGATTGGCGTGGATTGTTCGGTGGACGGACGCTCACATTCTAGTTTATTCACATTTCAAGTGTGTTTATCAGGAACGGTTTTCTTGAGCAGTCAGATTTTTCTTCCCGGGGAGTGGACGCTTTTCCTGCAGGTGTTCTCCAGGTTAATCCTCACATGGGGGGTGCTGGAGATAGTAGTACTCCATTTTCATATGTTATGTTTAAGTGATTAGCAGGCTGCACTGCTAGATTCCCTGGTGTTTCCCTGAAGTTTCAGTCTGATGGTTCTTCTTCCATAAGTCTTTGCTCGTCTCATATGTGAGTGAGATATGGTATATTTATAGTTCCTGCTTAGTCGCAGGGTCTGGTCTTCAGGCCTAGCAGAGTTGTGTTTCTTCCACCATTGGTGGTTGTTTCTGAGGGTGGAAATTCTAATTCAGGGTCCATTCTTTCATTCAACTTCTTTTCTCTGAAGCTTTCTGCCTGGAGATTGTTTGCTTAGTTCTGTCTAAGCGTGGTTTTCCTGAATAGGTCATTGAGACCACAATTCAGGTTTGCAAGTCTGTTTCCATTTTCTTTTACCATAAGGTATGACGTAAATTTCCTGATTGGGGTGAGTCCATGGACTACTTTTGGAAGTGGGTCAGGATTCCTAGGAGTTCCATCTTTCTCCAGGTCGGTCTGGAGGACGGTTTGTCAGTCAGGTTTCTGCGTTATTCTTGTTTTACACAAGTGTCTGGCGGATGGGCCAGACATGTATCTTTTTTGTCAGATCCTGGTTAGTATCAGGCCTGTTTAAGTTTGTGGCTCCTCTTGGAGTTTTAACATTGTTTTTAAGGTTGTGCAGTCGGCTCAGTTTGAGCTATAGCTTTCCATAAGATTTTAAATCTTTTCTTTTTCTTTTTTCTATATATTCTGCTCGGAGAGTTTAGGTACTCTCGGCCTTGCAGTATGATTTGCTTTATCTTTTTTCAGATAAGGCGTTTTTTTCTCATAAGTGAGAATTTTGTTTGTGAATTGCTGCTCCCTCTCTGTGTCCTCATTTTTATCTCTTGAGGAACGTGTATGCACAACTCAGAATGTTGTGCAGGCTTTATATTTTTTTCTTCTGTTTGTTTTCTCTGTCTCAGAAAACTACTGCTATTTCTCTTTTCTCTGGTTGAGAAATTTAATCGTTTGGTTTTCAGACTGCGGGGGGTGCAGTCTCCTGAGAGTTAAGGCTCATTTCATGAGGGCTGTCTCTTTTTTTGGTTTCTAAATGAAGCTTCTGTGGAACAGATTTTCATGGCTGCAAATTGGTCTTCCTTATATTCTTTTACTAAGTTTAACTTTTATCTTTTTGCCTCGGCTGAGGCTTCTTTTGGGAGAAAGGTTCTTCAAGCAGTGGTGCCTTCTGTTTAGGTTCCCTGTCTTGTCCCTCCCTTATCATCTGTGTCCTCTAGCTTGGGTATTGATTCCCAACAGTGATTGATGATGATCTGTGGACTCACCGTGTCATTAGAAAAAAAATAAAATGTATGCATACCTGATAAATTTATTTATTTCTTGACATGGTGAGTCCACGGCCCGTCCTGTTTTTTCAAAAAAATTTGTTATTAACCTCAGGCACCTCTGCACGTTGTGTTGCTTCCTTTCTCTCCTTTCCCTTTGGTCGAATGACTGGGGGATTGTGGGTAGGGAAGTGATATTTAACAGCTTTGCTGTGGTGCTCTTTGCCTGCTTCTGCTGGCCAGGAGTGATATTCCCAACAGTAATTGATGATGATCCGTGGACTCACCGTGTCAAGAAATAAATAAACTTATCAGGTAAGCATAAATGTTGTTTTTCTGCCCCAAGATAAGAAATTTAAGGGTACATTTAAAGCAACCAATAGTTTTCGTTCTCTGGTTCCAATTGGAGACCATCTATGAATTGGAATAAATCCAAGCCTTATAAAAAAACAAATACAGCCCCTAAGACTGCATGAAGGTGCGGCCCTTAAACCAGTTCAACTGGTGGGGAACAGATTTAAATTTTTTCTAGACATTTGGGCAGATTCTTTCCAAAATCAGTGGATTCAGCATATTGTTTCTCAGGGGTATCGAATAGGTTTCAGAATAATACCTCACATGAGAAGATTATTTCTTTCCCATGTTCCAACAAACCCTGTGAAGGCTCAGGCTTTTCTGAAGTGTGTTTCAGATCTAGAGCTTTCAGGGGTGATTGTTCCAGTTCCTCAACAGGAACACGGTTTGGGTTTTTATTCAAATCTGTTCATTGTCCCAAAGAAGGAAGATTCATTCAGACCAGTTCTGGATCTGAAAACTCTAAATCGTTTTGTAAGAGTCCCAACTTTCAAGATAGTGACTATAAGGACTATTCTGCCTTTTGTTCAGCAAGGTCATTTCATGTCCTCAATAAGCTTACAGGATGCTTATCTTCATATTCCGATTCATCCAGACCACTATCGGTTTCTGAGATTCTCTTTTCTAGACAAGCATTTCCAATTTGTCGCTCTTTCATTTGGCCTAGCAACAGCTCAGAGAATCTTTTCAAAAGTTCTCGGTGCCCTTCTATCTTTAATCAGACAGCAGGGTATTGCGGTGTTTCCTAATTTGGACGATATCTTGGTACTAGCTCAATCTCATTAATTTATTCATTCTCATTCATTCATTCATTTAGCCGAATCTCACACAAAACAACTTGTGTTGGTTCTTTAAAGACATGGTTGGAGGATTAATTTACAAAAGAGTTTCTTGAATCCTCAGACAAAGGTCACCTTTTTAGGTTTCCAGATAGATTCAGTGTCCATGACTCTTTCTTTGACAGACAAGAGACAAATGAAGTTAGTTTAAGCTTGTCTAAACCTTCAGTCTCTATCATTCCCTTCAGTGGCTATGTGCATGGAAGTTTTGGGTCTAATGACTGCAGCATCGGACGCAATCCCCTTTGCTCTTTTTCATATGAGACCTCTACAGCTTTGCATGTTGCACCAATGGTGCAGGGATTATACTCAGATATCACAGTTGATATACATAAATCCCAACATTCAACACTCTCTGACTTGGTGGTTAAACCATCACCTTATTATTCAAGGGGCCTCTTTTGTTCGTCCTTTCTTGACTGTGATCACAACAGATGCAAGTATTTCGGGTTGGGGAGCTGTCTGGGTGTCTCTGACAGCACAAGGGGTTTGGGAATCTCAGGAGGCGAGGTTACCAATCAATATTTTAGAACTCTGTGCTAATTTCAGAGCTCTTCAGGCCTGGCCTCTATTGAAGAGAGAACTTTTCATTTGATTTCAAACAGACAATGTCCCTTCAGTGGCATATGTCAATCATCAAGGGGGGACTTGCAGCCCTTCAGCAATGGAAGAAGTATCCCTGATACTTTCTTGGGCAGAATCCAACTCTTGTCAAATTTCTGCGATTCATATCCCAGGAGTAGACAATTGGGAAGCGGATTATCTCAGTCGCCAGACTTTACATCCGGGAGAGTGGTCTCTCCATCCAGATGTGTTTTTTCAATTGGTACAGATGTGGGGTATTCCAAAAATAGATCTTATGGCCTCACGTCTGAACAAGAAGCTTCCAAGATACCTTTCCAGGTCCAAGGATCCTCAGGCGGAGATGGTGGATGCTCTAGCAATTTTTTGGTCTTACCAACCTGCTTACATTTTTCTGCCTCTGGTTCTTCTTCTAAGAGTGATCTCCAAGATCATAACAGAACAATCTTATGTGTTTCTGATAGCACCAGCTTGGCCTCTCAGGTTTTGGTATGTGGAAAGATTGCTAAACTTCCTGACATTCACTATTTTGTTCAGGCTTTGATTCGTATCAAACATTATTTTAAATCTATTTCTCCTCCTTGGAGTCTCAATTTGGTTTTGAAAACTTTACAGGCTCCTCCTTTTGAGCCAATGCATTCTCTGGACATTTCTTAAAAAATATTATTTCTTTTGGCTATCTCTTCTGCTAGAAGAGTTTCTGAATTGTCTGCTCTCTCTTGTGAGTCTCCTTATCTGATTTTCCATCAAGATAAAGCTGTTTTGCACACTTCATTTAAATTTTTGCCTAAGGTTGTGAATTCTAACAACATCAATAGGGAAATTGTTGTTCCTTCCTTGTGTCCTAATCCTAACAATACTCTTGAAAGGTCTTTACAGTTTTTGGATGTGGTAAGAGCTTTGAAATATTATGTTGAGGATACTAAAGATTTCAGAAAGACTTCTAGTCTATTTGTTATTTTTTCAGGCTCCAGGAAAGGTCAGAAAGCTTCTGCTATATCTCTGGATTCTTGGTTGAGACTTTTGATTCACAAAGCTTATTTGGAGCCGGGGCAATCCCCGCCTCCGAGAATAACAGCTCATTCTACTAGACCAGTTGCCACTTCTTGGGCTCTTAAGAATGAAGCTTCAGTTGATGAAATTTGCAAAGCAGCAACTTGGTCTTCTTTGCATACATTTACTAAATTTTACCATTTTGATGTATTTGCTTCTTAGGAAGCAGCCTTTGGTAGAAAGGTTCTTCAGGCAGTTGTCTCAGTTTGATTCTTATGCCTTTGTTTGAGTTTTTTGAAATTTTTAAGAAAAATTAATTATTTTTTGGATTTAATTTTTCAGCGGAAATAGCTGTTTTTATTTTATCCCTCTCTAGTGACTTGTGGACTTCCACATCTTGGGTATTATATCCCATATTTCAATAGCTCATGGACTCATGCCACTTACATGAAAGAAAACATACCTGATAAATTAATTTCTTTCCTAGTGGCAAGAGTCCATAAGACCAACCCTTTTTTTGTGGTTATGATTTTTTATGTATAAAGCACATTATTTTTTCCAGTTCCTCTTTTTGTATGCTTTTTACTCCTTTTTTGAACCTCACTTCTTGGCTAAACGTTAAACTAAGGTATGAGTGAGGTGGGAGGTATATTTATAGGCATTTTGAGGTTTGGGAAACTTTGCCCCCTCCTGGTAGGAATGTATATCCCATATGTCACTAGCTCATGGACTCTTGCCACTATGAAACAAAAGAATTTATCAGGTAAGTTCTTGCATAAATGATTTTATATAATAATTCATAATTTTGTTCCTGTACTTATGTAACGTATTGTAACAGTGACCTGCAGGTATTAAACGCAAGCAATTAGTAGGGTGTCTGTATATGTATATAACTCTTATATATAATAATGCACAAATCTGTTGGTGTATTTATGTAACATATAGTAACAGTGACCTGCAGGTATTAAATACAAGCAATTAGTAGGGTGTCCGTATATGTAAATTACTCATATATATAATAATGCACAATTCTGTTGGTGTATTTATATAACGTATAGTAACAGTGACCTGCAGGTATTAAACACAAGCAATAAGTAGGGTGTCCGTATATGTATATTACTCATATATATAATAATGCACAGTTCTGTTGCTGTATTTATGTAATGTATAGTAACAGTGACCTGCAGGTATTAAACACAAGCAATTAGTAGGGTGTCCGTTTATGTATATTACTCATATATATAATAATGCACAATTCTGTTGGTGTAGTTATGTAATGTATAGTAACAGTGACCTGCAGGTATTAAACACAAGGAATTAGTAGGGTGTCCGTATATGTTAATCACTCATATATATAATAATGCACAATTCTGTTGGTGTAGTTATGTAATGTATAGTAACAGTGACCTGCAGGTATTAAACACAAGCAATTAGTAGGGTGTCCGTATATGTATATTACTCATATATATAATAATGCACAATTCTGTTGGTGTATTTATATAATGTATAGTAACAGTGACCTGCAGGTATTAAACACAAGCAATTAGTAGGGTGTCCGTATATGTATATTACTCATATATATAATAATGCATAGTTATGTTGGTGTATTTATGTAACGTATAGTAACAGTGACCAGCAGGTATTAAACACAAGCAATAAGTTGGTTGTCCGTATATGTATATTACTCTTATATATATAATAATGCACAATTCTGTTGGTGTATTTATGTAACGTATAGTAACAGTGACCAGCAGGTATTAAACACAAGCAATAAGTTGGTTGTCCGTATATGTATATTACTCTTATATATATAATAATGCACAATTCTGTTTCTGTATTTATGTAATGTGTAGTAACAGTGACCTGCAGGTATTAAACACAAACAATAAGTAGGGTGTCCGTATATGTATATTACTCATATATATAATAACGCACAATTCTGTTGGTGTATTTATATAACGTATAGTAACAGTGACCTGCAGGTATTAAACACAAGCAATAAGTAGGGTGTCCGTATATGTATATTACTCATATATATAATAATGCACAGTTCTGTTGCTGTATTTATGTAATATATAGTAACAGTGACCTGCAGGTATTAAACACAAGCAATTAGTAGGGTGTCCGTTTATGTATATTACTCATCCTATATAATAAATGGCAAAGTATGTTTGTCAGATGCAGTCATGCGCAGTAGAGACTGCACATGACAAACATACCTGACCGTTTGGATCCTGACACTCAGCACAGAGCAAGGCTGAAGCGAAATGTCAGGGGGCGTGGCCGACGGGAGCATTGCGGTGGGGGCGTGGCCGGGCGCAACGAAGGGCGTGACTGGACGCGCCGAGGGGCGTGGTCGGGTGCGGTGATGAGCGTGGTCAAGCGCGACCAGGGGGGGAGAAGGGCCAAAGAGAGGGGAGAGAGAGCCAAAGAGGGGGGAGAGAGCCAAATAGAGGGGGGAGAGAGCCAAAGAGTGGGGGGAGAGGGCCAAAGAGGGGGGAGAAGGGCCAAAGAGGGGGGGGAGAGAGCCAAAGAGGGGTGAGAGAGAGCCAAAGAGGGGGGAGAGAGCCAAATAGAGGGGGGGGGGAGAGCCAAAGAGGGGAGAGAGAGAGCCAAAGAGGGGGGAGAGAGAGAGCAAAAGAGGAAAGAGAGCCAAAGAGGAGAGAGAGCAAAAGAGGGGAGAGAGCCAAAGAGGGGGGAAAGAGAGCAAAAGAGGGGGGAGAGAGAAAAAAAAAAAGGGGGGAGAGAGAACAAAAGAGGGGGAAGAGAGAGCAAAAGAAAGGGGGGAGAGAGCCAAAGAGGAGAGAGAGAGCCAAAGAGGGGAGAGAGAGAGCCAAAGAGGGGGGAGAGAGAGAGCAAAAGAGGAAAGAGAGCCAAAGAGGAGAGAGAGCAAAAGAGGGGAGAGAGCCAAAGAGGGGGGGAAAGAGAGCAAAAGAGGGGGGAGAGAGAGAAAAAGAAAGGGGGGGGAGAGCCAAAGAGGGGAGAGAGAGAGCAAAAGAGGGGGGAGAGAGCCAAAGAGGGGGGAGAGAGCGCAAAGGAGAGGGTCGAGAGAAAGCAAAAGAGAGGGGGGAGAGAGAGCAAAAGAGAGGGGGAGAGAGCAAGGGGTGGGACCGCTGTACTGGAAAAAATGGCCTGTGTACACGGGCTTTAGTACTAGTATATATAATAATGCATAGTTATGTTGGTGTATTTATGTAACGTATAGTAACAGTGACCTGCAGGTATTAAACACAAGCAATTAGTAGGGTGTCCGTATATGTATATTACTCATATATATAATAATGAACAATTCTTTTGGTGTATTTATGTAATGTATAGTAACAGTGACCTGCAGGTATTAAACACAAGCAATTAGTGGGGTGTCCATATATGTATATAACTCATATATATAATAATGCACAATTATGTTGGTGTATTTATGTAATGTATAGTAACAGTGACCTGCAGGTATTAAACACAAGCAATTAGTTGGTTGTCCGTATATGTAAATTACTCATATATATAATAATGCACAATTCTGTGGGTGTATTTATGTAACATATAGTAACAGTGACCTGCAGGTATTAAACACAAGCAATTAGTAGGGTGTCCGTATATGTATATTACTCATATATATAATAATGCACAATTCTGTTGCTGTATTTATGTAACATATAGTAACAGTGACCTGCAGGTATTAAACACAAGCAATTAGTAGGGTGTCCGTATAGGTATATTACTCATATATATAATAATGCACAATTCTGTGGGTGTATTTATGTAACATATAGTAACAGTGACCTGCAGGTATTAAACACAAGCAATTAGTAGAGTGTCCGTATATGTATATAACTCATATATATAATAATGCACAATTCTGTGGGTGTATTTTTGTAACATATAGTAACAGTGACCTGCAGGTATTAAACACAAACAATTAGTAGGGTGTCCGTATATGTATATTACTCATATATATAATAATGCACAATTCTGTTGCTGTATTCATGTAATGTATAGTAACAGTGACCTGCAGGTATTAAACACAAGCAATTAGTAGGGTGTCCGTATAGGTATATTACTCATATATATAATAATGCACAATTCTGTTGGTGTATTTATATAATGTATAGTAACAGTGACCTGCAGGTATTAAACACAAGCAATTAGTAGGGTGTCCGTATAGGTATATTACTCATATATATAATAATGCACAATTCTGTTGGTGTATTTATATAATGTATAGTAACAGTGACCTGCAGGTATTAAACACAAGCAATTAGTAGGGTGTCCGTATAGGTATATTACTCATATATATAATAATGCACAATTCTGTTGCTGTATTTATGTAATGTATAGTAACAGTGACCTGCAGGTATTAAACACAAGCAATAAGTAGGGTGTCCGTATATGTATATTACTCATATATATAATAATGCACAATTCTGTTGGTCTAGTTATGTAATGTATAGTAACAGTGACCTGCAGGTATTAAACACAAGCAATTAGTAGGGTGTCCGTATATGTATATTACTCATATATATAATAATGCACAATTCTGTTGGTGTATTTATGTAACATATAGTAACAGTGACCTGCAGGTATTAAACACAAGCAATTAGTAGGGTGTCCATATATGTAAATTACTCATATATATAATAATGCACAATTCTGTGGGTGTATTTATGTAACATATAATAACAGTGACCTGCAGGTATTAAACACAAACAATTAGTAGGGTGTCCGTATATGTATATTACTCATATATATAATAATGCACAGTTCTGTTTCTGTATTTATGTAACGTATAGTAACAGTGACCTGCAGGTATCAAACACAAGCAATTAGTATGGTGTCCGTATATGTATATTACTCATATATATAATAATGCACAATTCTGTTGGTGTATTTATGTAATGTATAGTAACAGTGACCTGCAGGTATTAAACACAAGCAATTAGTAGGGTGTCCGTATATGTATATTACTTATATATATATATATATATATATATATATATATATATATATATATATATATATATATATATATATAATAATGCACAATTCTGTTGGTGTATTTATGTAATGTATAGTAACAGTGACCTGCAGGTATTAAACACAAGGAATTAGTAGGGTGTCCGTATATGTATATTACTCATATATATAATAATGCACAATTCTGTTGGTGTAGTTATGTAATGTATAGTAACAGTGACCTGCAGGTATTAAACACAAGCAATTAGTAGGGTGTCTGTATATGTATATTACTCATATATATAATAATGCACAATTCTGTTGGTGTATTTATATAATGTATAGTAACAGTGACCTGCAGGTATTAAACACAAGCAATTAGTAGGGTGTCCGTATATGTATATTACTCATATATATAATAATGCACAGTTCTGTTGCTGTATTTATGTAATATATAGTAACAGTGACCTGCAGGTATTAAACACAAGCAATTAGTAGGGTGTCCGTTTATGTATATTACTCATATATATAATAATGCACAATTCTGTTTCTGTATTTATCTAATGTGTAGTAACAGTGACCTGCAGGTATTAAACACAAGCAATAAGTAGGTTGTCCGTATATGTATATTACTCATATATATAATAACGCACAATTCTGTTGGTGTATTTATGTAATGTATAGTAACAGTGACCTGCAGGTATTAAACACAAGCAATTAGTAGGGTGTCCGTATATGTATATTACTCATATATATAATAATGCACAGTTCTGTTGGTGTATTTATGTAACATATAGTAACAGTGACCTGCAGGTATTAAACACAAGCAATTAGTTGGTTGTCCGTATATGTAAATTACTCATATATATAATAATGCACAATTCTGTTGGTGTATTTATGTAATGTATAGTAACAGTGACCTGCAGGTATTAAACACAAGCAATTAGTAGGGTGTCCGTATATGTATATTACTCATATATATAATAATGCACAGTTCTGTTGCTGTATTTATGTAATATATAGTAACAGTGACCTGCAGGTATTAAACACAAGCAATTAGTAGGGTGTCCGTTTATGTATATTACTCATATATATAATAATGCACAGTTCTGTTGCTGTATTTATGTAATGTATAGTAACAGTGACCTGCAGGTATTAAACACAAGCAATTAGTAGGGTGTCCGTATATGTATATTACTCATATATATAATAATGCACAATTATGTTGGTGTATTTATGTAATGTATAGTAACAGTGACCTGCAGGTATTAAACACAAGCAATTAGTAGGGTGTCCGTATATGTATATTACTCATATATATAATAATGCACAGTTCTGTTGCTGTATTTATGTAATGTATAGTAACAGTGACCTGCAGGTATTAAACACAAGCAATTAGTAGGGTGTCCGTATATGTATATTACTCATATATATAATAATGCACAATTCTGTTGGTGTATTTATGTAATGTATAGTAACAGTGACCTGCAGGTATTAAACACAAGCAATTAGTAGGGTGTCCGTTTATGTATATTACTCATATATATAATAATGCACAATTCTGTTGGTGTATTTATGTAATGTATAGTAACAGTGACCTGCAGGTATTAAACACAAGCAATTAGTAGGGTGTCCGTTTATGTATATTACTCATCCTATATAATAAATGGCAAAGTATGGCCTAGATTTGGAGTTCGGCGGTAGCCGTCAAAACCAGCGTTAGAGGCTCCTAACGCTGGTTTTGGCCGCCCGCTGGTATTTGGAGTCAGTGATTAAAGGGTCTAACGCTCACTTTTCAGCCGCGACTTTTCCATACCGCAGATCCCCTTACGTCAATTGCGTATCCTATCTTTTCAATGGGATCTTTCTAACGCCGGTATTTAGAGTCGTTTCTGAAGTGAGCGTTAGAGCTCTAACGACAAAATTCCAGCCGCCTGAAAATAGCAGGAGTTAAGAGCTTTCTGGCTAACGCCGGTTCATAAAGCTCTTAACTACTGTACCCTAAAGTACACTAACACCCATAAACTACCTATGTACCCCTAAACCGAGCTCCCCCCACATCGCCGCCACTCGATTAAATTTTTTAACCCCTAATCTGCCGACCGCCACCTACGTTATACTTATGTACCCCTAATCTGCTGCCCCTAACCCCGCCGACCCCTATATTACATTTATTAACCCCTAACCTGCCCCCCACAACGTCGCCGCCAGCTACTTAAAATAATTAACCCCTAATCTTCCGACCGCAAAGCGCCGCCACCTACGTTATCCCTATGTACCCCTAATCTGCTGCCCCTAACACCGCCGACCCCTATATTATATTTATTAACCCCTAATCTGCCCCCCTCAACGTCGCCGACACCTGCCTACACTTATTAACCCCTAATCTGCCGAGCGGACCTGAGCGCTACTATAATAAAGTTATTAACCCCTAATCCGCCTCACTAACCCTATCATAAATAGTATTAACCCCTAATCTGCCCTCCCTAACATCGCCGACACCTAACTTCAATTATTAACCCCTAATCTTCCGATCGGAGCTCACCGCTATTCTAATAAATGTATTAACCCCTAAAGCTAAGTCTAACCCTAACACTAACACCCCCCTAACTTAAATATAATTTACATCTAACGAAATAAATTAACTCTTATTAAATAAATGATTCCTATTTAAAGCTAAATACTTACCTGTAAAATAAATCCTAATATAGCTACAATATAAATTATAATTATATTGTAGCTATTTTAGGATTAATATTTATTTTACAGGTAACTTTGTATTTATTTTAACCAGGTACAATAGCTATTAAATAGTTAAGAACTATTTAATAGCTACCTCGTTAAAATAATAACAAATTTACCTGTAAAATAAATCCTAACCTAAGATATAATTAAACTTAACACTACCCTATCAATAAAATAATTAAATAAACTACCTACAATTACCTACAATTAACCTAACACTACACTATCAATAAATTAATTAAACACAATTGCTACAAATAAATACAATTAAATAAACTATCTAAAGTACAAAAAATAAAAAAGAACTAAGTTACAAAAAATAAAAAAATATTTACAAACATAAGAAAAATATTACAACAATTTTAAACTAATTACACCTACTCTAAGCCCCCTAATAAAATAACAAAGCCCCCCAAAATAAAAAATTCCCTACCCTATTCTAAATTAAAAAAGTTACAAGCTCTTTTACCTTACCAGCCCTGAACAGGGCCCTTTGCGGGGCATGCCCCAAGAATTTCAGCTCTTTTGCCTGTAAAAGAATAAATACAATACCCCCCCCCCCCAACATTACAACCCACCACCCACATACCCCTAATCTAACCCAAACCCCCCTTAAATAAACCTAACACTAAGCCCCTGAAGATCTTCCTACCTTGTCTTCACCATCCAGGTATCACCGATCCGTCCTGGCTCCAACATCTTCATCCAACCCAAGCGGGGGTTGGCGATCCATAATCCGGTGCTGAAGAGGTCCAGAAGAGGCTCCAAAGTCTTCCTCCTATCCGGCAAGAAGAGGACATCCGGACCGGCAAACATCTTCTCCAAGCGGCATCTTCGATCTTCTTCCATCCGGAGCGAAGCGGCAGGATCCTGAAGACCTCCAGCGCGGAACATCCATCCGGACCGACGACTGAACGACGAATGACTGTTCCTTTAAGGGACGTCATCCAAGATGGCGTCCCTCGAATTCCGATTGGCTGATAGGATTCTATCAGCCAATCGGAATTAAGGTAGGAATTTTCTGATTGGCTGATGGAATCAGCCAATCAGAATCTAGTTCAATCCGATTGGCCGATCCAATCAGCCAATCAGATTGAGCTCGCATTCTATTGGCTGATCGGAACAGCCAATAGAATGCGAGCTCAATCTGATTGGCTGATTGGATCAGCCAATCGGATTGAACTTGATTCTGATTGGCTGATTCCATCAGCCAATCAGAAAATTCCTACCTTAATTCCGATTGGCTGATAGAATCCTATCAGCCAATCGGAATTCGAGGGACGCCATCTTGGATGACGTCCCTTAAAGGAACAGTCATTCGTCGTTCAGTCGTCGGTCCGGATGGATGTTCCGCGCTGGAGGTCTTCAGGATCCTGCCGCTTCGCTCCGGATGGAAGAAGATCGAAGATGCCGCTTGGAGAAGATGTTTGCCGGTCCGGATGTCCTCTTCTTGCCGGATAGGAGGAAGACTTTGGAGCCTCTTCTGGACCTCTTCAGCACCGGATTATGGATCGCCAACCCCCGCTTGGGTTGGATGAAGATGTTGGAGCCAGGACGGATCGGTGATACCTGGATGGTGAAGACAAGGTAGGAAGATCTTCAGGGGCTTAGTGTTAGGTTTATTTAAGGGGGGTTTGGGTTAGATTAGGGGTATGTGGGTGGTGGGTTGTAATGTTGGGGGGGGGTATTGTATTTATTCTTTTACAGGCAAAAGAGCTGAAATTCTTGGGGCATGCCCCGCAAAGGGCCCTGTTCAGGGCTGGTAAGGTAAAAGAGCTTGTAACTTTTTTAATTTAGAATAGGGTAGGGAATTTTTTATTTTGGGGGGCTTTGTTATTTTATTAGGGGGCTTAGAGTAGGTGTAATTAGTTTAAAATTGTTGTAATATTTTTCTTATGTTTGTAAATATTTTTTTATTTTTTGTAACTTAGTTCTTTTTTATTTTTGGTACTTTAGCTAGTTTATTTAATTGTATTTATTTGTAGCAATTGTGTTTAATTAATTTATTGATAGTGTAGTGTTAGGTTAATTGTAGGTAATTGTAGGTAGTTTATTTAATTTTTTTATTGATAGTGTAGTGTTAGGTTTAATTATATCTTAGGTTAGGATTTATTTTACAGGTAAATTTGTTATTATTTTAACTAGGTAACTATTAAATAGTTCTTAACTATTTAATAGCTATTGTACCTGGTTAAAATAATTACAAAGTTGCCTGTAAAATAAATATTAATCCTAAAATAGCTACAATGTAATTATAATTTATATTGTAGCTATATTAGGATTTATTTTACAGGTAAGTATTTAGCTTTAAATAGGAATCATTTATTTAATAAGAGTTAATTTATTTCGTTAGAATAAAATTATATTTAACTTATGGGGGTGTTAGGGTTAGGGTTAGACTTAGCGTTAGGGGTTAATACATTTATTAGAATAGCGGTGAGCTCCGATCGGAAGATTAGGGGTTAATAATTGAAGTTAGGTGTCGGCGATGTTAGGGAGGGCAGATTAGGGGTTAATACTATTTATGATAGGGTTAGTGAGGCGGATTAGGGGTTAATAACTTTATTATAGTAGCGCTCAGGTCCGCTCGGCAGATTAGGAGTTAATAAGTGTAGGCAGGTGGCGGCGATGTTGGGAGCGGCAGATTAGGGGTTAATAAATATAATATAGGGGTCGGCGATGTTAGGGCAGCAGATTACGGGTACATAGGGATAACGTAGGTTGCGGCGGTTTACGGAGCGGCAGATTAGGGGTTAAAAAAAAATATGCAGGGGTCAGCGATAGCGGGAGCGGCATATTAGGGGTTAATAAGTGTAAGGTTAGGGGTGTTTAGACTCGGGGTACATGTTAGAGTGTTAGGTGCAGACGTAGGAAGTGTTTCCCCATAGGAAACAATGGGGCTGCGTTAGGAGCTGAACGCTGCTTTTTTTCAGGTGTTTGGTTTTTTTTCAGCTCAAACAGCCCCATTGTTTCCTATGGGAGAATCGTGCACGAGCACGTTTTTGAGGCCGGCCGCGTCCGTAAGCAACTCTGGTATCGAGAGTTGCATTTGCGGTAAAAATGCTCTACGCTCCTTTTTTGGAGCCTAACGCAGCATTTGTTTGAACTCTCGATACCAGAGTTAATTTTATGGTGCGGCCAGAAAAAAGCCCGCGGAGCGTTAACAGCCCTTTTACCGCCAAACTCCAAATCTAGGCCTATGTTTGTCAGATGCAGTCATGCGCAGTAGAGACTGCACATGACAAACATACCTGACCGTTTGGATCCTGACACTCAGCACAGAGCAAGGCTGAAGCGAAATGTCAGGGGGCGTGGCCGACGGGAGCATTGCGGTGGGGGCGTGGCCGGGCACAACGAAGGGCGTGACTGGACGCGCCGAGGGGCGTGGTCGGGTGCGGTGATGAGCGTGGCCGGGCGCGACCAGGGGGGGAGAAGGGCCAAAGAGAGGGGAGAGAGAGCCAAAGAGGGGGGAGAGAGCCAAATAGATGGGGGAGAGAGCCAAAGAGTGGGGGGAGAGGGCCAAAGAGGGGGGAGAAAGGCCAAAGAGGGGGGGAGAGGGCCAAAGAGGGGTGAGAGAGAGCCAAAGAGGGGGGAGAGAGCCAAATAGAGGGGGGGGGAGAGCCAAAGAGGGGAGAGAGAGAGACAAAGAGGGGGGAGAGAGAGAGCAAAAGAGGAAAGAGAGCCAAAGAGGAGAGAGAGCAAAAGAGGGGAGAGAGCCAAAGAGGGGGGAAAGAGAGCAAAAGAGAGGGGAGAGAGAGAAAAAGAAAGGGGGGGAGAGAGAACAAAAGAGGGGGAAGAGAGAGCAAAAGAAAGGGGAGAGAGAGCCAAAGAGGAGAGAGAGAGCCAAAGAGGGGAGAGAGAGAGCCAAAGAGGGTGGAGAGAGAGAGCAAAAAAGAGGAAAGAGAGCCAAAGAGGAGAGAAAGCAAAAGAGGGGAGAGAGCCAAAGAGGGGGGGGGGGGGAAATAGAGCAAAAGAGGGGGGAGAGAGAGAAAAAGAAAGGGGGGAGAGAGCCAAAGAGGGGAGAGAGAGAGCAAAAGAGGGGGGAGAGAGCAAAAGAGGGGGGAGAGAGCGCAAAGGAGAGGGTCGAGAGAAAGCAAAAGAGAGGGGGGAGACAGAGCAAAAGAGAGGGGGGAGAGAGCAAGGGGTGGGACCGCTGTACTGGAAAAAATGCTCTGTGTACACGGGCTTTAGTACTAGTATATATAATAATGCATAGTTATGTTGGTGTATTTATGTAACGTATAGTAACAGTGACCTGCAGGTATTAAACACAAGCAATTAGTAGGGTGTCCGTATATGTATATTACTCATATATATATAATAATGCACAATTCTGTTGGTGTATTTATGTAACGTATAGTAACAGTGACCTGCAGGTATTAAACACAAGCAATTAGTAGGGTGTCCGTATATGTATATAACTCATATATATAATAATGCACAATTCTGTTGGTGTATTTATATAACGTATAGTAACAGTGACCTGCAGGTATTAAACACAAGCAATTAGTAGGGTGTCCGTATATGTATATTACTCATATATATAATAATGCACAATACTGTTGGTGTATTTATGTAACGTATAGTAACAGTGACCTGCAGGTATTAAACACAAGCAATAAGTAGGGTGTCCGTATATGTATATTACTCATATATATAATAATGCAGAATTCTGTTGGTGTATTTATATAATGTATAGTAACAGTGACCTGCAGGTATTAAACACAAGCAATTAGTAGGGTGTCCGTATATGTATATAACTCATATATATAATAATGCACAATTCTGTTGGTGTAGTTATATAATATATAGTAACAGTGACCTGCAGGTATTTAACACAAGCAATTAGTAGGGTGTCCGTATAGGTATATTACTCATATACATAATAATGCACAATTCTGTTGGTGTATTTATGTAATGTATAGTAACAGTGACCTGCAGGTATTAAACACAAGCAATTAGTAGGGTGTCCGAATAGGTATATTACTCATATACATAATAACGCACAATTCTGTTGGTGTATTTATGTAACGTATAGTAACATTGACCTGCAGGTATTAAACACAAGCAATTAGTAGGGTGTTTGTATATGTATATTACTCATATATATAATAATGCACAGTTCTGTTGGTGTATTTATGTAACACATAGTAACAGTGACCTGCAGGTATTAAACACAAGCAATTAGTAGGGTGTCCGTATATGTATATAACTCATATATATAATAATGAACAATTCTGTTGGTGTATTTATATAACGTATAGTAACAGTGACCTGCAGGTATTAAACACAAGCAATTAGTAGGGTGTCTGTATATGTATATTACTCATATATATAATAATGCACAATACTGTTGGTGTATTTATGTAACGTATAGTAACAGTGACCTGCAGGTATTAAACACAAGCAATTAGTAGGGTGTCCGTATATGTATATTACTCATATATATATAATAATGCACAATTCTGTTGGTGTATTTATGTAACGTATAGTAACAGTGACCTGCAGGTATTAAACACAAACAATTAGTAGGGTGTCCGTATATGTAAATTACTCATATATATAATAATGCACAGTTCTGTTGGTGTATTTATGTAATGTATAGTAACAGTGACCTGCAGGTATTAAACACAAGCAATTAGTAGGGTGTCCGTATATGTATATAACTCATATATATAATAATGCACAATACTGTTGGTGTATTTATGTAACGTATAGTAACAGTGACCTGCAGGTATTAAACACAAGCAATAAGTAGGGTGTCCGTATATGTATATTACTCATATATATAATAATGCAGAATTCTGTTGGTGTATTTATATAACGTATAGTAACAGTGACCTGCAGGTATTAAACACAAGCAATTAGTAGGGTGTCCGTATATGTATATTACTCATATATATATAATAATGCACAATTCTGTTGGTGTATTTATGTAACGTATAGTAACAGTGACCTGCAGGTATTAAACACAAGCAATTAGTAGGGTGTCCGTATATGTATATAACTCATATATATAATAATGCACAATTCTGTTGGTGTATTTATATAACGTATAGTAACAGTGACCTGCAGGTATTAAACACAAGCAATTAGTAGGGTGTCCGTATATGTATATTACTCATATATATAATAATGCACAATACTGTTGGTGTATTTATGTAACGTATAGTAACAGTGACCTGCAGGTATTAAACACAAGCAATAAGTAGGGTGTCCGTATATGTATATTACTCATATATATAATAATGCAGAATTCTGTTGGTGTATTTATATAATGTATAGTAACAGTGACCTGCAGGTATTAAACACAAGCAATTAGTAGGGTGTCCGTATATGTATATAACTCATATATATAATAATGCACAATTCTGTTGGTGTAGTTATATAATATATAGTAACAGTGACCTGTGGGTATTTAACACAAGCAATTAGTAGGGTGTCCGTATAGGTATATTACTCATATACATAATAATGCACAATTCTGTTGGTGTATTTATGTAATGTATAGTAACAGTGACCTGCAGGTATTAAACACAAGCAATTAGTAGGGTGTTTGTATATGTATATTACTCATATATATAATAATGCACAGTTCTGTTGGTGTATTTATGTAACACATAGTAACAGTGACCTGCAGGTATTAAACACAAGCAATTAGTAGGGTGTCCGTATATGTATATAACTCATATATATAATAATGAACAATTCTGTTGGTGTATTTATATAACGTATAGTAACAGGGACCTGCAGGTATTAAACACAAGCAATTAGTAGGGTGTCTGTATATGTATATTACTCATATATATAATAATGCACAATACTGTTGGTGTATTTATGTAACGTATAGTAACAGTGACCTGCAGGTATTAAACACAAGCAATTAGTAGGGTGTCCGTATATGTATATTACTCATATATATATAATAATGCACAATTCTGTTGGTGTATTTATGTAACGTATAGTAACAGTGACCTGCAGGTATTAAACACAAACAATTAGTAGGGTGTCCGTATATGTAAATTACTCATATATATAATAATGCACAGTTCTGTTGGTGTATTTATGTAATGTATAGTAACAGTGACCTGCAGGTATTAAACACAAGCAATTAGTAGGGTGTCCGTATATGTATATAACTCATATATATAATAATGCACAATTCTGTTGGTGTATTTATATAACGTATAGTAACAGTGACCTGCAGGTATTAAACACAAGCAATTAGTAGGGTGTCCGTATATGTATATTACTCATATATATAATAATGCACAATACTGTTGGTGTATTTATGTAACGTATAGTAACAGTGACCTGCAGGTATTAAACACAAGCAATAAGTAGGGTGTCCGTATATGTATATTACTCATATATATAATAATGCACAATACTGTTGGTGTATTTATGTAACGTATAGTAACAGTGACCTGCAGGTATTAAACACAAGCAATTAGTAGGGTGTCTGTATATGTATATTACTCATATATATAATAATGCAGAATTCTGTTGGTGTATTTATATAATGTATAGTAACAGTGACCTGCAGGTATTAAACACAAGCAATTAGTAGGGTGTCCGTACATGTATATTACTCATATATATATAATAATGCACAATTCTGTTTCTGTATTTATATAATGTATAGTAACAGTCACCTACAGGTATTAAACACAAGCAATTAGTAGGGTGTCCGTATATGTATATTATTCATATATATAATAATGCACAATTCTGTTGGTGTATTTATGTAATGTATAGTAACAGTGACCTGCAGGTATTAAACACAAGCAATTAGTAGGGTGTCCGTATATGTATATTACTCATATATATAATAATGCATAGTTATGTTGGTGTATTTATGTAATGTATAGTAACAGTGACCTGCAGGTATTAAACACAAGCAATTAGTAGGGTGTCCATATATGTATATTACTCATATATATAATAATGCATAGTTATGTTGGTGTATTTATGTAATGAATAGTAACAGTGACCTGCAGGTATTAAACACAAGCAATTAGTATGGTGTCCGTATATGTATATTACTCATATATATAATAATGCACAGTTCTGTTGGTGTATTTATGTAATGTATAGTAACAGTGACCTGCAGGTATTAAACACAAGCAATTAGTAGGGTGTCCGTATATGTATATTACTCATATATATAATAATGCACAGTTCTGTTGGTGTATTTATGTAATGTATAGTAACAGTCACCTACAGGTATTAAACACAAGCAATAAGTATGGTGTCCGTATATGTATATTACTCATATATATAATAATGCACAGTTCTGTTGGTGTATTTATGTAATGTATAGTAGCAGTGACCTGCAGGTATTAAACACAAGCAATTAGTAGGGTGTCCGTATATGTATATTACTCATATATATAATAATGCACAATTCTGTTGGTGTATTTATGTAACATATAGTAACAGTGACCTGCAGGTATTAAACACAAGCAATTAGTATGGTGTCCGTATATGTATATTACTCATATATATAATAATGCACAGTTCTGTTGGTGTATTTATGTAATGTATAGTAACAGTGACCTGCAGGTATTAAACACAAGCAATTAGTAGGGTGTCCGTATATGTATATAACTCATATATAAAATAATGCACAGTTCTGTTGGTGTATTTATGTAATGTATAGTAACAGTCACCTACAGGTATTAAACACAAGCAATAAGTATGGGGTCCGTATATGTATATTACTCATATATATAATAATGCACAGTTCTGTTGCTGTATTTATGTAACACATAGTAACAGTGACCTGCTGGTATTAAACACAAGCAATTAGTAGGGTGTCCGTATATGTATATTACTCATATATATAATAATGCACAATTCTGTTGCTGTATTTATGTAACACATAGTAACAGTGACCTGCTGGTATTAAACACAAGCAATTAGTAGGGTGTCCGTATATGTATATTACTCATATATATAATAATGCACAGTTATGTTGGTGTATTTATGTAATGTATAGTAACAGTGACCTGCAGGTATTAAACACAAGCAATTAGTAGGGTGTCCGTATATGTATATAACTCATATATATAATAATGCACAGTTCTGTTGCTGTATTTATGTAATATATAGATATTCCCCAATACACACATAGATACTGGTTTGCCCTTGGGAATTAGCTTGTCCTGAATGTCTTTCTGTCACAAAATAAAAGCCAGTGAATTTTGATGAAGCCGGATATCGGACATGTTGTATGTGCAGTAAGCAGGTCTGTTTTCTATGCAAATCAAGTACCATACAAACTAAATACTTCCACAAAGCCAAAAGTTCAACATTTAACCTAATAAACAATATTTCCTTGTGTGACAACAAAGGCTCTGAGACTGGGCGATAGAAACATATGAAGTCACCACAATTGCCAGAGCCACTTGCATCCTAAATGTAACCAGTCTGATACCAACCGTGATACCACAATACAGTAAAGAACGCTAGCATAAAATAGTTTTGGATGAGTTTAAATAGCCATGTTACTTCGTAAATCACAACTGCGCTAACTCCATCTCCCCATAGACTTCTAGATGGAGTTAGCGCTATGAGGAGCGCCAAAAACTTAAATTATGCTTACCAGATAATTTTCTTTGCTTCTGACGGGGAGAGTCCACAGCTGCATTCATTACTTTTGGGAAATACAGAACCTGGCCACCAGGAGGAGGCAAAGACACCCCAGCCAAAGGCTTAAATACCTCCCCCACTTTCCTCATCCCCCAGTGATTCTGCGAAGGGAACAAGGAACAGTAGGAGAAATATCAGGGTGAAAAAAAGGTGTCAGAAAAACAAAAAATTAAGGCCCCTCATGAAAAAAACACGGGCGGGGAGCTGTGGACTCTCTCCGTCAGAAGAAAAGAAAATTATCTGGTAAGCATAATTTAAGTTTTTCTTCTTAAACGTGGAGAGTCCACAGCTGCATTCATTAATTTTGGGAAATCAATACCGTAGCTATAGAGGACACTGAATGCAAAACAGGCGGGAACAAAAAAGGCAGCCCATTCTGAGGGCACCACAGCCTGATATAACCCAAACTACTGATAACAAAAACTGTGTCAACAGACACAGAAAAGACAAAAAAGGAAGAGGACCAAGTAACTGCCCATCAGTTAGAACCATAAAGAGCCTTGCTAGAGACCACTCAGATCCCTAGACTCCACTGAGCACAAAACCTCTGAGGAGACAAAAGTCCCGCTGACTCAAAGCCCGCCAAGGAAAAACCTCACCCTGACCAATGGGAAGGGAGACCCAAAATTCCCTCACAATCTTCCAGAAGAAGAAGGAAGATCAGATAAGGAAGTCCAAAAGGACCTCCAAAACAAACCCCCAAAAATTAAGGGCAAACAAAGGAAGAAGCCCCTAGCATAACTCAAAAGGAGCAAACTACAAGGCTGTAATAGGACAAAAGCCGCGTAGAAAATACCCTACCGACAGAGGAGAGCAACAGAAGGAAAGTTCCAGACAACCTCCTACATGGATTCCAAGGAACCAATGTGAAGTCCTAACGAGAACCAAAGTCCCAGAAGGACAAAAAGTATAACCCTCTACCTTACCACAGAGCGCTATCCAGCACTAAGAAACTTAACACCCTAGGGGCAAAAAAACCCCGGAAGTAGAACAGACATAACAGATAGAAATAACCATTTACACCCAAGTCAAAAGCCACAGGCTTCCATCTGAAAGGCAGTCCAACTAAGCATCAAGCCTACAAAAACTGGACAACAAGGTAGTTAGGAAATTCATACCAGAACCATCCTGGGAGAGAAAAACTCAGAAAACAGTGCGGATCAACTCCCCCCCCCCCCTGCCTACCAGAACACAGGGAAGGGAAGACACCACCCTGACCAAGAATGAAAAAGCAGCAACTCCCAGAGGGAAGCAACCACTGTGAGGCCTCCCACGTAAGGAAGGAGCACCTCATGATACGCGGTCGATGCTCAACAGAACAGTCAGAATTCCTGACCCCTACTCCGAGCAAACAGTCCAAGCACCGTTGTGACTGGTAAAGTCCAAAGGACAAGGGAGAACAAAAATTCCATGTAACGACCAGACCCAGAGATCAGCAACAAATCTCCAGCCACGAGATCCCCAGGAAAGGAAATAGGAAGAGGCATGGACCCCCAGAGAGACTAGCTTGGGTTCCAAAATACCTATCCACATTTCCCTTCAGAATCGGAGGGGAAGGTACACTCAACCAAGAGAGACTCTCGACTAACAACTATCAGAATGGTATGCAACATGAAAATCCAACCTTCCAGGTGGACACAAACTCATGATGCCCTGCATGCAAAGCAGGGAAGCAAACCCCACTGAACTCCGGGATCAGAGGAGGAAACAACCTCCAGAGTAGCCAACAGGATAGATGCAGTAGATAAAATTCTTCCAAATAAAAGGAAATTGAAGAGCCAACAACTTGATAGCCCACATGCAAGGTGCAAAAAGCTGCAACTGGTCTTCAAACTGCAAATCCTCTTGCTAGGCAGCTAAGGTAACCCTCAGGCCACTACAGCCAGCTGCGTAGAGAAATTCCCATTTCTCCGGAAGGAATAAAAATCGGGATCGGGAAACCCAACCTGCTTCTCAACCAGCCAGATCCAACGTCTATGAGATCTGGACAACAGAGTAACCAAAATGCCCAGTCAAAGACAAGGACTAGGTTAAAAGACCAGACACCCGGAACCCGGAGCCGGATCCAAACTAATAACTCTTGAGGAAACTCCACAAGAGTACTTCATCTGAAGATGACCTTGCATCAATGTTGATGCAATCACAGCCATGCCCCCACGGGGTCTGAAGCACTGATCTCCCATGTAAGTATCCCAGAGACCCAACGGGCCTCTCGGATCCACACCCACCAAATAAGACGAAGGCAGGCCCAAAGGAGAGCAGAACTCAAACTAGAAATTAATCTCTGTTTGAGAGAATATGACAGTCTCTAAAGATCCACTCTGGATCACTCTCCGGTGGCCCCTACAGCTCAAGGAATTGACGAATGAACGAGCATCCTAAAAATCCTAGCAGGTGATGGAACCCAACTGAATCGCCCAAGCAGGGGCAACCATACATATGTAAAAGAGACCACATACAATCCCCCAGATCCCCAAAAATTATAGGATCAGAAAAGGATATCGTAAGAAAGCAGACCCTAAGGATCAGATTTCCTCAATCAGATGACAGGAAGACTGACCCCAAGGAAAGGGGAAACGTGTACACAACCAGCCTCGACCATAAGGAAGAGGCCCTGTCGAAAGAGATTGGGACTAATCAGGACAATGCAATCCGGAATTAAATACCACAGAGGAAAAGTAAGCTCCCCCCAAACCAGGTACGGAAGATCCTTTATGGAGTCATCTGAGCCCCTTCCTCTATCAAAGGAGAGAACCAAAGGACCTCAGGTAACCTCAAGTATACAGTCATAGCAGGATCCATAATCCCAGCTAACCCTGCTAGATATGCAGGGGCAAAACACCTAGGATGAATAAATTAGGACCAGCCGAACATCTAGGATAGAAGGGCTTCATAACTTGTAGAACAGGAAAACAACTTCTTAACAAGAAGTAAGCAAACTCAGTACCCTAACAGGACCAGCCCATTATCAAAAGGTACAACGTGTCTCATATGGACCATAAGGAACAGATATAACTAGTACCCAACCAGGACCAGCCTGATATACAGGGCATGACAGAACTTTCAAGGCCACTGAAAGGTCTAAGCCCTAGCAGGGCTAGACTAAATAAACAGACAAACAGTAGACATGTAGGCTCTGAGACCTAAACCATGTCTCATCTTTTTTTTTATAACTTCCGCGGAAGTATAGCTATCGCGACCACAAAATCGACAGTATCAAATCCCAGTAGAAGAAAAAGTTTTCCAAAGAGAAAAAACTACAACAGTCTTGAGCTTACAAAAATAAATAAAATACATCCTAAGCGGATAAAAATAAAGGAAGGCAGCACCCGCAGGTGAACGCCCAGGAAGAATGTACACACTAACAGGACCAGCCAGTCAGAGACCTGATTCCTCCTAAGCTCAGAACTGGGAATGAGATACACAAAAAAGGTAGATAACAAGGAGAATGATCTTCATCCCTCCACTCGTCTAACAATGCTTTCCGTCTGGAGCAGAAGACTGAGGAACCAACGACTCATCAGAATTGGGCTCCTCCAACACTGCCAACACATTCCTCAGCAGGACACGAAGGCGCAGCATTCTATATCGGAAGACAAGACTCACCTCCACCGGGGCATCTGGCAACCCCGGCCCCAAAGGCTGTACCCCTGAAGCCTCAGGGGACACTGCTTCCCCAGAGGGCTGAACCGATACAGACGATCCCATGCCTGACGGGCCCTGGTTAAGAGAACATGGACAAGATCTTCCCTTCTGGAGAAGGGGTAACGGCAATTGGGACACCTGCCTGTGTTGAAACCGAAGGTTCTAGGGAATGGGCCTCACAGGATATGGAATCCTCAGAGGCATAAGGCTCAGTGGACTCTAAGCTCTCCAAATTGGGAGAAAAGAGCACTCTAAAACGGCATACAGAACATAACTGATGGGGCTGGATCACCCGGGCCCCCACATATTCTTTGCAAGAAGCAGAATCTGAATCAGAGACATCCGTCTCCAAAAAAAATCAGAATCCTCCATAACTGGAATATTTGAAATTATGGACAAAAACAAACAAACGGCACCTTACACCCCCAATGGCTGGGGCACTCACCACCTCCTATGACCCAGACAAGTAGAAAAAAAACAGACTCTCTCTGCTGCCACGCGGTCAGGAATACGGAAATGGAAAACAAAAACGTGACCACGCCCGGTCACAAGGTCCACCATGTAGGCCAAAGAAAAAAAGCGCCAATCCACAAGAACTGCGCAGCTCAAAAAGGCAGTTATGTTCCGCAATAGCCACAAGCCCAATCATCACTACACATAAGCAGACAGAATCACATAACAAACATCATTAAAGTCCCCTCTGTTCAATAACCCCCCTCAGGAGATATTAACCCTTGATTTCATAAAGCTAAAGGAGTCCCACTGAGACCCTGTCTTCTTCATTTACATACATTACATTGAAAAGGAAAAGATCTTATCGGAATCTACGCCGTGGAACAGTAACATGGCCCTTCAAGTGTGATAGATAGTAGCAATGCTTCTGAGATGGACTTGAGTGAAGAAAGCAGGCAGCGAAACTCGTCAATGCTGATTACCAAGGAGCTGTTAATATGAGTCGGGATGGTTTCGCAGAAAGACTCTCCTTGCATTTCCGGACTCTAACTTTCATCCATGCTCTCACGGAGAGGCTGACAGGATTACTTAAAACTCCAGTCCCATTTCAAAGAGTACTACCCTCCATTAGAGACTATCTTCAAACTTCTGACACTTCTCTGCCAACCTCCTGTGATGAAAGGCAAAGAATGACTGGGGATGAGGGAAGTGGGGGATGTATTTAAGCCTTTGGCTGGGGTGTCTTTGCCTCCTCCTGGTGGCCAGGTTCTATATTTCCCAAAAGTAATGAATGCAGCTGTGGACTCTCCCCATTTAAGAAGAAAAAGGCCTTTTTGTCAGGATCCCATAAGCTCTGTTAGTGCTAAAATGCAAACTGTGCAGTGAGGACACCGCTTGTGACTTCTGATGCTGGGCCTTGCCTGGGATAGAACCAGAGTCCAGCTTGCTCTGTTTGTTCCACTAGAGAATATTTACTTGCATGGAATTGTGCAATAAGATCATGCTCAGCAGGTGTCTCTCAATTCCATTCCACCCTCTCTGACAGCCAATCAGGGAAGTGCTCTCTGACTATATACTGAGAAGCCTTTGCTATGCCTTTACTCTTTGCTTTGGCATTAGAGTCTTTGCTGTTCCTGTTTGCTGCTGGATTTCCTGCCTGGGACCTTGACTAAGTTTGCTCAAGCTGTGTCCGACCCTGACCGCCTACCTGAGTGGTTACAGGGTCAGACACAGCTTGAGCCATTTAAGGGAGAGAATATGCCAATGAGCTTTGCAGATGAGAGTGAGGCTGAGTGAATACACGTTTATTGTAAGGGAGATATAACAATCAAATTTGTCTTGGATCCGTACACAGATTGGCGAAGAGAATGTAGATGTCGCACTGAGACAGAATCTGCCTGTTAGGCTCTCCTTATTAATTTGATATGGTATATTTGATGATAACGTTTCTCTCAGGATTGACACAGAGGTGAGTGTATACTTTGGGTGTACATGTTCTTTGCAAATGCTGTGAGTTTATTGGCACATGGGGGGGGGGGGGGAGAGTGTTTTCTGCTTTATGTATAAATGGTTATTATTTTAGTTTTATTTTGGTTTGTCTAAGGAAGGGGCACCAGCTGTCCTGAAACATAACATAATAAAAATAAGGGTTTGCTCTGCTGACTCAAGACCAGTGAGTGCTTATTATGGGATTGTTTATTTAAATTGTATATAGCACCCTGGCATTTATGATACAAGATGTGAAAGTGCATCTTCGTGAGCGGTTATATATATATATATATATATATATATATATATATATAGTTCTTTGTGTGTTGCACAGTAGAGATTTAGCTCCTGAAAGAGCCAATTGATGCTAGTGGTGGCCATATTTAACATTTGTTTACTAATATTTATTTGTTGCAAAATGTTTATATATAAGTGGAATACTTTAATTCAATATGTTTTCCATGTGTTTTGTGAATTACTTAACTTCAGTTCTCAGGGTGCATTAAATATTCTACCACTTTTTTGGCTTTCGCTCAAGCACGACCCATAACTTTTAGTTTGTAATATCAGCAATATTTAGCTATGTCGCGATATTCAATGAAATTATAGGGTGCGTTAGAGCAATGCTGGTCACGCTAAACCTTCTCTGGTAATTTTAGCACACTACTTGTAATCTGGACCTATTTTGAATAGCCTTATACTTATTCCATGCATTCATTAGTACAGAGAATAGCCTTATACTTATCCCCTTCATTAATTTGTACTAGGATAGCCTTATGCTTATCCCAGGCAGTAATTAGTAAGTAGGATAGCCTTATACTTATCCCCTTCATTAATTTGTACTAGGATAGCCTTATGCTTATCCCAGGCAGTAATTAGTAAGTAGGATAGCCTTATACTTATCCCCTTCATTAATTTGTACTAGGATAGCCTTATGCTTATCCCAGGCAGTAATTAGTACGTAGGATAGCCTTATACTTATCCCCTTCATTAATTTGTACTAGGATAGCCTTATGCTTATCCCAGGCAGTAATTAGTAAGTAGGATAGCCTTATACTTATCCCCTTCATTAATTTGTACTAGGATAGCCTTATGCTTATCCCAGGCAGTAATTAGTAAGTAGGATAGCCTTATACTTATCCCCTTCATTAATTTGTACTAGGATAGCCTTATGCTTATCCCAGGCAGTAATTAGTACGTAGGATAGCCTTATACTTATCCCCTTCATTAATTTGTACTAGGATAGCCTTATGCTTATTCCAGGCATTAATTATTATGCAGGATAGCCTTATACTTATCCCAGGCATTAATTAGTACTAGGATAGCCTTATACTTATCCCAGGCAGTAATTAGTACGTAGGATAGCCTTATACTTATCCCCTTCATTAATTTGTACTAGGATAGCCTTATGCTTATCCCAGGCAGTAATTAGTACGTAGGATAGCCTTATACTTATCCCCTTCATT
>NC_069507.1:289149088-289191588 GCF_027579735.1 Bombina bombina | reverse complement strand
CCGCCATGAAGATGAAGAGGACCGCCGCCATGAAGATAAAGAGGACCACCGCCATGAAGATAAAGAGGACCGCCACCATGAAGGAAGTCAAGTTAGTGAGTACAAAGTTTGGGGTGAGCTTTTTATTTTTAAGCTTAGGTTTTTTTCCCTTTTAGTTTTCTTAAGTTTAGGATTTTTTTTCCTGAAAGAGCTGAAACACTTTAGGGCAATGCCCAAGCAAATGCCCTTTTCAGGGCAATTTGTTTTAGGATAGGGTTATTTCTTAATTTAGGGAATTTTTTAGATTAGGCTTTTTTGGGGAGGAGGTTACTTTTATTGTAGAATGGGATTGTAGTAGAAAAAAGCTGTGTCACTTTAGGGAAATGCCCTACAAAAAGCCCTTCTAAGGGCTATCATGATAGTAACTTTTTTAAGGGTTGTTTTATTTTTGGGGGTTTTGTTTGTTTTTTTATGGGGGGATTAGCTTTAGTATAGGCATAACTGTAGGTTTTTATTTTTGCTAGTGTTTTTTTTTTCTGTAATGTTAGGTTTTGTTATTTTTTTTATAAATTTAGTGTTTGTTATTTTTTGTAACTTAGCGGTTGTTAGCTTAGAGGTGGTAGTTAGGCAGTTAAGTATTGTACGGGTAGTTTGCGTTTAGGGGTTGTGATGGTATAGGGGTTAATATATAAGGGGGCTTATTGCGTTGTTGTTTTTTTGGCGGTGAAGGGGAAAACAGGTTAGGGGGCATATTACATTGGGGGTTGTGAAGGTGTAGGGGTTAATAGGTTAGGTGGTGGTTAGCTCTTAAAGTTAAAGCAGATTAGGGGTTAATAGTTTAGTGCGCTGGGGTGAGGGCTCATAAAGGGTTAAGAGTTTATTTTAATATTGAATTTATATCCTATGTTAAAATGATATGCATTGTCATGTTTAAAATAATAAAATGAACAATCAAAAATAACTACATTTTAAATTTGTGACGGACCGCCTGGTACCCCGAATGAGTACCTCCGTAAGAACACTTCCCTTGTACTAGACATCCCTTTATCCAGAGCAATAGCTCCTGGTATCTCCCTTTGACCGCAGTCTAAAGTTATGTAGGGGAACAGAACTGAGACAACACAAAATGAGCACTTTATTTAAAAGCAGCACACAGATTTATACACCCTGGCATTCCAGAGTCACAGAGCTTCAGGTTACAGAGGGCATTGGTTAAACAGTAAAGCAAACATATGAACAATACAGCAAACCTCTAACAATTGTCTATTCACAGGTAAAACAGATTAACATATCAAGTTAGTTAACTGGGGAGGAAAGTTTACTCAGACAATCTGATGTTGGGCAGTCTAGATAACATAATCACACAGGAACACAATCCGTTTACCCAGACAGACTCCTGAGACACAATCAGATCAGAAACGTAAATAAAATACATCTTATTACAGAATATAAAAACAGCTCTTATTAACTATTAAGTCTTTTATGCCCACTTGGTTTATAGAGTCACAATTGCTTCCACAAGGACCACTCATACCCTGTACCCATCCTGTATTTATGGATACAGGGTGACATGGACATAAGACAGAGTTATGAACGTACATGGGGTGTCCAGCATATAAAATTCCACATTTCCATGCAGTCTCTGGGTATCCTTAAGCCCATGTACCTCCTGCCCAAAGAATGTTCCATAACAGGCCCTCAGATCTTGTTGACTCACGTCACATATCTCCCCCTTCAGAAAGGAGACTAACACAGGACGAGACCCCAGATAGGTTGATTTCGAAGTTAGTCTGTAGATCTATTCTCCCAAAGCCGTATCCACACAGTACCCCAAACAAATTGTCCCAAACAGAGCATCACTCACCCGGCCGACCTCTGCCTCTCTCATAGAACATACCCGCTGCTGGGGAGAAGTGCCGACTGTCCCTTCGCCCTGAAGTCCTTTCAGTCACTGGAGAGAAGACAGGGAGGCTGGGCTCACTCCAACATGCTGTTGCAGATCTGGGCCAACTACCCAGCATCCCTGGAGAATACAGGTGGAGACTGTAGTCCCGTCCACTTGTACTGGATAGGAATCTGCCATTGCATGCTCCTCCTCCGGGATTGCTCCATGCTCCTCCGGTCCCTCTACCAGTGTGAGGCTGTCATTCCTGTTTTCTGGGGCACCGTTTAGGGGTGGGCAGGGGCCAACAACACTCCGCCCTGTTGCCTGCTCTTCTGCTGGGTAATCCGCATCTGTTACCTCAGAGGAAAAGTCAATTAGATCCACAATCTCTGGGTCCTGCTGGGGAGATAACAGGGTGACTAGGGTCCCCATGCCAGGGGGTTGGGGATCTGGGCCGACATCCCCATATCCCTGCAATCCACGTGTGGAGACCCCTGTCTCATCCACACCTCCCAGGCCAACATCCGTGGATATGAAATCCACTAGATCTGCTGCCTCTGAAGTAAGTATAGGACCACTTTCCAGCAGTTCTAGGTAATCCACCTCAAGGTACCATTCCTGATAGATAAGCCATGTCAGGTCAGGTTCTAAGGCAAGTGCTTCCGATGGCTGTAACAGCTCCTGACTCTTGCTTTCAATGTCCCAGAATCGATATCCCTCGGGACTGCCAAAGTCAACTTTCTCCTCAAATAATTCCCATAATAAGCCAGGGCCACCAAAGTCATCACCTTACGGGGAATAGTGCGTTTCTGCCCTCGACTGCAACCTGTCTGCAAACTGTACTGATCCTCGAGCTCAACCTCCACCGGCCAATTAGCTACTCTCACCTGTAGGTTGTCCTCTCAGTAAGCAGAGCCGCAAGTTTACCTGGTCCCCAAAGCGCTGTTCTGGGGAGGGCAGGACTTTGCCTCTGCAGCCATACCAATTCTCCAGTGCATCTTCCCACATCTCTAGCCGAATCAGGGCTCTCCATTCCAGGCACATCTCCTCTGGAACTGGCCCTCCTAGCACAGCAAGGGCGACTGACTTGCCGCTCAAAGTCCCATATGGGAACTTCCCATTTAGAGGTATTTGATCCCAGCATCTCAGCCGTCCGAATATTCCGATACCTGGTGATCTGCTTCATCACCTCGGTGTTCGTTACCCGGAATGCTGCTTCGGATGGGTTGGCTCCATAGATTGACAACCTTCTCCGCACTCTGCTGTGGAATTTTTCCTCTGCATCATCTATAATCGTCTGACTGCGATCCTTCACTGGCTGCCAATGGCTCATCTTTGTAGTGCTGCTTAGGGACTGATAGCTAGGCAGCACATCCCTCCAACCCAGCTTGTCCTGTGCAGAAACAGGTTTGTCAAGGTGGGTTAGCACTTGTTGCATTCGGCATAGGAGCTCTGATTCCATAGCTGCGGGTGACGGTGCTGCTCCTCCTCTGTCAGCAGGACAATAAATCAATCCCAGCACTTGCCACCAAATGTGACAGACCACCTGGTACCCCAAATGAGTACCTCCGTCAGAACACTTCCCTTGTCCTGGACATCCCTATATCCAGAGCAATAGCTCCTGGTATCTCCCTTTGACCGCAGTCTAAAGTTATAGAGGGGAACGGAACTGAGACAACACTCAGTAGTCTGAACACAAAATGAACACTTTGATTAAAAGCAGCACACAGATTTATACACCCTGGCATTCCAGAGTCACAGAGCTTCAGGTTACAGAGGGCATTGGTTAAACAGTAAAGCAAACAAATGAACAATACATCAAACCTCTAACCATTGTCTACTCACAGGTAAAACAGATTAACATATCAAGTTAATTAACTGGGGAAGAAAGTTTACTCAGGCAATCTGATGTTGGGCAGTCTAGTTAACATAATCACACAAAAACACAATCAGTTTACCCAGACAGACTCCTGAGACACAATCAGGTCTGAAACGTAAATAAAATACATCTTATTACAGAATATAAAAACAACATTATCAGACCATGCCCCGATAGGCTTAGCATATGGACCCCAAATTAAGAAAGGGAACAGTCTCTTTTTTCCTAAATATATGGCAGAAAATACAGAATTTTTTAAATTTTTAAAAAATAAGTTAAATGAGTTTGAGAATGTTAATATTGAACATATACAGAAACCATTATTGTATTGGGAGACTGCAAAAGCTGTTTTAAAATCAGAAATGATTACATTTATAGCTCACAAGAAAAAGAAACAAGGTAAACGAGAGTCACATACTTTAAAGGGACACTGTACCCAAAAATTTTCTTTCGTGATTCAGATTGAGCATGAAATTTTAAGCAACTTTCTTATTTACTCCTATTATCAAATTTTCTTCATTCTCTTGGTATCTTTATTTGAAATGCAAGAATGTAAGTTTAGATGCCGGCCCATTTTTGGTGAACAACCTTGCTAATTGGTGGATAAATTCATCCACCAATAAAAAAGTGCTGTCCAGAGTACTGAAACCAAAAAAAAGCTTAGATGCCTTCTTTTTCAAATAATGATAGCAAGAGAACGAAGAAAAATTGATAATAGGAGTAAATTAGAAAGTTGCTTAAAATTGCATGCTCTTTCTGAATTACAAAAGAAAAAATTTGGGTTCAGTGTCCCTTTAAATAACGCATATAATCGATATTTAAGGGATGCTTCCTTAGAGAATTGGAATAAATATACGTCAGCTAATAATCAAAGAAATATGTTTCTGATTCAGAAAACTACGCAAGAAGAGATTAGAGGAAAAAGAAAATTCCAAAGATATGGCAATAAGACTGGTAAATATCTGGCAGGTTTAAATAAGATACATAAGAAAAAAACAGTTATAGCCAATATTAAAAAAGATGATATAAGTATATCCTCTCAAGAAGAGATTTTAAAAGCATTTAAAGAGTATTACTCTGAAATATATAGAACACAAGGAATAAATCAGGAGAAAAAAAATAATTTTGGGATAAGGTTAGAGTATCGCAAATTGCCTCAGATCAATTGGACTGGCTAAATCGCTCGATAGAGATAGATGAAATAGTGGGGAAGATTAAATCCCTGCCTGTAAATAAGGCTAGTGGTCCGGATAATTTACCGAATGAGTTTTATAGACTAATGAATACAGAAATAGCCCCAATCCCTGAAAGAGTCTATAATTATTTATTCTCTTCAGAAACCTAGAATAGACAGATTCCTAGCTTCTACAACTATTTTTCTATTAAAACCAGGGAAAGATCATCAAGATATGGCATCTTACAGAGTATAGCTAGAGTATGAAGTAGAGAAAAAAAAGAATTGAGAACAGCACAATTATGGAGGAATGCACGCAGGACCTGAGGATACTGCTAGGTCCCCAACCTGACCAATATATAAAAAATATCAAAAAGATGGTCCTCAGCACTTTTTATCAATTCAGGCAGTTTATTCACATATAAATAACAATGTTTCGGGGTCACAGACCCTTATTCATGCTTAAGAGTATGATGTAGGCATTCTGTGGGAGTTAGCTGGGTGTTCCTGAGGGAGTATAGCTATAGTATGATGTAGGTGTAGGCATTCTGTGGGAGTTAGCTGGGTTTTCCTGAGGGAGTATAGCTATAGTATGATGTAGGTGTAGGCATTCTGTGGGAGTTAGCCGGGCGCTCCTGAGGGAGTATAGCTATAGTATGATGTAGGTGTAGGCATTCTGTGGGAGTTAGCCGGGTGTTCCTGAGGGAGTATAGCTATAGTATGATGTAGGTGTAGGCATTCTGTGGGAGTTAGCTGGGTGTTCCTGAGGGAGTATAGCTATAGTATAATGTAGGTGTAGGCATTCTGTGGGAGTTAGCCGGGTGTTCCTGAGGGAGTATAGCTATAGTATGATATAGGTGTAGGCATTCTGTGGGAGTTAGCTGGGTGTTCCTGAGGGAGTATAGCTATAGTATGATATAGATGTAGGCATTCTGTGGGAGCTAGCTGGGTGTTCCTGAGGGAGTATAGCTATAGTATGATATAGATGTAGGCATTCTGTGGGAGTTAGCCGGGTGTTCCTGAGGGAGTATAGCTATAGTATGATGTAGGTGTAGGCATTCTGTGGGAGTTAGCTGGGTTTTCCTGAGGGAGTATAGCTATAGTATGATGTAGGTGTAGGCATTCTGTGGGAGTTAGCCGGGCGCTCCTGAGGGAGTATAGCTATAGTATGATGTAGGTGTAGGCATTCTGTGGGAGTTAGCCGGGTGTTCCTGAGGGAGTATAGCTATAGTATGATGTAGGTGTAGGCATTCTGTGGGAGTTAGCTGGGTGTTCCTGAGGGAGTATAGCTATAGTATGATGTAGGTGTAGGCATTCTGTGGGAGTTAGCTGGGTGTTCCTGAGGGAGTATAGCTATAGTATGATATAGATGTAGGCATTCTGTGGGAGTTAGTTGGGTGTTCCTGAGGGAGTATAGCTATAGTATGGTGTAGGTGTATGCATTCTGTGGGAGTTAGCTGGGTGTTCCTGAGGGAGTATAGCTATAGTATGATGTAGGTGTAGGCATTCTGTGGGAGTTAGCTGGGCATTCCAGAAGGAGTATAGCTATAGTATGGTGTAGGTGTATGCATTCTGTGGGAGTTAGCTGGGTGTTCCTGAGGGAGTATAGCTATAGTATGATGTAGGTGTATGCATTCTGTGGGAGTTAGCCAGCGTCCTTGAGGGAGTATAGCTATAGTATGATGTAGTTGTAGGCATTGTGGGAGTTAGCTGGTGTTCCTGAGGGAGTATAGCTATAGTATGATGTAGCTGTAGGCATTCTGTGGGAGTTAGCCGGGCGTTCCTGAGGGAGTATAGCTATAGTATGATGTAGGTGTAGGCATTCTGTGGGAGTTAGCTGGGCATTCCAGAGGGAGTATAGCTATAGTATGGTGTAGGTGTATGCATTCTGTGGGAGTTAGCCAGCGTCCTTGAGGGAGTATAGCTATAGTATGATGTAGTTGTAGGCATTGTGGGAGTTAGCCGGGTGTTCCTGAGGGAGTATAGCTATAGTATGATGTAGATGTAGGCATTCTGTGGGAGTTAGCTGGGTGTTCCTGAGGGAGTATAGCTATAGTATGATGTAGGTGTAGGCATTCTGTGGGAGTTAGCCGGGCGTTCCTGAGGGAGTATAGCTATAGTATGATGTAGGTGTAGGCATTCTGTGGGAGTTAGCTGGGTGTTCCTGAGGGAGTATAGCTATAGTATGATGTAGCTGTAGGCATTCTGTGGGAGTTAGCCGGGCGTTCCTGAGGGAGTATAGCTATAGTATGATGTAGGTGTAGGCATTCTGTGGGAGTTAGCTGGGCATTCCAGAGGGAGTATAGCTATAGTATGGTGTAGGTGTATGCATTCTGTGGGAGTTAGCCAGCGTCCTTGAGGGAGTATAGCTATAGTATGATGTAGTTGTAGGCATTGTGGGAGTTAGCCGGGTGTTCCTGAGGGAGTATAGCTATAGTATGATGTAGATGTAGTCATTCTGTGGGAGTTAGCTGGGTGTTCCTGAGGGAGTATAGCTATAGTATGATGTAGGTGTAGGCATTCTGTGGGAGTTAGCCGGGCGTTCCTGAGGGAGTATAGCTATAGTATGATATAGATGTAGGCATTCTGTGGGAGTTAGCTGGGTGTTCCTGAGGGAGTATAGCTATAGTATGATGTAGGTGTAGGCATTCTGTGGGAGTTAGCCGGGCGTTCCTGAGGGAGTATAGCTATAGTATGATGTAGGTGTAGGCATTCTGTGGGCGTTAGCTGGGCGTTCCTGAGGGAGTATAGCTATAGTATGATATAGGTGTAGGCATTCTGTGGGAGTTAGCTGGGTGTTCCTGAGGGAGTATAGCTATAGTATGATGTAGGTGTAGGCATTCTGTGGGAGTTAGCCGGCGTTCCTGAGGGAGTATAGCTATAGTATGATATAGGTGTAGGCATTCTGTGGGAGTTAGCTGGGTGTTCCTGAGGGAGTATAGCTATAGTATGATGTAAGTGTAGGCATTCTGTGGGAGTTAACCGGGTGTTCCTGAGGGTGAAAGTCTCCATAGCTGGTATCCTTTGATTAACATATATTAAGTACAAAGACCCAAGTAGTTAGTAGCAGATGTAAGAAGAGCCGAATGTAAAACACATAGTTAAACTCGAATATACTAGGTTAACCTGTAAGGAGGTGTCCGAACAGGCTAGTCTCTACATAGTGTGTTAAATAGGTAAATTGTATCTGAACTGCTATATTTCCAAATATTGTGTAAAAGTGAAAGGTTGCCCCTGAATTGGTTTATTTTCACCGTTTATCTTAATTGAAAGAGGGAGATAGAAAACAGCCCTGAACAGCAGAATAAATGGAGAAATATATCACAAATTCTAAAAATAAATCTCCAGCTATGCCTCTAAAGAGGGATAGAAAACAAAAGTCCTCACAAGAGAACATACAAGAGGTATCTATCAGAAGCCCCGATTCAAATTTGGAAAAACAATTAACTACGAATCAGTTGGCAGATCTGATCTTGCCGCAGTTTGAAATGATAAAAAGTGATATTTCAGTGCTGTCAAACGATATAAAGCAATTTTCCAATAGACTTACGGAAGTAGAAGCTAGAATTTCAAATGTGGAAGATAGGCACTTTAAACAGGAGGCTGTTTTAGATACACATTCAGATGAGATCAAGGTATTAAAAGCTAAAATTGAGGATCTGGAGGACAGGTCTAGGCGTAGCAATGTGCGGGTAATTGGACTCCCAGAGTCGAGAGAATTTGAGGATCTTTTATCATTTAGTGCTCAAACACTACCAAAATTACTGGGTTTACAAGTAGTAGAGGGAAGCTTTCAGGTGGAGAGGGCACATAGAGTTGGCATATTGAGACAGTTAAAAGATGGCAGTGTGCGACCCAGAATGGTCCTGATAAAGTACCTAAACTTTCAAGACAAAGTGAAAATTATGCAGAACTACAGAAAAGCCCAGACACTCACCATAAACACTAAGCAGATTCTATTATTTCAAGACTTTTCAATAGAAACGTCAAAAAAAAGGCGTGCGATGGCACCATTCTGCTCAGGATTAATTAGGGCAGGGTTGAAAGCGACCATGAAATACCCAGCGAAAATTACAGTGCTGGGCATGGATGGTGCCATTGCACTGAATACAATTGATGACGCAAAAGAGTTCTGCAGAGAAAATAATATTGAAGTGTAGAGTAATTCTTAGAAGTAATTAACTGTTTAAAAAAAAAGAGAGACTGCAATGGAGGTATTGTTAGGGATTGTTGCGAGGGGGGGCAGGGGGGAGAGGGGATTTTTGGTTTTTCCCTTTTTTTTTTTTTTTAGCATATGAATAAATATAGAATAAATGAATAGCTCATTAAAATTAATTTCTTGGAATGTGGGTGGAATAACGTCCCCTGTCAAGCGTAAAAATGTTCTTAAGGAAACCAGGAAGCATAAGCCAGATATCATATTCCTTCAAGAATTACATCTAAAAAAAGTAGAGTTAGGAAAACTGAAAACAAATTGGATAGCTGAAATAATTGCAACACCATGTGAGAAACGAAAGAGAGGTGTAGCGATTATGCTTGGAAGGGAACTGACATATTCTATAATTAAACAGGAATTAGATCCAGGAGGGAGATATATATTGTTGCAATTGAAAATAGATGATAAGATATGGACGCTATGTAATATATATGCGCCAAACAATTGGGATTCTAAGTTTTGGGAGAAATTGAAAAAGGTTCTATCCCCACATATTGGGCAGAACTTGATAGTAGCAGGGGACTTTAATAACACTTTGTGCCCGGACCTAGACAGATATAAAATGCACCGGAGAGCGGCCAATTATAGGGAAGCTAAGCATTTGCAGTGCTTCATCGGTATATTAAAACTACGAGATGCGTGGCGAATTCAACATCCAGACGCTCGGGAATTTACCTGCGAATCGGGCGCTCACAAAAAAATTTCCTGAATAGATATGTTTCTAGTAGATGAGCAGATCACGAAATATAAAATTGAATCACAGATTTCGGATATAGTTCTATCGGATCATGCGATTATTGGTATAAGGATTGTGTTGAGTGTTCCCTCCAAAAAAACAGCAAATACCTTTCGTTTTCCTCATTATATGATTAACAATGTACAATTTGAAAACTGGTTAAAGCAAAAATGGAGAGAATACTACACACAAAATCTAGAGTATGCAAGTAAAATCGAAGTGTTCTGGGAAGCGGGTAAAGCGGTCATCCGTGGGGAGGTGAAAGCATATATGATTAAAAGAAGTAGGAAAAATAAAGCGAGAGAAATTCAGCTGTCAAACCAACTCAGAAATAATTACGCTAAATACCTTAGATCACCCAGTAAGGATACCTGGGACAAATATAAAGAAGCAAGAATGGAAAGGGAATGTTTTCTAAAAAAGATCGGAGCACAGGAAGAGTTAAAAAACAGGGCTAATTTTCAGGGTTTTCAGGGTTATCTGCTAAACATCTGGCCAGGTTGGTTAAATTTAGGAAGAAATCAAACCAAATCCTTGCTATTAGATCAGGAGAGAAACTATCCACCAATACAGATGAAATTAGAAAAATATTCTATGATTATTATAGCAGACTATATGCTAAGGAGGAGGTGAATGAGACGCTGAAAGAGCAATTCTGGTTGGGGTTGGACATCCCTCAAATTTCACAGGAAGCTTTACAGATTATTAATGCTCCTATTACTGAATTGGAAATATTAGCTGTTATAAAAAGGGCTAAATCTGGTAAAGCTCCAGGGCCAGACGGTTTATCGGCAGAATTTTACAAAATTATGGCAGCAGAGATATCTGTCACTCTATCTAAATTATTTAATCAATACTATGTTCAGAAAGATATGAAGTCAATTTATTTTTCCGATTCAGTAGTTACTTTAATCCATAAAAAAGCGAAGGATCCAACAAATGTAGCGTCATACCGCCCGATCTCACTCCTAAATCATGATTATAAAATCTTAATGTCCCTCATCGCAGATAGATTGAAAAAATCAATTACGGACATCATACACCCTGACTAGGCAGGTTTTATCCCAGAGAGGAATTCAGTTTGAAACATGCGCAGAGTTCTCACCACCATGGACTACCTCTATCGGGTCGGCCAGGACGCCGGGAATAAATACCAGGGGGAAGATATAGCATTAGTCACTGTCGATGCTGAAAAGGCTTTTGACTCAATTATTTGGGATCACCTATTAAATGCGATGAGAAAGTTTGGTTTTTCCGGCGCCCTGGTCGACCTGATCGGGTTAGTATATAACAAACCTAGATCCCAACTGCTTATCAATGGTGAGCTATCACAGAACATCATTCTGGGTAAAGGAACACGTCAGGGCTGCCCCCTATCACCATTACTCTTCGATATTGCACTGGAACCATTAGCTATATATCTAAGAAAGACCCTTCCACCGGTCTTATTGTGGAAACAGAAAGTATCTATATCATTATATGCCGACGATCTACTAATATTTTTACAACATACGAGACAGAGTATACCCCGTTTTATGGAGATAATAAGAACATTCAGTTCATTTTCTGGGTACAAAATTAATATTAGTAAATCAGAAATCTTATGGATTATAAAAAACAGAAACAGTTATTCAGATATGTTTAAAGAAGTGCAAAGTATTAACTACTTAGGAATTAAGATCAGCAAGAATCCTGCACAATGGTATCAGCTCAATTTTAAAGACTTATTTCAAAATCTACATTACGATCTAGCAAAATGGAACTTATATTATTTATCTATCTCAGCTCGCATAAACGTTATAAAAACTATTATATTCCCAAAATTTCTGTTTTTGTTACAGAATTTACCCTTGTTATTGCAGAAAAAGCACATTGACAGATATAATAAGGCATGTGCTTTTTTTATCTGGGGGAAAAGGACGTCACGTATTGCATTTAGTAAGCTGGCCCCGGAGAAGCAGTTTGGGGGTTTATCGTGTCCGAATATAAAGTATTATAATATAGTGTCTTTGGTCAAATTTGGGATAGATTGGCTCAGTAGAACAGATTACGTTACCTATTACGATCAGGAAACGGAATTAATCAAACCATTTAACCTGCAGGCCATTCTTCATTATCCATATAAACAACTACCAAGCAATGTAAGCAGATTAACTTCATTCGCAAACATAGGCCTAGATTTGGAGTTTTGCGTTAGAAGGGGTGCGTTAGCTACGCGTGCTTTTTTCTGGCCGCACCTTTTAAATACCGCTGGTATTTAGAGTTCACAGAAGGGCTGCGTTAGGCTCCAAAAAAGGAGCGTATAGCATATTTACCGCCACTGCAACTCTCAATACCAGCGGTGCTTACAGACGCGGCCAGCTTCAAAAACGTGCTCGTGCACGATTCCCCCATAGGAAACAATGGGGCAGTTTGAGCTGAAAAAAAACCTAACACCTGCAAAAAAGCAGCGTTCAGCTCCTAACGCGGCCCCATTGTTTCCTATGGGGAAACACTTCCTAAGTCTGCACCTAACACCCTAACATGTACCCCGAGTCTAAACACCCCTAACCTTACACTTATTAACCCCTAATCTGCCACCCCCGCTATCGCTGACCCCTGCATTATATTATTAACCCCTAATCTGCCGCTCCGTACACCGCCGCAACCTACGTTATCCCTATGTACCCCTAATCTGCTGCCTCTAACACCGCCGACCCCTATATTATATTTATTAACCCCTAATCTGCCCCCCACAACGTCGCTGCCAGCTACCTACAATAATTAACCCCTAAGCTGCCGACCGGACCTCACCACTACTATAATAAAGTTATTAACCCCTAATCCGCCTCACTCCTGCCTCAATAACCCTATAAGAAATAGTATTAACCCCTAATCTGCCCTCCCTAACATCGCCGACACCTAACTTCAATTATTAACCCCTAATCTGCCGACCGGACCTCACCGCTACTCTAATAAATGGATTAACCCCTAAAGCTAAGTCTAACCCTAACACTAACACCCCCCTAAATTAAATATAATTTAAATCTAACGAAAAAAATTAACTCTTATTAAATAAATTATTCCTATTTAAAGATAAATATTTACCTGTAAAATAAACCCTAATATAGCTACAATATAACGAATAATTATATTGTAGCTATTTTAGGATTAATATTTATTTTACAGGCAACTTTGTATTTATTGTAACCAGGTACAATAGCTATTAAATAGTTAATAACTATTTAATAGCTAAAATAGTTAAAATAATTACAAAATTACCTGTAAAATAAATCCTAACCTAAGTTACAATTAAACCTAACACTACACTATCAATAAATTAATTAAATACAATACCTACAAATAACTACAATTAAATAAACTAACTAAAGTACAAAAAATAAAAAAGAACTAAGTTACAAAAAATAAAAAAATATTTACAAACATTAGAAAATTACAACAATTTTAAACTAATTACACCTACTCTAAGCCCCCTAATAAAATAACAAAGACCCCCAAAATAAAAAAATGCCCTACCCTATTCTAAAATTAAAATAGAAAAGCTCTTTTACCTTACCAGCCCTTAAAAGGGCCATTTGCGGGGCATGCCCCAAAGAATTCAGCTCTTTTGACTGGAAAAAAAAACATACAATACCCCCCCACCAACATTACAACCCACCACCCACATACCCCTAATCTAACCCAAACCCCCCTTAAATAAACCTAACACTAAGCCCCTGAAGATCTTCCTACCTTATCTTCACCACGCCGGGTTCACCGATCCGTCCTCCGAAGTCTTGATCCAAGCCTCCGAAGTCTTGATCCAAGCCCAAGCGGGGGCTGAAGAGTGACGTCCATCCTCCGGCTGAAGTCTTGATCCAAGCGGCAAATGAAGAAGTCCATCTTCGGGAAGAAATCTTCATCCTATCCGGGCAGAAGAGGACATCCGGACCGGCAAACATCTTCATCCAGGCGGCATCTTCTATGTTGTTCCATCCGATGACGAGCGGCTGATCTTGAAGACCTCCGGCGCGGATCCATCCTCTTCTTTCGACGTCCAAATGAAGAATGAAGGTTCCTATAAGGGACGCCATCCAAGATGGCGTCCCTTGAATTCCGATTGGCTGATAGGATTCTATCAGCCAATCGGAATTAAGGTAGGATAAATCTGATTGGCTGATGGAATCAGCCAATCAGATTCAAGTTCAATCCGATTGGCTGATCCAATCAGCCAATCAGATTGAGCTCGCATTCTATTGGCTGATCGGAACAGCCAATAGAATGCGAGCTCAATCTGATTGGACGTCACTCTTCAGCCCCCGCTTGGGCTTGGATCAAGACTTCGGAGGCTTGAATCAAGACTTCGGAGGACGGATCGGTGAACCCGGCGTGGTGAAGATAAGGTAGGAAGATCTTCAGGGGCTTAGTGTTAGGTTTATTTAAGGGGGGTTTGGGTTAGATTAGGGGTATGTGGGTGGTGGGTTGTAATGTTGTGGGGCGGGTATTGTATGTTTTTTTTTTACAGGCAAAAGAGCTGAATTCTTTGGGGCATGCCCCGCAAATGGCCCTTTTAAGGGCTGGTAAGTTAAAAGAGCTTTTCTATTTTAATTTTAGAATAGGGTAGGGCATTTTTTTATTTTGGGGGGCTTTGTTATTTTATTAGGGGGCTTAGAGTAGATGTAATTAGTTTAAAATTGTTGTAATATTTTTCTAATGTTTGTAAATATTTTTTTATTTTTTGTAACTTAGTTCTTTTTTATTTTTTGTACTTTAGTTAGTTTATTTAATTGTAGTTATTTGTAGGTATTGTATTTAATTAATTTATTTATAGTGTAGTGTTAGGTTTAATTGTAACTTAGGTTAGGATTTATTTTACAGGTAATTTTGTTATTATTTTAACTAGGTAACTATTAAATAGTTCTTAACTATTTAATAGCTATTGTACCTGGTTAAAATAATTACAAAGTTGCCTGTAAAATAAATATTAATCCTAAAATAGCTACAATATAATTATTCGTTATATTGTAGCTATATTAGGGTTTATTTTACAGGTAAGTATTTAGCTTTAAATAGGAATAATTTATTTAATAAGAGTTAATTTTTTTCGTTAGATTTAAATTCTATTTAACTTAGCTTTAGGGGTTAATCCATTTATTAGAGTAGCGGTGAGGTCCGGTCGGCAGATTAGGGGTTAATAATTGAAGTTAGGTGTCGGCGATGTTAGAGAGGGCAGATTAGGGGTTAATACTATTTCTTATAGGGTTATTGAGGCGGGAGTGAGGCGGATTAGGGGTTAATAACTTTATTATAGTAGCAGTGAGGTCCGGTCGGCAGATTAGGGGTTAATTATTGTAGGTAGCTGGCGGCGACGTTGTGGAGGGCAGATTAGGGGTTAATAAATATAATATAGGGGTCGGCGGTGTTAGGGGCAGCAGATTAGGGGTACATAAGTATAACGTAGGTGGCGGCGGTGTGCGGTCGGCAGATTAGGGGTTACATTTTTTTTATAAATTTATATTTTTATTGAGGTTGCGTAGATTATACATTTTATATTAGACATCATAAAACATAATTAACAGAAATAAAGTAGCTCTTCAAGATAACATAGTACAAAAGCAAAACATTGCAATGGTTGTTTATGAGTCAGAAATTTGAACCTCTTTTTTATGTTATTGCTTCAGGAGATTCCTCATTGATTCAAAGGGTCACTTTTGGACCTGTGTAAACTAATATAGACAATACTGAGGAAATTAGCTTCTAGTATGGTCACTTTTGGACCTGTGTAAACTAATATAGACAATACTGAGGAAATTAGCTTCTAGTATGGTCACTTTTGGACCTTAGCTTAGGAGGGTGGGGGGAGGAAATCAGCAGACAAAAGCTGCTCTGCAAAAAGAAGGAGGGGGGAGGAAAACGGGCCATCATACATTACTCAATATTAGATACAGGATGGAGTATTGTCTAGTAAGAGTCCAGCACATAGGGTTCATTTACACCAAAAACCATACCAATGTGTATAAGTAAGACTTAAATTGTAACGGGGGATCAATGGAGTAGGGATGTGAGAGAAGTAGTATTACTCTTATAGAGAAGGGAGATTTCTTTGCGGGTTAAAATTTTTTAATAGAGTGGCGGCGATGTGGGGGGACCTCGGTTTAGGGGTACATAGGTAGTTTATGGGTGTTAGTGTACTTTAGAGCACAGGAGTTAAGAGCTTTATGAACCGGCGTTAGCCCAGAAAGCTCTTAACTCCTGACTTTTTTCTGCGGCTGGAGTCTTGTCGTTAGATTTCTAACGCTCACTTCAGCCGAGACTCTAAATACCAGCGTTAGAAAGATCCCATTGAAAAGATAGGCTACGCAATTGGCGTAGGGGGATCTGCGGTATGGAAAAGTCGCGGCTGCAAAGTGAGCGTTAGACCCTTTCCTGGCTGACTCCAAATACCAGCGGGCGGTAAAAACCAGCGTTAGGAGCCTCTAACGCTGGTTTTGACGGCTAACGCAAAACTCCAAATCTAGGCGATAGTGTTTGCGTGGCAGAAATATTGCAAATTATTGGGGATAGAATTTCAGATCTCCAGCTTGCTCCCGATCTGTGGTAGCCCAGCTTTTTTACCAGGGTACAGCAATGAGTTATTCTATGTATGGAAAAGCAAAGGGCTGATATATGTATCACAACTGAAAGAATCACAAATGGGGCCAATCAGATTGTTTGCAAACTTGGCAAGTGAATATAATTTACCATCTAAACATTTTTATGCATATCTGCAGGTTCGCCATCTTATAAATGATTATGAAAAAAGGTTTGGTGAGAATTGGGCACAGACAAACATTGAGTCAGGCATTATATTATATAAAGCGGGCATCCGATCAATAGCAATCTGGTATCATTACATCATGACTCAGGAAGGAGAATCAGATATTAATCAGATTAAACAGAAATATGTAAATTACTTTCCACAACTGCAAGATAAAGACATAACAGATAGTCTAAGGAGAACAGTAGAAGCAACGGATAGAATTAATCTAAGAGAGTCTCAATACAAGGTAATCAACAATTTCTATCTAACCCCAGCCAGAATGGCTAAATGGTCTCAACTCTGTACGGTTTGTCCTAAATGTCATAAGGCAAACGCGGATCTGTTGCACTATTTTTGGAGCTGTCCAAAGATCGCGCAATTCTGGAGTAAAATCCAATATTGGATAAATAGAAATATAAGGGACACGATAGAATTGGATGCAAAGCATGTATTTTTTTTGTACCCAACACATAACATAGGAGTCAGATTATTCATAAACTTAGTGATTTTGATTGCAAGAAATGACATATGTAAAATGTGGAAGCACAGAAATTCTCCGTCTTTAACTGAATTCATAAATCACATGAGAAGTCAGATAATGATAGAGACTACAGGACTGGATAAAGGGGCAGAGAAACAGGTTATAACATGTTTTAAGAAGTGGAAAAAGTATATTTATGGATTACCTACAACAGTCCAATATTACATCTTATCCCCATTTCAAGATTCTATACCCTTCCTAGAATTAATTTTAGATGGTTCATTACCTTCAAACTGGATACGTTGCTAATACGGCATGAGTATAAATAGGCGTGATATCAGAAGGAATTTATTGGTAGTTTTATAATGAAAGGAAGTAAAGGAAGGGACCTTTTTTTTTTTTTTTTTTTCCTCTTCCCCCTACCCGCCCCCCCCCCCCCCCCCCCGGTATTATTTTTAATATTTTTTTATTTCTTTTGGGTGATTCCTGTGTACGATTCAATATATGACGGGAAGGCTACGTGTAGCATCCCTGTAGGAAAATGAGATAAATAAGACAAATACAGAACAGGAGAACTCAAGAAATTGGTTAAGGAATAGCTTAAATCATTTGAGGTGTATTTGTGTGCAAATAGGTGTTCCTATAAAGAATGTACGAGAAGAGAAAAACGGGACTGGAGCGAGAAGCTAAGATATTCTAGCAAATTTGATTTGTATTATTTAGAAAGATTTGTAAAGTGCAAGCAAACCGGGAATGTGTTTTTGTATAGCATTTAAGATGTAATCTCATATTGATTGTATAAGAGACAGATGTATTAGGTTTTGCTTTTGGAATGTAATGTATTTTTTTCAGCTTCACCCCTAATAAAGAGAATTAAAAAAAAAAGATGTAGGTGTAGGCATTCTGTGGGAGTTAGCCGGATGTTCCTGAAGGAGTATAGCTATAATATGATGTAGGTGTAGGCATTCTGTGGGAGTTAGCTGGGTGTTCCTGAGGGAGTATAGCTATAGTATGATGTAGATGTAGGCATTCTGTGGGAGTTAGCTGGGCGTTCCTGAGGGAGTATAGCTATAGTATGATATAGATGTAGGCATTCTGTGGGAGTTAGCTGGGTGTTCCTGAGGGAGTATAGCTATAGTATGATGTAGATGTAGGCATTCTGTGGGAGTTAGCTGGGTGTTCCTGAGGGAGTATAGCTATAGTATGATATAGGTGTAGGCATTCTGTGAGAGTTAGCTGGTGTTCCTGAGGGAGTATAGTTATAGTATGGTATAGATGTAGGCATTCTGTGAGAGTTAGCTGGGTGTTCCTGAGGGAGTATAGCTATAGTATGATATAGGTGTAGGCATTCTGTGGGAGTTAGCTGGGCGTTCCTGAGGGAGTATAGCTATAGTATGATATAGGTGTAGGCATTCTGTGGGAGTTAGCTGGGTGTTCCTGAGGGAGTATAGCTATAGTATGATGTAGGTGTAGGCTTTCTGTGAGAGTTAGCTGGTGTTCCTGAGGGAGTATAGCTATAGTATGATGTAGGTGTAGGCATTCTGTGGGAGTTAGCTGGGTGTTCCTGAGGGAGTATAGCTATAGTATGATGTAGATGTAGGCATTCTGTGGGAGTTAGCTGGGTGTTCCTGAGGGAGTATAGCTATAGTATGATATAGATGTAGGCATTTTGTGGGAGTTAGCTGGGTGTTCCTGAGGGAGTATAGCTATAGTATGATGTAGGTGTAGGCATTCTGTGGGAGTTAGCTCGGTGTTCCTGAGGGAGTATAGCTATAGTATGATGTAAGTGTAGGCATTCTGTGGGAGTTAGCTGGGTGTTCCTGAGGGAGTATAGCTATAGTATGATGTAGGTGTAGGCATTCTGTGGGAGTTAGCTGGGTGTTCCTGAGGGAGTATAGCTATAGTATGATGTAGGTGTAGGCATTCTGTGGGAGTTAGCCGGGTGTTCCTGAGGGAGTATAGCTATAGTATGATGTAGGTGTATGCATTCTGTGGGAGTTAGCTGGGTGTTCCTGAGGGAGTATAGCTATAGTATGATATAGATGTAGGCATTCTGTGGGAGTTAGCCGGGCGTTCCTGAGGGAGTATAGCTATAGTATGATGTAGGTGTAGGCATTCTGTGGGAGTTAGCTGGGTGTTCCTGAGGGAGTATAGCTATAGTATGATATAGGTGTAGGCATTCTGTGGGAGTTAGCTGGGTGTTCCTGAGGGAGTATAGCTATAGTATGATGTAGGTGTAGGCATTCTGTGGGAGTTAGCTGGGTGTTCCTGAGGGAGTATAGCTATAGTATGATGTAGGTGTAGGCATTCTGTGGGAGTTAGCTGGGTGTTCCTGAGGGAGTATAGCTATAGTATGATGTAGGTGTAGGCATTCTGTGGGAGTTAGCTGGGTGTTCCTGAGGGAGTATAGCTATAGTATGATGTAGGTGTAGGCATTCTGTGGGAGTTAGCTGGGTGTTCCTGAGGGAGTATAGCTATAGTATGATGTAGGTGTAGGCATTCTGTGGGAGTTAGCTGGGTGTTCCTGAGGGAGTATAGCTATAGTATGATGTAGGTGTAGGCATTCTGTGGGAGTTAGCTGGGTGTTCCTGAGGGAGTATAGCTATAGTATGATGTAGGTGTAGGCATTCTGTGGGAGTTAGCTGGGTGTTCCTGAGGGAGTATAGCTATAGTATGATGTAGGTGTAGGCATTCTGTGGGAGTTAGCCGGGTGTTCCTGAGGGAGTATAGCTATATTATGATGTAGGTGTAGGCATTCTGTGGGAGTTAGCCGGGTGTTCCTGAGGGAGTATAGCTATAGTATGATATAGATGTAGGCATTCTGTGGGAGTTAGCCGGGTGTTCCTGAGGGAGTATAGCTATAGTATGATGTAGGTGTAGGCATTCTGTGGGAGTTAGCCGGGTGTTCCTGAGGGAGTATAGCTATAGTATGATGTAGGTGTAGGCATTCTGTGGGAGCTAGCCGGGTGTTCCTGAGGGAGTATAGCTATAGTATGATGTAGGTGTAGGCATTCTGTGGGAGTTAGCCGGGTGTTCCTGAGGGAGTATAGCTATAGTATGATATAGATGTAGGCATTCTGTGGGAGTTAGCCGGGTGTTCCTGAGGGAGTATAGCTATAGTATGATGTAGGTGTAGGCATTCTGTGAGAGTTAGCTGGGTGTTCCTGAGGGAGTATAGCTATAGTATGATATAGGTGTAGGCATTCTGTGAGAGTTAGCCGGGTGTTCCTGAGGAAGTATAGCTATAGTATGATGTAGGTGTAGGCATTCTGTGGGAGTTAGCTGGGTGTTCCTGAGGGAGTATAGCAATAGTATGATGTAGGTGTAGACATTCTGTGGGAGTTAGCCGGGTGTTCCTGAGGGAGTATAGCTATAGTATGATGTAGGTGTAGGCATTCTGTGGGAGTTAGCTGGGTGTTCCTGAGGGAGTATAGCTATAGTATGATGTAGGTGTAGGCATTCTGTGAGAGTTAGCTGGGTGTTCCTGAGGGAGTATAGCTATAGTATGATGTAGGTGTAGGCATTCTGTGAGAGTTAGCTGGGTGTTCCTGAGGGAGTATAGCTATAGTATGATGTAGGTGTAGGCATTCTGTGGGAGTTAGCTGGGTGTTCCTGAGGGAGTATAGCTATAGTATGATGTAGGTGTAGGCATTCTGTGGGAGTTAGCCGGGTGTTCCTGAGGGAGTATAGCTATAGTATGATGTAGGTGTAGGCATTCTGTGGGAGTTAGCCGGGTGTTCCTGAGGGAGTATAGCTATAGTATGATGTAGGTGTAGGCATTCTGTGGGAGTTAGCCGGGTGTTCCTGAGGGAGTATAGCTATAGTATGATGTAGGTGTAGGCATTCTGTGGGAGTTAGCTGGGTGTTCCTGAGGGAGTATAGCTATAGTATGATGTAGGTGTAGGCATTCTGTGGGAGTTAGCCGGGTGTTCCTGAGGGAGTATAGCTATAGTATGATGTAGGTGTAGGCATTCTGTGGGAGTTAGCTGGGTGTTCCTGAGGGAGTATAGCTATAGTATGATGTAGGTGTAGGCATTCTGTGGGAGTTAGCTGGGTGTTCCTGAGGGAGTATAGCTATAGTATGATGTAGGTGTAGGCATTCTGTGGGAGTTAGCTGGGTGTTCCTGAGGGAGTATAGCTATAGTATGATATAGATGTAGGCATTCTGTGGGAGTTAGCCGGGTGTTCCTGAGGGAGTATAGCTATAGTATGATATAGGTGTAGGCATTCTGTGGGAGTTAGCCGGGTGTTCCTGAGGGAGTATAGCTATAGTATGATGTAGGTGTAGGCATTCTGTGGGAGTTAGCTGGGTGTTCCTGAGGGAGTATAGCTATAGTATGATGTAGGTGTAGGCATTCTGTGGGAGTTAGCTGGGTGTTCCTGAGGGAGTATAGCTATAGTATGATGTAGGTGTAGGCATTCTGTGGGAGTTAGCTGGGTGTTCCTGAGGGAGTATAGCTATAGTATGATGTAGATGTAGGCATTCTGTGGGAGTTAGCTGGGTGTTCCTGAGGGAGTATAGCTATAGTATGATATAGATGTAGGCATTCTGTGGGAGTTAGCCGGGTGTTCCTGAGGGAGTATAGCTATAGTATGATGTAGGTGTAGGCATTCTGTGGGAGTTAGCCGGGTGTTCCTGAGGGAGTATAGCTATAGTATGATATAGATGTAGGCATTCTGTGGGAGTTAGCTGGGTGTTCCTGAGGGAGTATAGCTATAGTATGATGTAGGTGTAGGCATTCTGTGGGAGTTAGCTGGGTGTTCCTGAGGGAGTATAGCTATAGTATGATGTAGGTGTAGGCATTCTGTGGGAGTTAGCTGGGTGTTCCTGAGGGAGTATAGCTATAGTATGATGTAGGTGTAGGCATTCTGTGGGAGTTAGCTGGGTGTTCCTGAGGGAGTATAGCTATAGTATGATGTAGCTGTAGGCATTCTGTGGGAGTTAGCCGGGTGTTCCTGAGGGAGTATAGCTATAGTATGATGTAGGTGTAGGCATTCTGTGGGAGTTAGCTGGGTGTTCCTGAGGGAGTATAGCTATAGTATGATGTAGCTGTAGGCATTCTGTGGGAGCTAGCTGGGTGTTCCTGAGGGAGTATAGCTATAGTATGATATAGATGTAGGCATTCTGTGGGAGTTAGCTGGGTGTTCCTGAGGGAGTATAGCTATAGTATGATATAGATGTAGGCATTCTGTGGGAGTTAGCTGGGTGTTCCTGAGGGAGTATAGCTATAGTATGATGTAGGTGTAGGCATTCTGTGGGAGTTAGCCGGGTGTTCCTGAGGGAGTATAGCTATAGTATGATGTAGGTGTAGGCATTCTGTGGGAGTTAGCCGGGTGTTCCTGAGGGAGTATAGCTATAGTATGATGTAGGTGTAGGCATTCTGTGGGAGTTAGCTGGGTGTTCCTGAGGGAGTATAGCTATAGTATGATGTAGGTGTAGGCATTCTGTGGGAGTTAGCCGGGTGTTCCTGAGGGAGTATAGCTATAGTATGATGTAGGTGTAGGCATTCTGTGGGAGTTAGCTGGGCATTCCTGAGGGAGTATAGCTATAGTATGATGTAGGTGTAGGCATTCTGTGGGAGTTAGCCAGGCGTTCCTGAGGGAGTATAGCTATAGTATGATGTAGGTGTAGGCATTCTGTGGGAGTTAGCCGGGTGTTCCTGAGGGAGTATAGCTATAGTATGATGTAGGTGTAGGCATTCTGTGGGAGTTAGCCGGGTGTTCCTGAGGGAGTATAGCTATAGTATGATGTAGGTGTAGGCATTCTGTGGGAGTTAGCCAGGTGTTCCTGAGGGAGTATAGCTATAGTATGATGTAGGTGTAGGCATTCTGTGGGAGTTAGCTGGGTGTTCCTGAGGGAGTATAGCTATAGTATGATGTAGGTGTAGGCATTCTGTGGGAGTTAGCTGGGTGTTCCTGAGGGAGTATAGCTATAGTATGATGTAGGTGTAGGCATTCTGTGGGAGTTAGCTGGGTGTTCCTGAGGGAGTATAGCTATAGTATGATGTAGGTGTAGGCATTCTGTGGGAGTTAGCCGGGTGTTCCTGAGGGAGTATAGCTATAGTATGATGTAGGTGTAGGCATTCTGTGGGAGTTAGCCTGGTGTTCCTGAGGGAGTATAGCTATAGTATGATGTAGGTGTAGGCATTCTGTGGGAGTTAGCTGGGTGTTCCTGAGGGAGTATAGCTATAGTATGATGTAGGTGTAGGCATTCTGTGGGAGTTAGCTGGGTGTTCCTGAGGGAGTATAGCTATAGTATGATGTAGATGTAGGCATTCTGTGGGAGTTAGCTGGGTGTTCCTGAGGGAGTATAGCTATAGTATGATGTAGGTGTAGGCATTCTGTGGGAGTTAGCTGGGTGTTCCTGAGGAGTGTAGCTAAGACATGACATAGGTGTAGGCATTCTGTGGGAGTTAGCTGGGTGTTCCTGAGGGAGTATAGCTATAGTATGATAGTGTAGGCATTCTGTGGGAGATAGCTGGGCTGTTCCAGAGGGAGTATAGCTATAGTATGATGTAGGTGTAGGCATTCTGTGGGAGTTAGCCGGGCGTTCCTGAGGGAGTATAGCTATAGTATGATGTAGGTGTAGGCATTCTGTGGGAGTTAGCCGGGTGTTCCTGAGGGAGTATAGCTATAGTATGATGTAGGTGTAGGCATTCTGTGGGAGCTAGCTGGGTGTTCCTGAGGGAGTATAGCTATAGTATGATGTAGGTGTAGGCATTCTGTGGGAGCTAGCTGGGTGTTCCTGAGGGAGTATAGCTATAGTATGATATAGATGTAGGCATTCTGTGGGAGTTAGCTGGGTGTTCCTGAGGGAGTATAGCTATAGTATGATGTAGGTGTAGGCATTCTGTGGGAGTTAGCTGGGTGTTCCTGAGGGAGTATAGCTATAGTATGATGTAGGTGTAGGCATTCTGTGGGAGTTAGCTGGGTGTTCCTGAGGGAGTATAGCTATAGTATGATGTAGGTGTAGGCATTCTGTGGGAGTTAGCTGGGTGTTCCTGAGGGAGTATAGCTATAGTATGATGTAGGTGTAGGCATTCTGTGGGAGTTAGCCGGGTGTTCCTGAGGGAGTATAGCTATAGTATGATGTAGGTGTAGGCATTCTGTGGGAGTTAGCTGGGTGTTCCTGAGGGAGTATAGCTATAGTATGATATAGATGTAGGCATTCTGTGGGAGTTAGCCGGGCGTTCCTGAGGGAGTATAGCTATAGTATGATGTAGGTGTAGGCATTCTGTGGGAGTTAGCTGGGTGTTCCTGAGGGAGTATAGCTATAGTATGATATAGGTGTAGGCATTCTGTGGGAGTTAGCTGGGTGTTCCTGAGGGAGTATAGCTATAGTATGATGTAGGTGTAGGCATTCTGTGGGAGTTAGCTGGGTGTTCCTGAGGGAGTATAGCTATAGTATGATGTAGGTGTAGGCATTCTGTGGGAGTTAGCTGGGTGTTCCTGAGGGAGTATAGCTATAGTATGATGTAGGTGTAGGCATTCTGTGGGAGTTAGCTGGGTGTTCCTGAGGGAGTATAGCTATAGTATGATGTAGGTGTAGGCATTCTGTGGGAGTTAGCTGGGTGTTCCTGAGGGAGTATAGCTATAGTATGATGTAGGTGTAGGCATTCTGTGGGAGTTAGCTGGGTGTTCCTGAGGGAGTATAGCTATAGTATGATGTAGGTGTAGGCATTCTGTGGGAGTTAGCTGGGTGTTCCTGAGGGAGTATAGCTATAGTATGATGTAGGTGTAGGCATTCTGTGGGAGTTAGCTGGGTGTTCCTGAGGGAGTATAGCTATAGTATGATGTAGGTGTAGGCATTCTGTGGGAGTTAGCCGGGTGTTCCTGAGGGAGTATAGCTATAGTATGATGTAGGTGTAGGCATTCTGTGGGAGTTAGCCGGGTGTTCCTGAGGGAGTATAGCTATAGTATGATATAGATGTAGGCATTCTGTGGGAGTTAGCCGGGTGTTCCTGAGGGAGTATAGCTATAGTATGATGTAGGTGTAGGCATTCTGTGGGAGTTAGCCGGGTGTTCCTGAGGGAGTATAGCTATAGTATGATGTAGGTGTAGGCATTCTGTGGGAGTTAGCCGGGTGTTCCTGAGGGAGTATAGCTATAGTATGATGTAGGTGTAGGCATTCTGTGGGAGTTAGCCGGGTGTTCCTGAGGGAGTATAGCTATAGTATGATATAGATGTAGGCATTCTGTGGGAGTTAGCCGGGTGTTCCTGAGGGAGTATAGCTATAGTATGATGTAGGTGTAGGCATTCTGTGAGAGTTAGCTGGGTGTTCCTGAGGGAGTATAGCTATAGTATGATATAGGTGTAGGCATTCTGTGAGAGTTAGCCGGGTGTTCCTGAGGGAGTATAGCTATAGTATGATGTAGGTGTAGGCATTCTGTGGGAGTTAGCTGGGTGTTCCTGAGGGAGTATAGCTATAGTATGATGTAGGTGTAGGCATTCTGTGGGAGTTAGCCGGGTGTTCCTGAGGGAGTATAGCTATAGTATGATGTAGGTGTAGGCATTCTGTGGGAGTTAGCTGGGTGTTCCTGAGGGAGTATAGCTATAGTATGATGTAGGTGTAGGCATTCTGTGGGAGTTAGCCGGGTGTTCCTGAGGGAGTATAGCTATAGTATGATGTAGGTGTAGGCATTCTGTGGGAGTTAGCTGGGTGTTCCTGAGGGAGTATAGCTATAGTATGATGTAGGTGTAGGCATTCTGTGGGAGTTAGCTGGGTGTTCCTGAGGGAGTATAGCTATAGTATGATATAGGTGTAGGCATTCTGTGGGAGTTAGCCGGGTGTTCCTGAGGGAGTATAGCTATAGTATGATGTAGGTGTAGGCATTCTGTGGGAGTTAGCTGGGTGTTCCTGAGGGAGTATAGCTATAGTATGATGTAGGTGTAGGCATTCTGTGGGAGTTAGCCGGGTGTTCCTGAGGGAGTATAGCTATAGTATGATGTAGGTGTAGGCATTCTGTGGGAGTTAGCTGGGTGTTCCTGAGGGAGTATAGCTATAGTATGATGTAGGTGTAGGCATTCTGTGGGAGTTAGCTGGGTGTTCCTGAGGGAGTATAGCTATAGTATGATATAGGTGTAGGCATTCTGTGGGAGTTAGCCGGGTGTTCCTGAGGGAGTATAGCTATAGTATGATGTAGGTGTAGGCATTCTGTGGGAGTTAGCTGGGTGTTCCTGAGGGAGTATAGCTATAGTATGATGTAGGTGTAGGCATTCTGTGGGAGTTAGCCGGGTGTTCCTGAGGGAGTATAGCTATAGTATGATGTAGGTGTAGGCATTCTGTGGGAGTTAGCTGGGTGTTCCTGAGGGAGTATAGCTATAGTATGATGTAGGTGTAGGCATTCTGTGGGAGTTAGCTGGGTGTTCCTGAGGGAGTATAGCTATAGTATGATGTAGGTGTAGGCATTCTGTGGGAGTTAGCTGGGTGTTCCTGAGGGAGTATAGCTATAGTATGATGTAGGTGTAGGCATTCTGTGGGAGTTAGCTGGGTGTTCCTGAGGGAGTATAGCTATAGTATGATGTAGGTGTAGGCATTCTGTGGGAGTTAGCCGGGTGTTCCTGAGGGAGTATAGCTATAGTATGATGTAGGTGTAGGCATTCTGTGGGAGTTAGCCGGGTGTTCCTGAGGGAGTATAGCTATAGTATGATGTAGGTGTAGGCATTCTGTGGGAGTTAGCCGGGTGTTCCTGAGGGAGTATAGCTATAGTATGATGTAGGTGTAGGCATTCTGTGGGAGTTAGCTGGGTGTTCCTGAGGGAGTATAGCTATAGTATGATGTAGGTGTAGGCATTCTGTGGGAGTTAGCCGGGTGTTCCTGAGGGAGTATAGCTATAGTATGATGTAGGTGTAGGCATTCTGTGGGAGTTAGCTGGGTGTTCCTGAGGGAGTATAGCTATAGTATGATGTAGGTGTAGGCATTCTGTGGGAGTTAGCTGGGTGTTCCTGAGGGAGTATAGCTATAGTATGATGTAGGTGTAGGCATTCTGTGGGAGTTAGCTGGGTGTTCCTGAGGGAGTATAGCTATAGTATGATATAGATGTAGGCATTCTGTGGGAGTTAGCCGGGTGTTCCTGAGGGAGTATAGCTATAGTATGATATAGGTGTAGGCATTCTGTGGGAGTTAGCCGGGTGTTCCTGAGGGAGTATAGCTATAGTATGATGTAGGTGTAGGCATTCTGTGGGAGTTAGCTGGGTGTTCCTGAGGGAGTATAGCTATAGTATGATGTAGGTGTAGGCATTCTGTGGGAGTTAGCTGGGTGTTCCTGAGGGAGTATAGCTATAGTATGATGTAGGTGTAGGCATTCTGTGGGAGTTAGCTGGGTGTTCCTGAGGGAGTATAGCTATAGTATGATGTAGATGTAGGCATTCTGTGGGAGTTAGCTGGGTGTTCCTGAGGGAGTATAGCTATAGTATGATATAGATGTAGGCATTCTGTGGGAGTTAGCCGGGTGTTCCTGAGGGAGTATAGCTATAGTATGATGTAGGTGTAGGCATTCTGTGGGAGTTAGCCGGGTGTTCCTGAGGGAGTATAGCTATAGTATGATATAGATGTAGGCATTCTGTGGGAGTTAGCTGGGTGTTCCTGAGGGAGTATAGCTATAGTATGATGTAGGTGTAGGCATTCTGTGGGAGTTAGCTGGGTGTTCCTGAGGGAGTATAGCTATAGTATGATGTAGGTGTAGGCATTCTGTGGGAGTTAGCTGGGTGTTCCTGAGGGAGTATAGCTATAGTATGATGTAGGTGTAGGCATTCTGTGGGAGTTAGCTGGGTGTTCCTGAGGGAGTATAGCTATAGTATGATGTAGCTGTAGGCATTCTGTGGGAGTTAGCTGGGTGTTCCTGAGGGAGTATAGCTATAGTATGATATAGATGTAGGCATTCTGTGGGAGTTAGCTGGGTGTTCCTGAGGGAGTATAGCTATAGTATGATATAGATGTAGGCATTCTGTGGGAGTTAGCTGGGTGTTCCTGAGGGAGTATAGCTATAGTATGATGTAGGTGTAGGCATTCTGTGGGAGTTAGCCGGGTGTTCCTGAGGGAGTATAGCTATAGTATGATGTAGGTGTAGGCATTCTGTGGGAGTTAGCCGGGTGTTCCTGAGGGAGTATAGCTATAGTATGATGTAGGTGTAGGCATTCTGTGGGAGTTAGCTGGGTGTTCCTGAGGGAGTATAGCTATAGTATGATGTAGGTGTAGGCATTCTGTGGGAGTTAGCCGGGTGTTCCTGAGGGAGTATAGCTATAGTATGATGTAGGTGTAGGCATTCTGTGGGAGTTAGCTGGTGTTCCTGAGGGAGTATAGCTATAGTATGATGTAGGTGTAGGCATTCTGTGGGAGTTAGCCTGGTGTTCCTGAGGGAGTATAGCTATAGTATGATGTAGGTGTAGGCATTCTGTGGGAGTTAGCCGGGTGTTCCTGAGGGAGTATAGCTATAGTATGATGTAGGTGTAGGCATTCTGTGGGAGTTAGCGGGTGTTCCTGAGGGAGTATAGCTATAGTATGATGTAGGTGTAGGCATTCTGTGGGAGTTAGCCTGGTGTTCCTGAGGGAGTATAGCTATAGTATGATGTAGGTGTAGGCATTCTGTGGGAGTTAGCCTGGGTGTTCCTGAGGGAGTATAGCTATAGTATGATGTAGGTGTAGGCATTCTGTGGGAGTTAGCTGGGTGTTCCTGAGGGAGTATAGCTATAGTATGATGTAGGTGTAGGCATTCTGTGGGAGTTAGCTGGGTGTTCCTGAGGGAGTATAGCTATAGTATGATGTAGGTGTAGGCATTCTGTGGGAGTTAGCCGGGTGTTCCTGAGGGAGTATAGCTATAGTATGATGTAGGTGTAGGCATTCTGTGGGAGTTAGCTGGGTGTTCCTGAGGGAGTATAGCTATAGTATGATGTAGGTGTAGGCATTCTGTGGGAGTTAGCCGGGTGTTCCTGAGGGAGTATAGCTATAGTATGATGTAGGTGTAGGCATTCTGTGGGAGTTAGCTGGGTGTTCCTGAGGGAGTATAGCTATAGTATGATGTAGGTGTAGGCATTCTGTGGGAGTTAGCTGGGTGTTCCTGAGGGAGTATAGCTATAGTATGATGTAGGTGTAGGCATTCTGTGGGAGTTAGCTGGGTGTTCCTGAGGGAGTATAGCTATAGTATGATGTAGGTGTAGGCATTCTGTGGGAGTAAGCCCGCGTTCCTGAGGGAGTATAGCTATAGTATGATGTAGGTGTAGGCATTCTGTGGGAGTTAGCTGGGTGTTCCTGAGGGAGTATAGCTATAGTATGATGTAGGTGTAGGCATTCTGTGGGAGTTAGAAAACGTCCTTGAGGGAGTATAGCTATAGTATGATGTAGGTGTAGGCATTCTGTGGGAGTTAGCTAGGTGTTCCTGAGGGAGTATAGCTATAGTATGATGTAGGTGTAGGCATTCTGTGGGAGTTAGCTGGGTGTTCCTGAGGGAGTATAGCTATAGTATGATGTAGGTGTAGGCATTCTGTGGGAGCTAGCTGGGTGTTCCTGAGGGAGTATAGCTATAGTATGATATAGATGTAGGCATTCTGTGGGAGTTAGCTGGGTGTTCCTGAGGGAGTATAGCTATAGTATGATGTAGGTGTAGGCATTCTGTGGGAGTTAGCTGGGTGTTCCTGAGGGAGTATAGCTATAGTATGATGTAGGTGTAGGCATTCTGTGGGAGTTAGCTGGGTGTTCCTGAGGGAGTATAGCTATAGTATGATGTAGGTGTAGGCATTCTGTGGGAGTTAGCTGGGTGTTCCTGAGGGAGTATAGCTATAGTATGATGTAGGTGTAGGCATTCTGTGGGAGTTAGCCGGGTGTTCCTGAGGGAGTATAGCTATAGTATGATGTAGGTGTAGGCATTCTGTGGGAGTTAGCTGGGTGTTCCTGAGGGAGTATAGCTATAGTATGATATAGATGTAGGCATTCTGTGGGAGTTAGCCGGGTGTTCCTGAGGGAGTATAGCTATAGTATGATGTAGGTGTAGGCATTCTGTGGGAGTTAGCTGGGTGTTCCTGAGGGAGTATAGCTATAGTATGATATAGGTGTAGGCATTCTGTGGGAGTTAGCTGGGTGTTCCTGAGGGAGTATAGCTATAGTATGATGTAGGTGTAGGCATTCTGTGGGAGTTAGCTGGGTGTTCCTGAGGGAGTATAGCTATAGTATGATGTAGGTGTAGGCATTCTGTGGGAGTTAGCTGGGTGTTCCTGAGGGAGTATAGCTATAGTATGATGTAGGTGTAGGCATTCTGTGGGAGTTAGCTGGGTGTTCCTGAGGGAGTATAGCTATAGTATGATGTAGGTGTAGGCATTCTGTGGGAGTTAGCTGGGTGTTCCTGAGGGAGTATAGCTATAGTATGATGTAGGTGTAGGCATTCTGTGGGAGTTAGCTGGGTGTTCCTGAGGGAGTATAGCTATAGTATGATGTAGGTGTAGGCATTCTGTGGGAGTTAGCTGGGTGTTCCTGAGGGAGTATAGCTATAGTATGATGTAGGTGTAGGCATTCTGTGGGAGTTAGCTGGGTGTTCCTGAGGGAGTATAGCTATAGTATGATGTAGGTGTAGGCATTCTGTGGGAGTTAGCCGGGTGTTCCTGAGGGAGTATAGCTATAGTATGATGTAGGTGTAGGCATTCTGTGGGAGTTAGCCGGGTGTTCCTGAGGGAGTATAGCTATAGTATGATATAGATGTAGGCATTCTGTGGGAGTTAGCCGGGTGTTCCTGAGGGAGTATAGCTATAGTATGATGTAGGTGTAGGCATTCTGTGGGAGTTAGCCGGGTGTTCCTGAGGGAGTATAGCTATAGTATGATGTAGGTGTAGGCATTCTGTGGGAGTTAGCCGGGTGTTCCTGAGGGAGTATAGCTATAGTATGATGTAGGTGTAGGCATTCTGTGGGAGTTAGCCGGGTGTTCCTGAGGGAGTATAGCTATAGTATGATATAGATGTAGGCATTCTGTGGGAGTTAGCCGGGTGTTCCTGAGGGAGTATAGCTATAGTATGATGTAGGTGTAGGCATTCTGTGGGAGTTAGCTGGGTGTTCCTGAGGGAGTATAGCTATAGTATGATGTAGGTGTAGGCATTCTGTGGGAGTTAGCCGGGTGTTCCTGAGGGAGTATAGCTATAGTATGATGTAGGTGTAGGCATTCTGTGGGAGTTAGCTGGGTGTTCCTGAGGGAGTATAGCTATAGTATGATGTAGGTGTAGGCATTCTGTGGGAGTTAGCTGGGTGTTCCTGAGGGAGTATAGCTATAGTATGATGTAGGTGTAGGCATTCTGTGGGAGTTAGCTGGGTGTTCCTGAGGGAGTATAGCTATAGTATGATGTAGGTGTAGGCATTCTGTGGGAGTTAGCTGGGTGTTCCTGAGGGAGTATAGCTATAGTATGATGTAGGTGTAGGCATTCTGTGGGAGTTAGCTGGGTGTTCCTGAGGGAGTATAGCTATAGTATGATGTAGGTGTAGGCATTCTGTGGGAGTTAGCTGGGTGTTCCTGAGGGAGTATAGCTATAGTATGATGTAGGTGTAGGCATTCTGTGGGAGTTAGCCGGGTGTTCCTGAGGGAGTATAGCTATAGTATGATGTAGGTGTAGGCATTCTGTGGGAGTTAGCCGGGTGTTCCTGAGGGAGTATAGCTATAGTATGATGTAGGTGTAGGCATTCTGTGGGAGTTAGCCGGGTGTTCCTGAGGGAGTATAGCTATAGTATGATGTAGGTGTAGGCATTCTGTGGGAGTTAGCTGGGTGTTCCTGAGGGAGTATAGCTATAGTATGATGTAGGTGTAGGCATTCTGTGGGAGTTAGCCGGGTGTTCCTGAGGGAGTATAGCTATAGTATGATGTAGGTGTAGGCATTCTGTGGGAGTTAGCTGGGTGTTCCTGAGGGAGTATAGCTATAGTATGATGTAGGTGTAGGCATTCTGTGGGAGTTAGCTGGGTGTTCCTGAGGGAGTATAGCTATAGTATGATGTAGGTGTAGGCATTCTGTGGGAGTTAGCTGGGTGTTCCTGAGGGAGTATAGCTATAGTATGATGTAGATGTAGGCATTCTGTGGGAGTTAGCCGGGTGTTCCTGAGGGAGTATAGCTATAGTATGATGTAGGTGTAGGCATTCTGTGGGAGTTAGCCGGGTGTTCCTGAGGGAGTATAGCTATAGTATGATGTAGGTGTAGGCATTCTGTGGGAGTTAGCTGGGTGTTCCTGAGGGAGTATAGCTATAGTATGATGTAGGTGTAGGCATTCTGTGGGAGTTAGCTGGGTGTTCCTGAGGGAGTATAGCTATAGTATGATATAGATGTAGGCATTCTGTGGGAGTTAGCCGGGTGTTCCTGAGGGAGTATAGCTATAGTATGATGTAGGTGTAGGCATTCTGTGGGAGTTAGCCGGGTGTTCCTGAGGGAGTATAGCTATAGTATGATATAGATGTAGGCATTCTGTGGGAGTTAGCTGGGTGTTCCTGAGGGAGTATAGCTATAGTATGATGTAGGTGTAGGCATTCTGTGGGAGTTAGCTGGGTGTTCCTGAGGGAGTATAGCTATAGTATGATGTAGGTGTAGGCATTCTGTGGGAGCTAGCTGGGTGTTCCTGAGGGAGTATAGCTATAGTATGATGTAGGTGTAGGCATTCTGTGGGAGTTAGCTAGGTGTTCCTGAGGGAGTATAGCTATAGTATGATGTAGGTGTAGGCATTCTGTGGGAGTTAGCTGGGTGTTCCTGAGGGAGTATAGCTAAAGTATGATATAGATGTAGGCATTCTGTGGGAGTTAGCTGGGTGTTCCTGAGGGAGTATAGCAATAGTATGATGTAGGTGTAGGCATTCTGTGGGAGTTAGCTGGGTGTTCCTGAGGGAGTATAGCTATAGTATGACGTAGGTGTAGGCATTCTGTGGGAGTTAGCTGGGTGTTCCTGAGGGAGTATAGCTATAGTATGATGTAGGTGTAGGCATTCTGTGGGAGTTAGCTGGGTGTTCCTGAGGGAGTATAGCTATAGTATGATGTAGGTGTAGGCATTCTGTGGGAGTTAGCTGGGTGTTCCTGAGGGAGTATAGCTATAGTATGACGTAGGTGTAGGCATTCTGTGGGAGTTAGCTGGGTGTTCCTGAGGGAGTATAGCTATAGTATGATATAGATGTAGGCATTCTGTGGGAGTTAGCTGGGTGTTCCTGAGGGAGTATAGCAATAGTATGATGTAGGTGTAGGCATTCTGTGGGAGTTAGCTGGGTGTTCCTGAGGGAGTATAGCTATAGTATGATGTAGGTGTAGGCATTCTGTGGGAGTTAGCTGGGTGTTCCTGAGGGAGTATAGCTATAGTATGATGTAGGTGTAGGCATTCTGTGGGAGTTAGCTGGGTGTTCCTGAGGGAGTATAGCTATAGTATGATGTAGCTGTAGGCATTCTGTGGGAGCTAGCTGGGTGTTCCTGAGGGAGTATAGCTATAGTATGATATAGATGTAGGCATTCTGTGGGAGTTAGCTGGGTGTTCCTGAGGGAGTATAGCTATAGTATGATATAGATGTAGGCATTCTGTGGGAGTTAGCTGGGTGTTCCTGAGGGAGTATAGCTAAAGTATGATGTAGGTGTAGGCATTCTGTGGGAGTTAGCCGGGTGTTCCTGATGGAGTATAGCTAAAGTATAATGTAAGTGTAGGCATTCTGTGGGAGTTAGCCGGGTGTTCCTGAGGGAGTATAGCTATAGTATGATGTAGGTGTAGGCATTCTGTGGGAGCTAGCTGGGTGTTCCTGAGGGAGTATAGCTATAGTATGATGTCGGTGTAGGCATTCTGTGGGAGTTAACCGGGTGTTCCTGAGGGAGTATAGCTATAGTATGATGTAGGTGTAGGCATTCTGTGGGAGTTAGCTGGGCATTCCTGAGGGAGTATAGCTATAGTATGATGTAGGTGTAGGCATTCTGTGGGAGTTAGCCAGCGTTCTTGAGAGAGTATAGCTATAGTATAATGTAGGTGTAGGCATTCTGTGGGAGTTAGCCGGGTGTTCCTGAGGGAGTATAGCTATAGTATGATGTAGGTGTATGCATTTTGTGGGAGTTAGCCGGGCGTTCCTGAGGGAGTATAGCTATAGTATGATGTAGGAGTAGTCATTCTGTGGGAGTTAGCCAGCGTTCTTGAGGGAGTATAGCTATAGTATGATGTCGGTGTAGGCATTCTGTGGGAGTTAGCCGGGCGTTCTTGAGGGAGTATAGCTATAGTATGATGTCGGTGTAGGCATTCTGTGGGAGTTTGGCGGGCATTCCAGAGGGAGTATATCTAGAGCATGACAAAGGTGTAGGCATTCTGTGGGAGTTAGCTGGGCATTCCAAAGGGAGTATAGCTAGAGTATGATGTAGGTGTAGGCATTCTGTGGGAGTTAGCCGGGTGTTCCAGAGGGAGTATATCTAGAGTATGACGTAGGTGTAGGCATTGTGTTGGAGTTAGCTGGGCGTTCCATAGGGAGTTTATCTAGAGTATGATGTAGGTGTAGACATTCTGTGGGAATTAGCCAGCGTTCCTGAGGGAGTATAGCTATAGTATGATGTAGGTGTAGACATTCTGTGGGAGTTAGCTGGGCGTTCCAGAGGGAGTTTAGCTATAGTATGATGTAGGCATTCTGTAGGAATTAGCTGGGCGTTCCACAGGGAGTATAGCTACAGTATGATGTAGGTTAGGTGGTTTGTGGGAATTAGCTTGGCATTCCAGAGGAGTGTAGCCAAGACATGACATAGGTGCAAGCGGTATTAGGGGGCTGGGCGTTCCAGGGGGGTATAGCTAAAGTATGATGTAGGCATTCTGTGGGAGATAGCTGGGCATTCCAGAGGGAGTATAGCTATAGTATGATGTAGGTGTAGGCATTCTGTGGGAGTTAGCCGGGCGTTCTTGAGGGAGTATAGCTATAGTATGATGTCGGTGTAGGCATTCTGTGGGAGTTAGCCGGGTGTTCCAGAGGGAGTATAGCTATAGTATGATGTAGGTGTAGGCATTCTGTGGGAGCTAGCTGGGTGTTCCTGATGGAGTATAGCTATAGTATGATGTAGGTGTAGGCATTCTGTGGGAGCTAGCTGGGTGTTCCTGAGGGAGTATAGCTATAGTATGATGTAGGTGTAGGCATTCTGTGGGAGATAGCTGGGCATTCCAGAGGGAGTATAGCTATAGTATGATGTAGGTGTAGGCATTCTGTGGGAGTTAGCCGGGCGTTCTTGAGGGAGTATAGCTATAGTATGATGTCGGTGTAGGCATTCTGTGGGAGTTAGTCGGGTGTTCCAGAGGGAGTATAGCTATAGTATGATGTAGGTGTAGGCATTCTGTGGGAGCTAGCTGGTTGTTCTTGAGGGAATGGAGAGAGACAGCAAGTAGATACCATGAGACACACAAACATAGGAGTGGCAACAAGAAGACACAATGAGACACACACACCTAGGAGAGAGACAGCAAGTAGATACCATGAGAAACACACACCTAGGAGTGGCAACAAGAAGACACAATGAGACACACACACCTAGGAAAGAGACAGCAAGTAGATACCATGAGAGACACACACCTAGGAGTGGCAACAAGAAGACACAATGAGACACACACCTAGGAAAGAGACAGCAAGTAGATACCATGAGAGACACACACCTAGAAGAGAGACAGCAAGTAGATACCATGAGAAATACACACCTAGGGGAGAGACAGCAAGTAGACATCATGAGAGACACACACACCTAGAAGTGAGACAGTAAATAGACAGGATAAGAGACATACACCCTAAGGGAGAAGGGACACACTCTTGTGGTAGAAGAGAGAGTGTAAGGAAATATATGTGCTTAGGGGAGAAGATAATAAGAAAACAATAACCTGCTGGGTGTATTCACTGTTATATAAATTTGTCACATTAACATCGCTTCCATCTTCTGAGCAGTCACTATACTGACCTCCCAATCGTTGGACGGTTTCCTGTGGGAACCAATATTCATCAGTGGGTTTGCTCTGTAGAACAATTTACTAAATCTCTGATTCAAACCTAACTTAACCTTCACCACAATCTCTCTTTACACAATCAGAACATTTCATCTCATGAATAGCCTATGCTCACTTCAGCTCTTGCACACCCAATCTTGTTTCACTACAAATAAACACATTCACCTCTGTCTCAAGTATGCTCACTTTCCTATCTTACCACCCAAGGCTCTTGGATACCCGCCAAACTAACCAAATCCCTTTACATAGCCTACAGCTGCATTACTTATCTTGCACCCCTGCTTATTCTAAACCTACATCCTAAACATAATTATCCAAGTCTACCTTGCATGCACATCCAGCAAATGATAGACAAGGTCTCTACTTGTCCTTTACAATCAATCATAGTAACCCTCATGATGAATAAATATTATATTAAACCTTTTTCATGCCAATTGATGTCTCTACTCCAGGTTGAATATTGAACCCTCGGTCATCCATGAAGGGTGATTCATTTTGGCCATGAACAACAAAACGTGCTCCTGCTACAGTGGAGAGTAGAGGGATGTAATCGTTTTGCTCAGCACGCAAGACAAGTGTCAGACCTGAAAGATAAAAGTATCTAATTACTACTGGAGAATACTGGGAACAATTGTTGGGTTCACCCTCCCTCCTTTTTGTACTCTCTTCTCCCCTCTCCCACTTCAGATAGTCTTATCCTATCTAACTCTTATCACAATTCTCAAATGCAGTACATTTATATATCCTTCATTTACTGGCTTCTACAAGCTACTTTACGATATTTTGGGGATTATAACAGATTTTATTATTATTGAAATACTATTTTATATATTGTTCTCAGAACCCTTTAAGGATCTAGGTACTTGAATAATGGACTGCCTAATCATGTTAAACAAAATCTTTGATATGGACGTTTAACTTGACAAGTATGAATCTCTGTTCACAATGGTGTTTATTTTTAGTTTTTGTTTTGTTTTATTTCTTTGTATCAAGTGGTGGCTTTTTGTTCCTTTGTACTAGTTGTATTGTCTAACCACCCAAAAAATCTAATAAAAAAAAATATCTGGAAAAAAATAAGTTTTTATTTACACAAGTGACAGTTTTTATTCAGGAAACACTTTGGACACTCTACAAATGCCAGACATTCTAAATATGACATCTTCCTTAGATCAAGCAACCAATTTATTGGCCATGATACATCGGAGGACTTTTCACTTGCTGCTGATCTGGCACCTGTCCTGGCTATGCAGAGCTCTAGTTGTCTAGCTGTTACTGTTTATGCTAATCCCATGATTGTTCTTGGCACCACTGACACCTATTTGCTAATTCTGTATCTAACTACACAGACCAATAGTTTCTAATTGTATGCATGATCCTGGTTAATTTGTCTTCCTGCTGCTAGTAATATGCTTGTTCAGGGTTACAGTAACTTCCAGTTGCTGATCTTATGCCTGCATGTTGCTGGCTGCTTTCACTTGCAGTTGGCAATCCTTTGACTTTTTCTGGATACACTGGTTTCTATTTTCTTTTCCTATATCTGTCCCTGGCTATGTTGCCTTCTAGCTGCCGATAAAATACCTGTCTGACTTTCTGTTGCAAATCCCATGCCTATTTTTGTTTACACTGGATTTCAATTGCCAAATCCTGTGCCTGTTTCTGCCTGCACTGACTTCCAATGGTCAATCCTGTGTCTGTTTCTGGCGGCAATGACTTCCAATGGCCAATCCTGTGCCTGTTTCTGGCTGCAATTACTTCCAATGGCCAATCCTGTGCCTGTTGATGGTGGCTCCTTCAACTTCCAATGGCCAATCCTGTGCCTGTTTCTGACTGCACTGACTTCCAATGGCCTATCCTGTGCCTGTTGATGGCTGCTCCTCCAACTTCCAGTGGCCAAACCTGTGCCTGTTTCTGACTGCACTGACTTCCAATAGCCAATCATGTGCCTGTTTCTGGCTGCAATGACTTCCAATGGCCAATCCTGTGCCTGTTTCTGGCTGCAATGACTTCCAATGGCCAATCCTGTGCCTGTTGATGGCTGCTCCTCCAACTTCCAGTGGCCAAACCTGTGCCTGTTTCTGACTGCACTGACTTTCAATGGCCAATCCTGTGCCTGTTTCTGGCTGCACTGACTTCCAATGGCCAATCCTTTGCCTGTTGATGGCTGTTCCTCTGACTTCCAATGGCCAATCCTGTGCCTGTTGATGGCTGCTCCTCTGACTTCCAATGGCCAACCCTGTGCTTGTTGCTGGCTGCTCTGACTTCCAATGGCCAATCCTCTGCCTGTTGCTTGCTGCTCTGACTTCCAATGGCTAATCATATGCCTGTTGTTGGCTGCTCTGACTTGCTATTGCCAATCCTGTGCTTGTTGCTGGCTGTATTGACTTCCAATGGCCAATCCTGTGTCTGTTGCTGGCTGCTCTGACTTCCTATTGCCAACCCAGGGCTTGTTGCTGACTGCTCTGACTTCCTATTGCCAACCCAGTGCTTGTTGCTGGCTGCTCTAACTTCCTATTGCCAACCCAGGGCTTGTTGCTGACTGCTCTGACTTCCTATTGCCAACCCAGTGTTTGTTGCTGGCTGCTCTGACTTCCAATGGCCAATTATGTGCATTTTGCTAGCTGTTCTGACTTATAATTGCCAGCCCTGTGTCTGTTGTTGTCTGTTCTGACTTCCTATTGCCAAACTTGTTCCTGGTTACACTGACTTTAAATTTAGAATCATATATCTGTTTCTGGCTGCTTTGACTACCAGTTGCCAGTCATGTGCCTGTTGCTGGTTACACTGACTTCTAGTTGCTGATATTATGTCTGTTTCTGGTCAATCTGACTTCTAGTTGTCTATCCTATTCTCATTGCTGGCTACTCTAACATCAAGTTGCCTATCCTATGCCCATTTCTGGTTACCATAACTTCCAGTTGCATATCCGATGCCCATTTCTGGTTACCATAACTTCCAGTTGCATATCCGATGCCCATTTCTGGTTACCATAACTTCCAGTTGCATATCCGATGCCAATTTCTGGTTACCATAACTTCCAGTTGCATATTCGATGCCCATTTCTGGTTACCATAACTTCCAGTTGCATATCCGATGCCCATTTCTGGTTACCATAACTTCCAGTTGCATATCCGATGCCCATTTCTGGTTACCATAACTTCCAGTTGCATATCCGATGCCCATTTCTGGTTACCATAACTTCCAGTTGCATATCCGATGCCCATTTCTGGTTACCATAACTTTCAGTTGCATATCTGATGCCCATTTTTAGTTACCATAACTTCCAGTTGCATATCCGATGTCTATTTTTAGTTACCATAACTTCCAGTTGCATATCTGATGTCCATTTTTAGTTACCATAACTTCCAGTTGCATATCCGATGTCTATTTTTAGTTACCATAACTTCCAGTTGCATATCCAATGTCTATTTTTAGTTACCATAACTTCCAGTTGCATATCCGATGTCTATTTTTAGTTACCATAACTTCCAGTTGCATATCCGATGTCTATTTTTAGTTACCATAACTTCCAGTTGCATATCCAATGTCTATTTTTAGTTACCATAACTTCCAGTTGCATATCCGATGTCTATTTTTAGTTACCATAACTTCCAGTTGCATATCCGATGCCCATTTCTGGTTACCATAACTTCCAGTTGCATATCCGATGTCTATTTTTAGTTACCATAACTTCCAGTTGCATATCCGATGCCCATTTCTGGTTACCATAACTTCCAGTTGCATATCCGATGCCCATTTCTGGTTACCATAACTTTCAGTTGCATATCTGATGTCCATTTTTAGTTACCATAACTTCCAGTTGCATATCCGATGTCTATTTTTGGTTACCATAACTTCCAGTTGCATATCCGATGTCTATTTTTAGTTACCATAACTTCCAGTTGCATATCCGATGTCTATTTTTAGTTACCATAACTTCCAGTTGCATATCCGATGCCCATTTCTGGTTACCATAACTTCCAGTTGCATATCCGATGTCTATTTTTAGTTACCATAACTTCCAGTTGCATATCCGATGCCCATTTCTGGTTACCATAACTTCCAGTTGCATATCCGATGCCCATTTCTGGTTACCATAACTTCCAGTTGCATATCCGATGCCCATTTCTGGTTACCATAACTTCCAGTTGCATATCCGATGCCAATTTCTGGTTACCATAACTTCCAGTTGCATATTCGATGCCCATTTCTGGTTACCATAACTTCCAGTTGCATATCCGATGCCCATTTCTGGTTACCATAACTTCCAGTTGCATATCCGATGCCCATTTCTGGTTACCATAACTTCCAGTTGCATATCCGATGCCCATTTCTGGTTACCATAACTTCCAGTTGCATATCCGATGCCCATTTCTGGTTACCATAACTTTCAGTTGCATATCTGATGCCCATTTTTAGTTACCATAACTTCCAGTTGCATATCCGATGTCTATTTTTAGTTACCATAACTTCCAGTTGCATATCTGATGTCCATTTTTAGTTACCATAACTTCCAGTTGCATATCTGATGTCCATTTTTAGTTACCATAACTTCCAGTTGCATATCCGATGTCTATTTTTAGTTACCATAACTTCCAGTTGCATATCCAATGTCTATTTTTAGTTACCATAACTTCCAGTTGCATATCCGATGTCTATTTTTAGTTACCATAACTTCCAGTTGCATATCCGATGTCTATTTTTAGTTACCATAACTTCCAGTTGCATATCCGATGTCTATTTTTAGTTACCATAACTTCCAGTTGCATATCCGATGTCCATTTTTAGTTACCATAACTTCCAGTTGCATATCCGATGTCTATTTTTAGTTACCATAACTTCCAGTTGCATATCCGATGTCTATTTTTAGTTACCATAACTTCCAGTTGCATATCCGATGCCCATTTCTGGTTACCATAACTTCCAGTTGCATATCCGATGCCCATTTCTGGTTACCATAACTTTCAGTTGCATATCTGATGTCCATTTTTAGTTACCATAACTTCCAGTTGCATATCCGATGTCTATTTTTAGTTACCATAACTTCCAGTTGCATATCCGATGTCTATTTTTAGTTACCATAACTTCCAGTTGCATATCCGATGTCTATTTTTAGTTACCATAACTTCCAGTTGCATATCCGATGTCTATTTTTAGTTACCATAACTTCCAGTTGCATATCCGATGTCTATTTTTAGTTACCATAACTTCCAGTTGCATATCCGATGTCTATTTTTAGTTACCATAACTTCCAGTTGCATATCCGATGTCTATTTTTAGTTACCATAACTTCCAGTTGCATATCCGATGTCTATTTTTAGTTACCATAACTTCCAGTTGCATATCCGATGTCTATTTTTAGTTACCATAACTTCCAGTTGCATATCCGATGTCTATTTTTAGTTACCATAACTTCCAGTTGCATATCCGATGTCTATTTTTAGTTACCATAACTTCCAGTTGCATATCCGATGTCTATTTTTGGTTACCATAACTTCCAGTTGCATATCCGATGTCTATTTTTAGTTACCATAACTTCCAGTTGCATATCCGATGTCTATTTTTAGTTACCATAACTTCCAGTTGCATATCCGATGTCTATTTTTAGTTACCATAACTTCCAGTTGCATATCCGATGTCTATTTTTAGTTACCATAACTTCCAGTTGCATATCCGATGTCTATTTTTAGTTACCATAACTTCCAGTTGCATATCCGATGTCTATTTTTAGTTACCATAACTTCCAGTTGCATATCCGATGTCTATTTTTAGTTACCATAACTTCCAGTTGCATATCCGATGCCCATTTCTGGTTACCATAACTTCCAGTTGCATATCCGATGCCCATTTCTGGTTACCATAACTTCCAGTTGCATATCCGATGCCCATTTCTGGTTACCATAACTTCCAGTTGCATATCCGATGCCCATTTCTGGTTACCATAACTTCCAGTTGCATATCCGATGTCTATTTTTAGTTACCATAACTTCCAGTTGCATATCCGATGCCCATTTCTGGTTACCATAACTTCCAGTTGCATATCCGATGCCCATTTCTGGTTACCATAACTTCCAGTTGCATATCCGATGCCCATTTCTGGTTACCATAACTTCCAGTTGCATATCCGATGCCCATTTCTGGTTACCATAACTTCCAGTTGCATATCCGATGTCTATTTTTAGTTACCATAACTTCCAGTTGCATATCCGATGTCTATTTTTGGTTACCATAACTTCCAGTTGCATATCCGATGTCTATTTTTGGTTACCATAACTTCCAGTTGCATATCCGATGTCTATTTTTGGTTACCATAACTTCCAGTTGCATATCCGATGTCTATTTTTAGTTACCATAACTTCCAGTTGCATATCCGATGTCTATTTTTGGTTACCATAACTTCCAGTTGCCTATTCTATGCCCATTTCTGGTTACACTG
>NC_069507.1:288694059-288916559 GCF_027579735.1 Bombina bombina | reverse complement strand
TGCAGACCTCCGACGTGGAACATCCTCTTCTCCCGACGCCTACTAGCCGAATGAAGGTTCCTTTAAGGGACGTCATCCAAGATGGCGTCCCTCGAATTCCGATTGGCTGATAGGATTCTATCAGCCAATCGGAATTAAGGTAGGAAAATTCTGATTGGCTGATGGAATCAGCCAATCAGAATCAAGTTCAATCCGATTGGCTGATCCGATCAGCCAATCAGATTGAGCTCGCATTCTATTGGCTGTTCCAATTATTCGTTATATTGTAGCTATATTAGGGTTTATTTTACAGGTAAGTATTTAGCTTTAAATAGGAATAATTTATTTAATAAGAGTTAATTTATTTCGTTAGAATAAAATTATATTTAAGTTAGGGGGGTGTTAGTGTTAGGGTTAGACTTAGCTTTAGGGGTTAATCCATTTATTAGAATAGCGGTGAGCTCCGGTCGGCAGATTAGGGGTTAATAATTGAAGTTAGGTGTCGGCGATGTTAGGGAGGGCAGATTAGGGGTTAATACTATTTATTATAGGGTTAGTGAGGCGGATTAGGGGTTAATAACTTTATTATAGTAGCGCTCAGGTCCGCTCGGCAGATTAGGGGTTAATAAGTGTAGGCAGGTGGAGGCGACGTTGAGGGGGGCAGATTAGGGGTTAATAAATATAATATAGGGGTCGGCAGATTAGGGGTACATAAGGATAATGTAAGTAGCGGCGGTTTACGGAGCGGCAGATTAGGGGTTAAACATAAAATGCAGGTGTCAGCGATAGCGGGGGCGGCAGATTAGGGGTTAATAAGTGTAAGGTTAGGGGTGTTTAGACTCGGGGTACATGTTAGGGTGTTAGGTGCAGACTTAGAAACTGTTTCCCCATAGCAAACAATGGGGCTGCGTTAGGAGCTGAACGCGGCTTTTTTGCAGGTGTTAGGTTTTTTTTCAGCTCAAACAGCCCCATTGTTTCCTATGGGGGAATCGTGCACGAGCACGTTTTTGAGGCTGGCCGCTTGCGTAAGCAACTCTGGTATCGAGAGTTGAAGCTGCGTTAAAAATGCTCTACGCTCCTTTTTTGGAGCCTAACGCAGCCATTCTTTGGACTCTCAATACCAGAGTTATTTTTATGGTGCGGCCAGAAAAAAGCCGGCGTTAGTTTTTCGGGTCGTTACCGACAAAACTCCAAATCTAGCCGATAGTTTCCAGATCTGAAACTGACTGAAAAAAGCATGAGCCTTTAAGGGATTTTTTAAAACATTGGACAGAAAAAAAAACCTTCATTTGGGAGGTCTTGCTCTGAAACTTATCCAATAAACCTGGATCTGGAACAGAGATCTGGAACAGACTGAAACCAAGCTTCTTCAAAAAAAAGGCATAACCCGCCCCAACCAGTGTTGTGTATTCTGACAAAAGCAACAAAACTAATAGAAGCTTTCCCTCTAGACTACTTATCTTGAGGAAGAAAAGACCCTTTACCTCCGGTAACAGTAGATATTATAGAATCTAAATCAGAACCAAACAGTTTCTTTCACCGAAAAAGAAAAAGACAACAGTCTGGATTTCGACACAATACCAACAGACCAGGACTCAAGCCATAAGACTCTCCTAGCAAGGACTGCAAAAGGCCTACTTCAGAGTCATCAGAATACTGTTCTGTAAGATATCAGTAATCAAATGAAATAGCTGGCCTAAACAAATACCCTGCTTGTAAAAGTAATGCAATAGTAGTATTTTGTATATCCATAGATGGAGGCAGAAGACAAGTCCCAGCATCCAATTATGGAGGGTCTGTGACAGATTTCCCATGAGGTAAAAAAGGTGTCACAAACCATACCCCAATAACGTCCCTCTGACAAGCACTGTACTCGTGCCTCAATAAAGACTGAGAACCCCTCACTCTGAAGAATCAAATACACATCTTCATTCTTTGACCACCACCAGTGGAGGCAAGGTAAAAACTGAGGTATATGTGAGGTGGGAGAGATTTTATAGAACTCTTGAGGTTTGGGACTCTTTGCCTCTTCCTAGTGGTAAGGAAGAGTAATTCACAGAAGTAATGGATCATGGACTCTCACCACCTGTAGGAAAGAAATTGTATATATATATATATATATATATATATATACATACGTATATATATATATATATATATATATATATATATACACAGTGTATACGTGTATATATTCACACCCATATGCATATATATATATACAGTATATACGTGTATATATTCACACCCATATGCATATATATATATATACAGTATATACGTGTATATATTCACACCCATATGCATATATATATATATACAGTATATACGTGTATATATTCACACCCATATGCATATATATATATATACAGTGTATACGTGTATATATTCACACCCATATGCATATATATATATATACAGTATATACGTGTATATATTCACACCCATATGCATATATATATATATATATACAGTGTATACGTGTATATATTCACACCCATATGCATATATATATATATATACAGTATATACGTGTATATATTCACACCCATATGCATATATATATACATACAGTATATACGTGTATATATTCACACCCATATGCATATATATATATACAGTATATACGTGTATATATTCACACCCATATGCATATATATATACATACAGTATATACGTGTATATATTCACACCCATATGCATATATATATATACAGTATATACGTGTATATATTCACACCCATATGCATATATATATATATACAGTATATACGTGTATATATTCACACCCATATGCATATATATATATATATACAGTATATACGTGTATATATTCACACCCATATGCATATATATATATATACAGTATATACGTGTATATATTCACACCCATATGCATATATATATATACAGTATATACGTGTATATATTCACACCCATATGCATATATATATATACAGTATATACGTGTATATATTCACACCCATATGCATATATATATATACACAGTGTATACGTGTATATATTCACACCCATATGCATATATATATATACAGTATATACGTGTATATATTCACACCCATATGCATATATATATATATACAGTATATACGTGTATATATTCACACCCATATGCATATATATATATACAGTATATACGTGTATATATTCACACCCATATGCATATATATATATATATATACAGTATATACGTGTATATATTCACACCCATATGCATATATATATATACAGTATATACGTGTATATATTCACACCCATATGCATATATATATATATATACAGTATATACGTGTATATATTCACACCCATATGCATATATATATATACAGTATATACGTGTATATATTCACACCCATATGCATATATATATATATATATATACAGTATATACGTGTATATATTCACACCCATATGCATATATATATATACAGTATATACGTGTATATATTCACACCCATATGCATATATATATATATATACAGTATATACGTGTATATATTCACACCCATATGCATATATATATATATACAGTATATACGTGTATATATTCACACCCATATGCATATATATATATACAGTATATACGTGTATATATTCACACCCATATGCATATATATATATACAGTATATACGTGTATATATTCACACCCATATGCATATATATATATATATACAGTATATACGTGTATATATTCACACCCATATGCATATATATATATATATATATACAGTATATACGTGTATATATTCACACCCATATGCATATATATATATATACAGTATATACGTGTATATATTCACACCCATATGCATATATATATATATACAGTATATACGTGTATATATTCACACCCATATGCATATATATATATACAGTATATACGTGTATATATTCACACCCATATGCATATATATATATACAGTATATACGTGTATATATTCACACCCATATGCATATATATATATATACAGTATATACGTGTATATATTCACACCCATATGCATATATATATATATTTATATTTATATTTACTTCATTTAAATGTGTTTGGTGCACTTTTTTTTGGTGCCACTTACACTTTACACTAGGCGGCCGATTTTACTAACTGTCGGACATGATCCGCTGTAGCGATCATGTCCGCCCGAAATAGCCGAATGCTGACAGCATACGCTGTCGGCATTTAACATTGCACAAGCAGTTCTGGTGAACTGCTTGTGCAATGCCGCCCCCTGCAGATTCAGGGGGTGTCAATCAACCTGATCGTATGAGATCAGGCAGATTTATGTCCGCAGCCTCAGCTTCTTAACTCCTACTTAACTCTCCTGTATACGGCCCCATTCGGACTGTGATAAATTGGCCCCATGGTCTTCAGTTGAGCAAACCAGGTGAGCACATATTCTGTTTGTGCTGGAGTGCACCCGTTCACTTGTAATCCAAGTTATAGAAGTTGCAATATTGCTCATCGTGACCTGCACTAACTTTAGCACACCACTTGTATTCTAGCCCTATCTAGCTGTCTGTATATATATCTGCATATATTCATTTAGATATATACTGTATGTACCTGTGATAGTATTTTGTTAATGGACTAATGATTTTACTCTTTAAAAATGGATGTTAGGTGGAAAAGAACCCTATTTCCTCTTGTTAGGGTTGCAGTGATTATGTTATCCCTGAACAGCCAATGAGCAATTGTCCTACATAATTGGTTGTGCACAAAAATGGAAGATAAACATGTTTGCCTGCAATATGCACTTACCTGTATGGGTTTAAAGTACAAATAGTCACTGCTGGGAAGGGAAGTCGGTCAGAGTTAACATTGACATTGATGCTGACTGGATAACTAAAGTATTGTCCAAAAAGAAGTGCAAACTGCCAGTACATAAGTCCAAACGTTGCCAGGAAGAGGACTAGCCAGAAGGCTGTCTTCATTCGGTTGTTGCGGGAACACACAAGTCGGATGGCTCCATGAATAGTAGTGTTGCTACAGAAGAACTCGAAAAGCTCACGGTACGACTTGAAGTACCCTATCAGCGGCTCATCTTGTGACTTCTCTTCCTCAGCCATCCTATTGGGCAAATAGCACATTAAATTGTATGCAAAGAAAGGTCAACATATAACTTTTTTACAGTGACGGTATCAATATGTGACAGAAAAACTAAATCGTAAATAGAATCATAAATATATAAAAATAGTAGAGATGGTTTGAAAACAGAAATAATTTGTAATGATTAGCAAGGAAGCAGAAAATGTCACGTTTTAACTCTAACCTTAGTCACACAACAGGATTTTACAAGAGATCATTAACATTTGCATTTGGCACAGAAGGTAACAAATCCTTGGGATTTTGTAGTTTCAATGGTGCAGATTATTTTCTATATATCATTATGCAAAACCCTTCCTTTGCTACTAAAACTGTATGGCTCCTACTGTGTATACTGTGAGCCTTCAATGATAAAAAATGAGCTCCTAGATTAGTGCTAGACTGCAGTTTAGTGGTCTTGCCCTGATACTGAGTGTTGGCCGTCATAAGTTTAGGTTCTACATCTATATTAGAGGCAAAGGCGTCATGAAATAAATGATAACATATCTCTTTTAATTTAGTCTAAGGTTTCAGTAAAATAGACCTTGATCACAATCTATCAGCAGTGGCTCTCGGCTCTTTTTCGTGCTACTTTTCGATTTAGAGTGATCACAAAATTACGTTTTCACCTAATTCCAGCACTCGCAAAAAGGTTTTTGGATCCTGGATAAAAACCCTATTTTTCCTAAGGGGCGAAAAAGCTCTCGGCAATCACAATACTTTTTTGAGTTACTTTTCAAAAACTTTTCAAGACCAGTTTTGTCTTTTGAAAGGACATTTCAGACATCATTAATGCAGTTTTGCTGCTATTTGCAATCTTTTATCGTGCACGTATGTAAACCACTCTAAAATGACCACAGGAGCCATTCTAGAGGTTTATTAACATACAATGATTCATTAAAGCTCCAGTCATTCCCATTGGAGAGGGCACACAATTACATATGTATAGATTTGTATGTAAGTGATATCCTGTACAGCTAAGGGTATCTGGAGGAAAAGTCACCTCAGCATCTACAAATGTTGTGTTTTTTATTTTTCATTTGTAATATTTGATTGTAAGTAACATTTACACCGTTGTGATTGTTACTAGCAGTATTGGTGTCTTTGTTAAATAATATTTTTAAAGGATCGTGGCTTTTATAGTTAATGTAATCCGTTTCCATCTGCACCACTGCTAACCCATCTGAATGCATCTTTTAAGGAGGATGGAGAGACTACACTACAAGAAGATATTAGAAACACATAGGGGCCCATTTATCAAGACCGCTGCTCCATAACCTGTCATCACTGCAATTCAACCCGATCAAGTACGATCGGGTTGATTAACACCCCCTGCTGGTGGCCGATTGGCCGCGAATCTGCAGGGGGCGGCGTTGCACCATCAGCTCTTGTGAGCTGCGGGTGCAATGCTGAATATGGAGAGCGTATTGCTCTCCGCATTCAGCGAGGTCTGTCGAACCTGATCCGCACTGTCAGATCAGGTCCGACAGACCTTTGTTAAATAGGCCCCATAGTCTCTCTTTTGATTTCAATTTGCCCCAAAATACAAACGGTGCTTTAACAAACAAGCACTGAGATTACAAGGTATACGCTTAACCCGGTGAGTAAATAACGCTAAAAAGTTAGTAGTACCGCATATTCCATAGTGCTGCCATTACAAGTTAACAAAAAAACCTTCTTGTGCTGTGCGTTATGGTGTCATAAGCTCTATACCACACAAAAGCCATGTCCTGACTTGACGTGCTCGTGCACGTTTCCCCCCATAGACATCAATGGAGAAAAAGTGTTAGAAAAAAATTAACACCTGCAGTTGCGGAATGACGATCACTATAATGCATTCCCCATTGATGTCTATGGGGACAAGAAAGTCCAACATAAACCCCTAGTCCAAATAACCCTAATCCGCCGCCCCCCAACATCACTGACACTAAATAAAGTTATTAACCCCTAAACCGCTACCCGACACTAAATAAAGTTATTAACCCCTAAACCGCTACCCGACACTAAATAAAGTTATTAACCCCTAAACCGCTACCCGACACTAAATAAAGTTATTAACCCCTAAACCGCTACCCGACACTAAATAAAGTTATTAACCCCTAAACCGCTACCCAACACTAAATAAAGTTATTAACCCCTAAACCACTGCCCTACACTAAATAAAGCTATTAACCCAAAACTGTCACCCCTGCATTGCTAACACCTAAATAAACCTATTAACCCCTAAACCACCAACCCTCATATCGCAACTACTAAAATAAACCTATTAACCCCTAAATCGCCAACCCCCACATAGCTACTATTAAAATAAAGCTATTAACCGCTGAACCGTTGGGCCCACACATCGCAACACACTAAATTAAACTATTAACCCCTTAACCTAACACCCCCTACAAATAAAAGTTAGACTATAACTACCTAAAAATAAATAAAAACCTGTGAAATAAAAAAAAAAAATACCAAAAGATTTTTGGGAATAGGTATCTCCACTATGCTAAATTGAGCACAGTATTAAACAAACAGTATATAAATTGTGGAGTTAGTAGAGAAAAAAAAACACATTAAAACGTGAAACGTTAATGTAACCATAATAAAACGTTCCTTAAGACACCGGAACTACACACATACAATTCCTTTTTGTCTTCTGAATAAAGGGTTAATTTTCAGTGAGGGTGAGACTGAAAATTAACCCTTTATTCAGAAGACAAAAAGGAATTGTATGTGCGTATTAGTTCCGGTGTCTTAAGGAACGTTTTAATATGGTTACAATAAAGTTTCACGTTTGAATGTGTTTTTTTCTCTACTAAATAAAAAAAAAATAAGCTTAAACTATAAATAAACCTAACATAACTATTTTGAAAAAAATAAATAAAATAAAAATAAAAAGCCTAAATTACAAAACACTACGAAAAAATAACAAAAAAACTAACATTACAAAAAACCCTCTAAAATTATGAAAAATAAAACAAATCTAAGATTACAAATAATAATAAACAAAATTATCCAAAATAATAAAAATGAAACCTAATCTAATACCCCTATAAAAACAAAAAGCCACCCCAAAATAAAAACACCCCCTAATCTAACAATAAACTACCAATAGCCCTTAAAAGGGCCGTTTGTAGAGCATTGCCCTAAGTTAAACAGCTCCTTTACATTAAAAAATTACAAAGTACCACCTAACAGTAAAGCCCCCCCACCCAAGCAACCCCCCAAAATAAAAAAAAAACTAACTCTAAAAAAAAACTAAGCTACCCATTGCCCCTAAAGGGGCATTTGTATGGGAATTGCCCTTAAAAGAAAACAAAAAAAAAACTAACACTAGCCCTGCAATAGGTACTCACCATTCCTGAAGTCCGGCGGTGAAGGTCTTCTTCCAGGCGGCTCCTTCTTCATCCAGCCTGGGGACATCTTCCTTCTTCATCCAGAGCGAAGGTGGCGCGGAGCGAAAGTGGCAGTAGAGCAGGAACGGCTGCGGAGCCATCCAGCATGGAGGATCATTTTAATGTGATCGTCACCGCACACTAAAGATTGAATGCAAGGTACCCGTTTTATATTTGGAGTACCTTGCATTCCTATTGGCTGTTCAAATCAGCCAATAGGATTTCAGTAGCTCTCATTCTGTTGGCCGATTTGAACATTTCAGCCAATAGGAATGCAAGGTACCCCAAATATAAAACGGGTACCTTGCATTCAATCTTCAGTGTGCGGTGACAATCGCATGAAGAGGATCCTCCACGCTGTATGGCTCCGCGGCCGACTTCGCTCCGGATGAAGAAGGAAGATTTCCCACGCTGGATGAAGATGGAGCCGTCTGGAAGAAGACCTTCACTGCCGGACTTTAGGAATGTTGAGTACCTATTTCGGGGTTTTTGTAAGGTTTTTTGTTTTTGTTTTTTGTGGGGAGTTTAGATTTTGATTTTTTTTTTCTTATGGACACTAAAGAGCTGATTGCCCTTTTGAGGGCAATGCCCATACAAATGCCCCTTTAGGGGCAATGGGTAGCTTAGTTTTTTTTTTCAAGTTAGTTTTTTTTTAATTTTGAGGGGTTGGTTGGGTGGGGGGGGTTACTGTTAGGTGGTACTTTGTAATTTTTTAATGTAAAAGAGCTGTTTAACTTAGGGCAATGCCCTACAAACTGCCCTTTTAAGGGTTATTGTTAGTTTATTGTTAGATTAGGGGGTGTTTTTATTTTGGGGTGGCTTTTTTGTTTTTATAGGGGTATTAGATTAGATTTAATTTTTATTATTTTGGATAATTTAATTTATTATTTTTTGTAATCTTAGATTTTTTTTATTTTTCGTAAAATAGTTATGTTAGGTTTATTTATAGTTTAAGCTTAGATTTTATTTTATTTCACAGGTAAGTTTTTATTTATTTGAAGGTAGTTATATTGTAACTTTTATTTAAAGTTAGCGGGTGTTAGGTTTAGGGGTTAATAGTTTAATTTAGTGTGCCGCAATGTGGGGGGCAGGCGGTTTAGGGATTAATAGGCTTATTTTAGTAGTTGCTATGTCGGAGGTCGGCGGTTTAGGGGTTAATAGGTTTATTTAGTGATTTGAATAGCCAATAGAATTTCATTAGCTTTCATCCTATTGGCTGATTTGAACAGCCAATAGGATTTCAGTAGCTCTCAAATCAAATCAGCCAATAGGAACGCAAGGGACACCATTTTGAAAAGGTTCCCTTGCATTGAAGATCCAGTGTACGGCGGTGACCGTATGAAGAGGACCCTCCGCGCCGGATGTCTTTAAGGATGGACCCGCTCCACGTCGCCGGAATAGATAGAAGACGCCGCTGGGATGGATGAAGACTCTCGCCGCCTGGATGTCCAGACTTCAGAGACTGTGAGTGGATCTTTGGGGGTTAGTCTTTTTGGGTGTTTTTTTTTAGGGTTTGGGCTTTATGTAAGAGAGCTGAATGCCCTTTTCAGGGCAATGTAAAAGAGTCGAATGCCCTTTTAAGGGCAATGCCCATACAAATGCCCTTTTCAGGGCAATGGGTAGCTTAGGTTTTTGTTAGAGTTATGTTTTTTTATTTTGGGGGGTTAGTTGCGTGGTGGCTTTTACTGTTGGAGGGTCTTTGTATTTTTTTTCAGGTAAAAGAGCTGATTTCCTTAGGGCAATGCCCTACAAAAGGCCCTTTTAAGGGCTATTATTATTGTAGGCTAGGGGGTGTTTTTATTTTGGGGGAGCTTTTTTATTTTTACAGGGCTATTAGATTAGGTGTAATTGTTTTTATTTTTGATAATTTCGTAATTTAGTGTTTGCTATTTTTCGTAATTTAGAATTTTTTATTTTTTGTAATTTTAGACTTATTTTAGTAGTGTTATTTTTTTAATGTGTAATTTAGTTTATTTAATTGGTAGTTATATTAATTTTAGTATAATAGTTATGTTAGGTTAATTGTTAGTTTAAACTTATTTTTTTTCTAATTTCACAGGTAAGTTTTTATTTATTTTAAGATAGGGATATTGTAATTTTAGGGTTAGGGGTTAATAGTTTAATTTATTTTTTTGCGATGTGAGGGGCTGGCGATTTAGGGGTTAATAGGTTTATTTAGTGGCGGTGATGTGGGAGGCCAGAGGTTTAGGGGTTAATAACTTTTATTAGTGGTGGCAATGTCGGGGAGCGGCGGAATAGGGGTTAATAAGCTTTATTATAGTGGTGGCGATGTGGGCCGTGGCAGATTAGGGGTTAATAAGTTTTAAATAGTGTTTGCAATGCAGGAGGGCGACAGTTTAGGGGTTAATAGGTAGTTTATGGGTGTTTGTGTACTATGTAACGGTTTAGTTATGAGTTTTGTGAAACATTTTTTAGACTCATAACTACTGCTTTCAGATAGCGGAATGGATTGTGTCGGTATAGGCTGGAACGCAAGCATTTTAGCCTCACCACTCAACTTGTAATACCGGCGCTATGGAAATCCAACGCAAAAACTTACGGCTAGATCACGAGTTTAGCGTTAGGGTAAAAAAGCAGCGTTAAGGGGTCCTAACGCTGCTTTTTACCGCCCGCTGGTATTACGAGTCTGGCAGGTACAGGTGTACCGCTCACTTTTCTTCTGTGACTCAAGGCTACCGCAAATCCCCTTACGTCAATTGCGTATCCTATCTTTTTAATGGGATTTGCCTAACCCTGGTATTACGAGTCTTGGAAGAAGTGAGCGGTACAGCCTCTCCTGGCAAGACTCCTACCGCATTTGAAAGTCAGTAGTTAAGAGTTTTATGGGCTAACGCCGGAACATAAAGCTCTTAACTAAAGTGCTAAAAAGTACACTAACACCCATAAACTACCTATTAACCCCTAAACCAAGGCCCCCCCACATTGCAAACACTAAAATATTTTTTTTAACCCCTAATCTGCCGACTGGACACCGCCGCCACCTACATTATACCTATGAACCCCTAATCTGCTGCCCCTAATATCGGCGACACCTACATTATATTTATTAACCCCTAATCTGCTGCCCCCTACCTACAATTATTAACCCCTAATCTGTCGACCGGACATCGCCGCCACTTTAATAAATGTATTAACCCCTAAACCGCAGCACTCCCGCCTCGCAAACACTAGTTAAATTTTATTAACCCCTAATCTGCCCCCCCCAATGTCGCCGACACCTACCTACATTTATTAACCCCTAATCTTCCGACCCCAACTTCGCCGCTACTATAATAAATTTATTAACCCCTAAACCTAAGTCTAACCCTAAATCTAACCCCCCCTAACTTAAATATAATTTAAATTAAACGAAATAAATTTAACATAATTAAATAAATTAATCCTATTTAAAACTAAATACTTACCGATAAAATAAACCCTAAGATAGCTACAATATAACTAATAGTTACATTGTAGCTAGCTTAGGATTTATTTTTATTTTACAGGTAAGTTTGTATTTATTTTAACTAGGTACAATAGTTATTAAATAGTTATTAACTATTTAATAACTACCTAGCTAAAATAAGTACAAAATTACCTGTAAAATAAATCCTAACCTAAGTTACAATTACATCTAACACTACACTATCATTAAACTAATTACCTAAACTACCTACAATTAATTACCGACGCGGAGCATCCTCTTCAAACGAAGTACTAACGAAGAATGAAGGTTTCTTTAAATGACGTCATCCAAGATGGCGTCCCTTGAATTCCGATTGGCTGATAGGATTCTATCAGCCAATCGGAATTCAAGGGACACCATCTTGGATGACGTCATTTAAAGAAACCTTCATTCTTCGTTAGTACTTCGTTTGAAGAGGATGCTCCGCGTCGGCTGGATTGAAGATGGACCCGCTCCGCTCCGGAAGGATGAAGATGAAGAATTAAGGTAGGAAAAATCCTATTGGCTGATGCAATCAGCCAATAGGATTGACCTCGCATTCTATTGGCTGATTGGAACAGCCAATAGAATGCGAGGTCAATCCTATTGGCTGATTGGATCAGCCAATCGGATTGAACTTCAATCCGATTGGCTGATTACATCAGCCAATAGGATTTTTCCTACCTTAGATCTGATTGACTGATAGGATTCTACCAGCCCATCGGAATTCAAGGGACGCCATCTTGGATGACGTAATTTAAAGGAACCTTCATTCTTCGTTAGGACTTTGTTTGAAGAGGATGTTCCACGTCGGCTGGACTGAAAATGGACCCGCTCCGCTCCGGAAGGATGAAGATAGAAGATGCCGCCTGGATGAAGATTTCTGCCGTCTGGAGGACCTCTTCTACCCCGATCGGATGAAGACTTCGGACCCTCTGGGGGACCACTTGTGCCCGGCTGGGTGAAGACGGCTCAAGGTAGGGTGATCTTCAGGGGGTTAGCGTTAGGTTTTTTTAAGGGGGGATTGGGTGGGTTTTAGAGTAGGGGTGTGTGGGTGGTGGGTTGTAATGTTGGGGGAGGTATTGTATTTTTTGTTTACAGGTAAAAGAGCTGATTACTTTGGGGCAATGCCCTGCAAAAGGCCCTTTTAAGGGCTATTTTTAATTTATTATAGGGTAGGGAATTTTTTTTATTTTGGGGGGCTTTTTTATTTTATTAGGGGGATTAGATTAGGTGTAATTAGTTTAAAATTCTTGTAATTCTTTTTTTATTTTCTGTAATTTAGTGTTTTTTCCCCCCGTAATTTAGTTTATTTAATTTAATTGTAATTAATTGTAGGTAGTTTAGGTAATTAGTTTATGATAGTGTAGTGTTATTTTAACTTAGGTTAGGATTTATTTTACAGGTAATTTTGTACTTATTTTAGCTAGGTAGTTATTAAATAGTTAATAACTATTTAATAACTATTCTACCTAGTTAAAATAAATACAAAGATCAATAGGGGTGGTCTAGGAGTTAAGTCAAAAACAGTACTGGCCAAACCCACTAAACACACTCCTCACAAAGTGTGAAATTACAAACAATTACAAAAAACAAAGGGTGTGGGTGGCGCCAGGAAGGCAGACTGTTAATAAATGAAAGTTCACTGCTATTAGTAAAAATAATATTTTATTTTTAAATTGAACAATTATTGGATTTCTAAGTAAGAGTATTCAATATACCAATTTCCTTCCTAAAAACAAACTGTATGACACCGGTGTCTGTTAAAATAAGTCTAAATAACCTGAAAGATATACTAGTACAAAGCAGCAATATAAGTGTACAATTGTCAACAACGTTGGCTACTCATATATCTATACAATTCCTGACAATATTAGTTCTTATATATCTACAACTTGATACAGTGTAAAAGAGGTTGATTGCACACCCCTAATTAACCTTTTATTAATTGGGTAACATGTTTCAAAAAACAAAACAGTATTTTACTTGCTTCTTTCTCAATTAAACTTGTTCAGCTCTCTATTTTACAGCTGTTAATTAATGGTATATAGAACAGTTCACACAAAGGTGCAAATTTGAGATGTTTCAAAAGAAATATTTATAGATATTCAACCCTTAGGGTCCGTGATCCTTTACATAATACACAGAGTATTCCAGGTATGGCCACTTGTTTTATTGGGGTTACAGTTTTTACCTTCACTCCGTTTTGACAAAGTTGTTTACTCACAGAAGGCGGTCTTTCCTTTTACCTCTCAGTGATCTCGGACAGCTCGTTGTGTGAGCGACTGTCAGTCAGTTTCCCTTCATCAATCAGCTGGTTTGTAGATGTAGAGTTAATTTGTGCGCGCACTTGGTTCAATAGAAAAAATGCTCCTACCGTTCACAGCTCTGAACCCTGATCTTCATTCAGATTTCTTTCAATGGCAGGTTCATTCCGGTGTACGGTTCTGGGAGCAGACGTAATAGTAGTCTTGGGCAGTTCCAGATCACTATCCGGTTCTTTCCTTTCAGTTGGAGCTTTTGCGCAGTGTATCCACGCGTATCGGCTGCAAAGCCTTTGTCAAGATAATCAGTCTCACCTGCTCCTCCCTTTTTAAAGGTGTTTGGATTAACCCTTTATGGCACTAGTTTTTTAAAAAACTTTTCTTCCTTTGTAATGGCTTTTATGCTTTGTATTTCCTTTGCTTTACTCAATGATCGTTTAACAGTTATCATTCAGGGACATTAAATTTATGCTCCCTTATGCTCACACACAAAAAAAAGGGAACATAAATTTAATGTCCCTGGGACTTCCGGTGGGCGGAGCAACGGACTGGCAGCACACACAGAGAGCTCCGTATACTAAGCTCCTAAAAAAGCCTATATTTGCTGCCAGCACGTTCCCCACACGCATCGACCTTGTTGGAGGGACTGTACATCTTAACCCCAACGGACAAAGTAGTGTGAAGGGCTCCTACATCGCCCTTGCCCCCAGAAGGAAAAAGTGCGCACGGCGCTGTGGAGCGCAAGGGGTGAGCGCCATCTTGGACCGCGGCCTCCTCTCTCCGGCACACACAACAGGAAAGCTACATTCGTTGCGAGGACACCGCTGCACGCAACAAGAGACCGGAGGTGGTGAGAAGGCTAAGGTCCTGGACCGGTGCCTAACACTTTATTTCTCAAATAAGGGAGAGGTGGTGATAAGGGGGTGAAGGGGGCCAGGGCAAGACAACATAACTCCCTGGACACAGAAAGAGCGCGCCAGCACTGCGCTTTGCCCTAGATGCAGTATCCTCCTAAGCACCTTTAAAATCTGCAAGGGGTCTATCTTGAACTGTTTTGAACTGCAGGTTCCACAGCCAGTACCTGACAAGTGAGTGGAAGCTATCTTAAAAGGCTTACTGGCGTATTGCAGCAGCCATTACATAGAAGACCCTCCTCACTTAACTCTCACGTGGCCTTTCTCCCCCCCTCCCCCCCCCCTCTTCATAATACAAATCAGAGAGACCCGCATCATATAACCTGGGCAACTGAAGTTTATTGATTGACTCCGGTCAAACACACACAGAGACTTACTGTTATCACTCTCATTTGAAACCTTGCATGTTACTTGCACTAGGGAGCGAAGACCCAGCACAGCCACCTATACACAAAGAGCAAGAGCCCTCCCTGTTTAAATTGGACATTCATTTATTGAAATATCTCTAGAAAGCAAGGGAATAGCGTAGCACAATACAGGATGAAAACTCTGTGCCTTTAATGTTTGGTGCTGTTCTTACAACTCTTGAAACCTTGTCCTGTACTGCCATCTAGAGGACACTAAGGGTTACAATATCTGGCTCATCTCTACTATTCAGTTAGGACACTGATTTACTAACTGCACATCCTCAGAGGGAAAGGCAGGGACCAAAAAGCAGAAAAAAGGGGGCAACAAGAGGTGCTGCACACTACAAGTCCTACATCTTTATATACCTGGCTCTACTCTTCTGCTCACTGACACTGTCATCCAGGCGACACAAATAGCTGTAGCACCAATTTTAGTCCTATTCTGCGGTCTGGGGAACATTCACTGTCGCAACAAATAACCACCAATAATACTGCAAACGACTAGTGAAGATTTTGTATGAAGCTTGATCAATACTTTACACCTGTTCCTCACTCGTCGACAGGGAAAATGGCCTCTAGGGGCAAGCATTCAGAAAAGAAAAAACCGGCAACAGATCAACCCATGGAACTCCCACCTTCCCCTAGGTCCTCTCAGGGCATCACCACAGATTCGGCTGCCCTACTTCAAGAGCTTAAATCATTCTTCCTACCTAAAATGGAATCCCTCCAGGCAGGGGTTGATACTCTCACTAGTGAAGTGCGCCAATTTTCCACCAGACTCACTCATGCTGAACAACGCATATCGGATGTGGAAGACAGGCAGACGTCCACTTCTACCGCAGTAAGACAACTTCAATGCCAAAACCAGGCACTTCAGGAGAAGGTTGATGACCTTGAAAACCGCAGCCGAAGAAACAACCTTAGGGTGGTGGGGGTCCCGGAAACGATAAAGAACAAAGATCTATTGGAATTCACTGCTTTAACTCTCCCTAAACTGCTAAAGATGAATGCAGACCACTTGCCCCTAGATGTTGAACGGGCGCACCGTCTAGGCCCAGATAAAGGCCTGGAGACCCTCAACTCCCATCCGAGGCAAGTAATTTTTAAATGTCTTAATTACCAAGAAAAACTTGCCCTGCTGAGAGCATATCGAGCCCACTCTGGGGATCTAGTTTTTGAAGGGAAACGGCTGCTAATTTTCCAGGACTTTTCTGCTGAAGTGACTAAGTTGCGCAGGGACTTTGCTCCACTCTGCTCCCGCTTGCATAAAGAAGGAAAACAAGCCATGTTGCTATACCCGGCAAAGCTGAGGTTGCAAACACCTGCTGGGCCTAAATATTTTCGTACTCCACAGGAACTACAATCATATCTAGACAAAGATAGTCAAGATGCAGCACGCTGATGATAGAGATTTGAACACTATGCTTTTTTTTTTTTTTTTCCTTTTCCCCCTTCTTCTTCAGTCTCCCCATGGAGAGACAGAGATATGGGGAACTTGTCTGTCCTGGAGAAACCATGGACACAGACCCCTTGAATGCTGACCGGCTCCATTGGTCCCTGACCTACTGTTTATCCCATCTAGCAATGGAGCGGAAGAAGACTCTTGTCATCCTTAGTCTCTTGTGCTGGGTGACCAAAGTTATAAGTTATGGAAAGTTTTTACTTTTGCCCTTTATTGTTGTAGCCTATTATATTGAATGTTATGCTATGTCACTGTGTGGTACGGCAGGAATTACTGTTCTCTGTATTTTGTTGTCTCTACAAGTATATGTTATTGTTCTGGGTTCAGGGAAAGGACCGCACTTGTCTTTTTGCTCAATGGCACCTACGCCAGGAAAAGATTTCCCTCTGTACGCCAACAATAGTGGACACACACTGGTACAGCTAAACACACCTATATTGTCCACTACATCTGTACAGCTCCTTCTAGATCTTGACTTGACCGCTGGGGTTACATACCACGCATTGCTATCCCCTCTCTGCCTGCATTCCCTTGACTTTAGGCTGCTCTACTTTTCCACATGCCTATAGGGGCAATGGACGCACGACTTCTTCTATATCCACATTACCGGGAGGATACTCAGGACGCTGAGGAGCATGGGACACATTTCCATAGACATTTGGGGTTTGACTCACCTGACCGAACACACCTGCTACTTCTTACCTTTGCTATTCTCCACCTTTATGGGTTACCCTTAGGAAGCCTTAAATTGCCCTCCTCAAGTAGCTCATACCCACCAGGGAACAACAGAAGTCATCTGACTATCTTGACACACACGCTCAAACCTCCAAACCCCAGACTACCCTCATCATCACATATACCACTAAATACCTGGTTGCACTTGATAGCCTTACATCTCTACACCGTTACAACCAAGTACCTCAAAACATACTTACTACAGGTTTATCACTCCCATGGGAGCAGTATGCCGATGGGCACCATTGGAATGTCCTGTTTGTGTGGGGATTTTTTGGAGATGTTGCTATATGCTCTGCTAATGCCAGTGTTTTTATATCCTCAGCAGCAACTACGCCTCCACTCCAGGGAACCTCTACTCCAGCGACAGCCTGAGATTTGGCGGCTATGTGGACTGAGCCTCGGGCCTCTTCCTCCTCCTCCTAACTGTGAGTACAGCACCTTGGCACAGGCTACTAAGAATTTTGCTAAGTTGTCCCCCCATTATACAGAACAAACTATACATGTTCCCAAACCAGTAGTCCCCTTTTTAGGAAACCAAAACATGGCCAGGCAAATCTATCTTTCCTTACCTATTTTATGGCGCTACGGTGTAACATAGTTTCATGGAATGTTGGAGGTATCACCTCTCCCGCTAAACGCAGTAAAATATTACATTTCTTAAACTCAATACATACTGATATAGCTCTTTTGCAAGAGACTCGATTAACCCAAGAGGAGCATGCTAAACTCAAGATTAGATGGGTGGGACAGGTCATAAACACGCCCACGGAGGGTAGAAAGAGAGGGGTGGCTATCTTGGTCAGGAAGGGACTTAGTTTAACTTTCAATTACACATATTTAGACACCAAAGGCCGCTACATACTTACTAACCTGTGTATAGCAACCAAGACGTACCTTCTTTGCAACGTCTATGGCCCAAATGCTCTTTCACCCCAGTTCTGGCATCAACTAAAACTTAAGCTAGCAAAGAGGAGTGGGCTTCCAATTATCATGGGGGGGGATTTTAACATGACACAACTCATACCGATTGACAGATTTGTCGAACCCCCAGCCCTCCCGATCCTACGTACTACATCTCGCAGACAAAAAGCTGAAGCAAAAATCACTAGGAGGCTTAGGGAAGACTTGGGACTGGTGGACTTATGGAGGCTACATAACCCTACAGAAAAAGATTATACTTGCATATCTAAAACGCATCATACAATGTCTAGGATTGACTACTTCCTGACAAGTCCTGCTCTCACACCACATATTCCCCATACTACGATATACCCTGTCACTATCTCAGATCACGCACCCATTAGGCTACTACTCGACTTTGCCCCCCCACATAGCTCACAGAAGACATGGAGATTTCCTTCCTACCTTTATAATAACGCCGATTTCCGTCAGCAACTGCGCTCTTATTGGATAGAATATAGTACAGATAATGCGCAACACCAAAATAACCCAGACCTCTTCTGGCACATATCAAAAGCGGTCTTGAGAGGGAGAATTACGGCCTATACGTCACACCACAGACTTAAGGCCAAAAAGATGACTGATCAGATGCTAACTAATCTCACAGAAGCGTACAACTCTTACCTGTCTCACCCCACGCGCCACACTAGACAGCACTATTATGATCTCAAACAGGAGAGAGACACGCACATCCAGATGGTGGATAACACATATGCAGTACACAGGCAGGGAAAATTCTATAGGTATGGGAACAAGGCCGGTAAAACCATGGCCAATATGGTCAAAGTGGTTACACCTAAATCCTATATACCAGCGTTGGCTACAGAGGGGGGGCTCTGTACGGACACCCCTGCAATCATGCAGGAGTTTGTCTCCTTTTACACTAGCCTATATAATGGGCAGGAGATCTCAGAGCCAGATAAACGCTCGTTCTGGAGCAATACAACTGTTCCTACCCTAACGCCTGACCAGCTGTCCTCCCTAAATGCCCCCATCCAGCAACAGGAAATAGCGAACACTATTAAACGCATTAAACTTGGTAAAGCGGCGGGACCTGACGGTCTCCCCGCGGAATACTACAAAATTCTATCTCCTGAGATAACCCCTACGCTGGCGACACTATTCTCTGAATATCTCTCAGGGGCATCAATCCCTGACTCTAGGTTCTCAGATGCAAATATTTGCGTTATCCTCAAGCCCGATAGGGACCCTACTATACCCTCGTCCTACAGGCCGATCTCCTTACTAAATGGAGACTATAAATTGCTGACCAAGATTTTGGCTGATCGATTGGCAGAGGTCTTACCCCACCTGGTCCATCCAGATCAAACGGGGTTTGTTAAGCATCGCTCCTCAGTAGTTAACTTGAGAAAAACCCTTGCAGTTATTGACTACTACCACCGTGCCCAGAGGTTCCCAGCTGATACCCCGTTGCCAGATGCTTGCTTTCTCGCGGTAGACGCTGAGAAAGCGTTTGATAGAGTAGAATGGGATCACCTATACACCGCTCTGACGAAATTTGGTGTTAAGGGCCAGTTTTTTGAGATAATACAAAGACTATATAATGCTCCATCGGCGTCCATTATAGTAAACAACAATCTATCCCCCTCCTTCCAACTTAGAAGAGGAACTAGGCAAGGCTGCCCGCTGTTCCCACTCCTCTTCGACCTAGCCATCGAACCTTTAGTCTGCTATATAAGGCAGCACTGTCCTGGCCTACAGGTCCACACACAACTTCTACATTTAGCTCTCTTTGCCGATGACTTGTTGCTCTATATAGGTAACCCAGCCCTAAATATACCTAAAGTGCTAGAAATTATGTCACAATTCGGTAGATTCACCGGCTACAAGATAAATGTCGATAAATCAGAGGTGACATGGCTTCAGAATAACAAAAACACCTTGCTTAAAGACACGAACCTACATATCACGCCTGGCTCGTTTAAATATTTAGGCATACACTTACATGTAGATCCTACACGTATATACCACCTTAACATCCCCAAAGCCATAGCTAAATCGCAAGATCTTATTAGAAGTTGGAGGGGGCTCCCTCTCTCCCTCCACGGTAGAATCCACCTACTCAAAATTATTATTCTGCCAACAATTTTATATCCATTGCAGATGCTTCCCCTATTACTTCATAACAGGGACACACAAACCATCTCTTCTGCTTTTGCTTCCTTTGTTTGGAACCAGAAGAAACATAGGATTAGCAAATCTAAATTGTCAATGTCACTAGATGCGGGAGGTCTCAAATTCCCGAACATCCTGTGGTATAACTGGGCAACGCTAGCCAAGTTGGTTATGGGGTGGCTCACCAGATCTGACTACTTCACCCCTGCTGTTGAATTTGACATTATCGCACCTCTTAATGTGGCTTACTTGCCACACGCTAAGCTGGCGTCCCTTCCCTCTCACATCTCTCAAAGCATACTGTTTCGCGACCCATTAAGGGCATGGCACAGGATGTGTAGATTTTGGAAAATAAACCAGGGGGTGTCTAAATATCTACCTTTGCAAGGAAACCCTGAGTTTATCCCGGGTTACACTACCAGAGCCTTCCACATCTGGAAAACCTTGGGACTGACTTCCATTGCACAAGTGCTGAACAATCTCACACTCCAGGTCCACTTGTTTCAAAGTTTAAAGGAAACCTACGGTATCCCACCTAACACTATGTTTGCCTACTTTCAATGCAGACATTATGTTCAATCTCTCATCACATCTAACCAAATCACAAACACAAACTCCGTCATAGATAAACTGTTTCGCTCTGCACAACAAGGCTCACACTCCATCACCAACATTTATAATGAATTAGCAGCACACCTAGAGCAACCGACCCTACAGACAATCTATAACAAATGGCAGGAGACAAGAAGCATCTCAATTACCCTACTAGACTTGACAGAAAGTTTTTCAAAGGTTCGTAGGGCCACTCTCTCTGCATACTCGAGAGAAGCCCACACCAAACTACTCCACCAGGCATACATTCTCCCAAAACTAAGAGCCAAAATGGTTCCGCACGCAGTAGATAAATGCTCTAAATGCACCCTTGACTCCCCAGACCTTACACATCTCACCTGGGATTGCCCCAAACTCACTAAATTGTGGGGCAAACTAAAGTTTTGGCTCCAGAAGGTGCTGACTGAGAGGGTTGACTTAACACCATCCAACATTATTTTTCTGCATGATTTTGAGGTTGCACCAGGGCGCCAGAAATTCCTTTATTCTGTGATACTCCTTGCCAGAAGGTTAATCCTGCAGTATTGGGTGTCCGATAGAGATCCTCCCTTTCAGAAATGATTGCACACCATACATACACAGGTACTCTTAGAACAGGCAGATGTACAGGGAGATCTGGAGAGGAGAATCAAAGCTTTTATTCGTAAATGGGAACCCTACCTTCTTTATTTATCTCCACAAGTGAGGGATAGGATTCTGTATCCTTTCCGTAACTCCCTATTTATGATGGAGGAAAATCTTTGTGGTAACTGGTGTCCAGCCCCTTCTATTCCTACTGTATGACCGTATCACCTCCACCCCACTTCTAGCCCAGTAATCTGACCCTACGCAGACCTTGCAAAACTTCCACACCTCTCCTGTGTTGCCTGTGCCGGGGTGTGGGTCTCCCCCCCCCCCCCCTCCCTCCCCTCCCTCAGTCCGCTACCTCTTCCCTGGAGTGGAGGGCTCAACAAAAGGATGTCTCCCGCTCCACATTTTGAGATTTGTTATATTATGTTAATGTTTTGTAGTTTTATTTGTTTAAAAAATAGAAAATAATGCTGAACTCTGTGACGACATGGACACTAAAAGACTTTTGGTGATGCTCTCTCGCACAAGTGGCTTGAGAGGAGATTGCATCTTATGTACCTTATGTACTGTTTTTGCATATATCTTTCCGTGTTGTGATGGAACCAGCATCTACAAAAATAAAGTATTTAAAAAAAAAAAAAAAAAAATTTAATGTCCCTGAATGATAACTGTTTAGGGGTTAATACATTTAATATAGTTGCAGCGACATTGGGGGGGGGCAGATTAGGGGTTAATAACTATAATGTAGGTGTCGGCGATGTTGAGGGCAGCAGAGTAGGGGTTAATAAGTATAATGTAGGTGGCGAAGGTGTCCGGAGCGGTATATTAGGGGTTAATAATTATAATGTAGGTGTCAGCGATAGCGGGGGCGGCAGATTAGGGGTTAATAAGTGTAAGATTAGGGGTGTTTAGACTCGGGGTTCATGTAAGGGTGTTAGGTTAGGTGCAGATGTAAATTTTCTTTCCCCATAGGAAACAATGGGGCTGCGTTAGGAGCTGAACGCTGCTTTTTTGCAGGTGTTAGGTTTTTTTTCACTCAGCTCAGTCCCATTGTTTCCTATGGGGAAATCGTGCACGAGCACGTTTTGCCAGTTTACCGCTACTGTAATCAACGCTGGTATCGAGGTGAGATGTGGAGCTAAATTTTGCTCAAAGCTCACTTTTTCGCCGGCTTGCAGAAAACTTGTAATACCAACATTGTTTAAAGGGAGCAGTAAGAAAAAAGGAGCGTTAGCACCGCACAGCCTTACCGACAAAACTCGTGATCTAGCCGTTAATTTTTTGACGCTGCATTACAGGCTAAAATGCTTGCGGTATAGCTATACCGACATGACTTTTTACGCTGAAATTGCAATTTTTTCAGCGTTAAAACCGTAACGCACAACTCGTAATCTAGCCGTATAGAAGTAACCTGACAAGATATGTATGGCATTCATAGGGTTATGATAACAATAGGAGAATGTCACACATATAAATGAGTTTTTTTCTTGCACAGTGAATAAAGGGGTTACACGAATAGAGCTTGACCGTAACTTTAAGAGGTGTGAATTGGCTATTGTATCATATTTATTGGGAGACCTCACAGTTTTTATTTCAAATACAGGTACTTAGCACATGAAAAGTCATTCTCAGGAGCTTTTTTATTTAAAATTAATTCACAGAGGCAGGGCTTTAACAGACAAAACAATATAGCATTGTGATCATTCGAGAAACTCTCACCTAGATTTAGAGTTTTGCATTAGCCGTCCAAACCAGCGTTAAGGGGTCCTAACGCTGGTTTTTACCGACCGCTGGTATTTAGAGTCAGGAAAGGGTCTAACGCTCACTTTCCAGCCGCGACTTTTCCATACGCAGATCCCCTTACGCCAATTGCGTATCCTATCTTTTCAATGGGATCTTCCTAACGCTGGTATTTAGAGTCTAGGCTGAAGTGAGCGTTAGAACTCTAACGACAAGACTCCTAACGCCCATGGAAAGGCTGTAGTTAAGAGCTTTATGGGCTAACGCCGGTTCATAAAGCTCTTAACTACTGTGCTCTAAAGTACACTAACACCCATAAACTACCAATGCACCCCTAAACCGAGGTCCCCCCACATCGCCGCCACTATAATTAAATTTTTTAACCCCTAATCTGCCGACCGCACACCGCCGCAACCTACATTATCCCTATGTACCCCTAATCTGCAGCCCCTAACATCGCCGACACCTACATAATATTTATTAACCCCTAATCTGCTGCCCCTAACATCGCCGACACCTAGATAATATTTATTAACCCCTAATCTGCTCCCCCCCCAACGTCGCCGCTACCTACCTACCCTTATTAACCCCTAATCTGCCGACCGGACCTCGCCGCCACTATAATAAATGTATTAACCCCTAAACCGCCTCACTCCCGCCTCAAAAACCCTATAATTAATAGTATTAACCCCTAATCTGCCCTCCCTAACATCGCCGACAACTAACTTCAAGTATTAACCCCTAATCTGCTGACCGGACCTCACTGCTACTATAATAAATGTATTAACCCCTAAAGCTAAGTCTAACCCTAACACCCCCCTAAATTAAATATAATTTAAATCTAACGAAATAAAATAAATCTTATTAAATAAATTATTCCTATTTAAAGCTAAATACTAACCTGTAAAATAATCCCTAATATAGCTACAATATAACGAATAATTACATTGTAGCTATTTTAGGATTTATATTTATTTTACAGGCTACTTTGTATTTATTTTAACTAGGTACAATAGCTATTAAATAGTTATTAACTATTTAATAGCTACCTAGTTAAAATAAGTACAAAATTACCTGTAAAATAAATCCTAACCTAAGTTACAATTAAACCTAACACTACACTATCAATAAATTAATTAAATAAATTACCTACAATTATCTACAATTAAATCAACTAAACTAAATTACAAAAATAAACAAACACTAAATTACAAAAAATAAAAAAAGTACCGCATTTTAAAGTCAGTAGTTAAGAGTTTTTCGGTACAACGCCGTAGCATAAAACTCTTAACTAAAGTGCTAAAAAGTACACTAACACCCATAAACTACCTATTAACCCCTAAACCGAGGCCCTCCCCACATCGCAAACACTAAAATAACATTTTTAACCCCTAATTTGCCGAACCGGACATCGCAGCCACTATAATAAATATATTAACCCCTAAACCGCCGCACTCCTGCCTTGCAAACACTAGTTAAATATTATTAACCCCTAATCTGCCGTCCCTAACATCGCCGACACCTACCTACATTTATTAACCCCTAATCTGCCGCCCCCAATGTCGCCGCCAGCCCGCCACTATATTAAAGTTATTAACCCCAAAATCTAAGTCTAACCCTAACAACCCTAACACCCCTAACTTAAATATAATTACAATAAATAATGTAATAGTTACATTGTAGCTATCTTAAGGTTTATTTTTATTTTACAGGCAAGTTTGTATTTGTTTTAACTAGGTACAATAGTTATTAAATAGTTATTAACTATTTAATAACTACCTAGTTAAAATAAATACAAAAGTACCTGTAAAATAAAACCTAACCTAAGTTACAATTACACCTAACACTACACTATAATTAAATTAATTCCCTAAATTAAATACAATTAAATACAATTAAATAAAATTAGCTAAAGTACAAAAAAAAACTAAATTACAGAAAATAGTAAACAAATTACAAGATTTTTTAAGATAATTACACCTAATCTAATCCCCCTAACAAAATAAAAAAGCCCCCCAAAATAAAAAAGCCCTACCCTACACTAAATTACAAATAGCCCTTAAAAGGGCCTTTTGCCGGGCATGTCCCCAAAGTAATCAGCTCTTTTACCTGTAAAAAACAAATACAAATCCACCCCCTAACATTAAAACCCACCACCCACACAACCAACCCTACTCTAAAACCCACCCAATACCCCCTTAAAAAAACCTAACACAAACCCCTTGAAGATCACCTTACTGGGAGAAGTCTTCATCCAAAAGGGCCCAAGTCCTCAACGAAGCCGGGAGAAGTTTTCATCCAAGCCGGGCAAAGTGGTCCTCCAGACGGGAGAAGTCTTCATCCAGACGGCATCTTCTATCTTCATCCATCCGGCGCGGAGCAGGTCCATCTTCAAGACATCCGGCATGGAGCATCCTCTTTCAATGAAAGTCTTCTTATATTCCTTTAAGTGATGTCATCCAAGATGGCGTCCCTTCAATTCTGATTGGCTGATAGAATTCTATCAGCCAATCGGAATTAAGGTAGAAAAAATCCTATTGGCTGATGCAATCAGCCAATAGGATCGAGCTGGCATTCTATTGGCTGATTGGAACAGCCAATATAATGCCATCTCAATCCTATTAGCTGATTGGATCAGCCAATAGGATTAAACTTCAATCCTATTGGCTGATTGCATCAGCCAATAGGATTTTTTCTACCTTAATTCCGATTGGCTGATAGAATTCTATCAGCCAATCAGAATTGAAGGGACGCCATCTTGGATGACGTCACTTAAAGGAACCGTCAACTAGTAAGAATACTTTGTTGGAAGAGGACGCCGGATGTCTTGAAGATGGACCCGCTCCGCGCCAGATGGATTAAGATAGAAGATGCCGTCTGGATGAAGACTTCTGCCCGTCTGGAGGACCACTTTGCCCGGCTTGGATGAAGACTTCTCCCGGCTTCGTTGAGGACTTCGTCCCGGTTGGATGAAGACTTTTCCCGGTAAGGTGATCTTCAAGGGGTTAGTGTTAGGTTTTTTTAAGGGAGTATTGGGTGGGTTTTAGAGTAGGGATGGTTGTGTGGGTGGTGGTTTTTAATGTTGGGGGGGATTTGTAATTTTTTTTACAGGTAAATGAGCTGATTACTTTGGGGCAATGCCCCGCAAAAACACAATTTATGCTTACCTGATAAATTTATTTATCTTGTGGTGTATCCAGTCCACGGATCATCCATTACTTGTGGGGCTATTCTCATTCCCAACAGGAAGTTGCAAGAGGACACCCAACAGCAGAGCTGTAATATAGCTCCTCCCCTAACTGTCATAGCCAGTCATTCGACCGAAAACAAGCCGAGAAAGGAGGAACCATAGGGTGTAGTGGTTACTGTAGTTTAAATTTAAAAATTACCTGCCTTAAAATGACAGGGCGGGCCGTGGACTGGATACACCACAAGATAAATAAATTTATCAGGTAAGCATAAATTGTGTTTTCTCTTGTAAGGTGTATCCAGTCCACGGATCATCCATTACTTGTGGGATACCAATACCAAAGCTAAAGTACACGGATGAAAGGAGGGACAAGGCAGGAACTTAAATGGAAGAAACCACTGCCTGTAAAACCTTTCTCCCAAATATAGCCTCCAAAGAAGCAAAAGTATCAAATTTGTAAAATTTTGAAAAAGTATGAAGCGAAGACCAAGTCGCCGCCTTGCAAATCTGTTCAACAGAAGCCTCATTTTTAAAGGCCCAAGTGGAAGCCACAGCTCTAGTGGAATGAGCTGTAATCCTTTCAGGAGGCTGCTGTCCAGCAGTCTCATAGGCTAAGCGGATTAAGCTTCTTAGCCAAAAAGAAAAAGAGGTTGCCAAAGCCTTTTGACCTCTCCTCTGTCCAGAGTAGACAACAAACAAAGCAGATGTTTGACGAAAATCTTTAGTAGCTTGTAAGTAAAACTTTAAAACACGGACCACGTCCAGATTGTGTAATACAAGGATGGAACCACAATCTCTTGATTGATATTCTCGTTAGATACTGCCTTAGGTAAGAACCCAGGTTTGGTACGCAGGACTACCTTATCCGTATGAAAAATCAGATAAGGAGAATCACATTGTAAGGCAGATAGCTCAGAGACTCTACGAGCCGAGGAAATAGCTACCAAAAAAAAAAAAAAAGAACTTTCCAAGATAAAAGTTTGATATCTATGGAATGAAGAGGTTCAAACGGAACTCCTTGAAGAACCTTAAGAACCAAGTTTAAGCTCTATGGTGGAGCAACAGGTTTAAACACAGGCTTGATTCTAACTAAAGCCTGACAAAATGCCTGAACGTCTGGAACATCTGCCAGACGCTAGTGCAAAAGAATAGACAGACCAAAAATCTGTCCCTTTAAGAAACTAGCTGACAATCCTTTTTCCAAACCTTCTTGGAGAAAAGATAAAATCCTAGGAATCCTGACCCTACTCTATGAGTAACCCTTGGATTCACACCAATAAAGATATCTACGCCATACCTTATGGTAAATTTTCCTGGTGACAGGCTTTCGTGCCTGTATTAAGGTATCAATAACTGACTCGGAGAAGCCACGCTTTGATAAAATCAAGCGTTCAATCTCCAGGCAGTCAGCCTCAGAGAAATTAGATTTGGATGGTTGAAAGGACCCTGAAGTAGAAGGTCCTGTCTCAGAGGCAGAGACCATGGTGGAAAGGATGACATGTCCACTAGATCTGCATACCAGGTCCTGCGTGGCCACGCAGGTGCTATCAGAATCACCAATGCTCTCTCCTGCTTGATCTTGGCAATCAGTCGAGGGAGCAGAGGAAACGGTGGAAACACATAAGTCAGGTTGAAAGACCAGGGCGCTGCTAGAGTATCTATCAGTGTCGCCTTGGGATCCCCGGACCTGGATCCGTAACACGGAAGCTTGGAGTTCTGGCGAGACGCCATGAGATCCAGTTCTGGTTTGCCCCAACGGAGAATCAGTTGTGCAAATCGCTCCGGATGGAGTTCCCACTCTCCCGGATGAAAAGTCTGACGACTTAGAAAATCCGCCTCCCAGTGCTCTACATCTGGGATATGGATAGCTGATAGGTGGCAAGAGTGAATCTCTGCCCAGTGAATTGTTTTTGAAACTTCTAACATCTCTAGGGAACTTCTTGTTCCCCCTCGATGGTTGATGTAAGCTACAGTCATGATGTTGACCGACTGAAATCTGATGTACCTCAGAGTTGCTAACTGAGGCCAAACCTGAAGAGCCTTGAATATCGCTCTTAGTTCCAGAATATTTATTGGAAGGAGAGACGACTCCTGAGTCCACGATCCCTGAGCCTTCAGGGAGTTCCAGACTGCACCCCAACCTAGAAGGCTTGCATTTGTTGTTACAATAGTCCAATCTGGCCTGCGAAGGTCATACCTTTGGACAGATGGACCCGAGATAGCCACCAGGGAAGAGGATCCCTGGTCTCTTGGTCCAGATTCAGTTGAGGGGCCAAATCTGTGTAATCCCCGCTCCACTGACTGAGCCTGCATAGTTTCAGCGGTCTGAGATGTAAGCACGCAAACGGCACTATGTCCATTGCCGCTACCATTAAGCCGATTACTTCCATACACTGAGCCACCAAAGGGCGCGGAATGGAATGAAGAACCAGACAGGAATTTAGAAGCTTTGATAACCTGGACTCCGTCAAGGTAAATTTTCATTTCAACAGAATCTATCAGAGTCCCTAGAAAGGAAACTCTTGTGAGTGGGGATAGAGAACACTTTTCCTCGTTCACTTTCCACCCATGCGACCTCAGAAATGCCAGTACTACGTCCGTATGAGACTTGGCAATTTGGAAGTTTGACGCCTGTATCAGGATGTCGTCTAAATAAGGGGCTACTGCTATGCCCCGCGGCCTTAGGACCACCAAAAGCGACCCTAGAACCTTTGTAAAGTTTCTTGGGGCTGTAGCTAATCCAAAGGGAAGAGCTACAACTGGTAATGCCTGTCTTGAAAGGCAAACCTGAGAAACCGATGATGATCTTTGTGTATCGGAATGTGAAGATAAGCATCCTTTAGATCCACTGTAGTCATATATTGACCCTCCTGGATCAGTGGTAGGATGGTACGAATAGTTTCCATCTTGAACGACGGAACTTTGAGGAATTTGTTTAAGATCTTTAGATCCAAAATCGGTCTGAAGGTTCCCTCTTTTTTGGGAACCACAAACAGATTTGAGTAAAAACCATGTTCCTGTTCCTCCTTTGGAACTGGATGGATCACTCCCATAACTAGGAGGTCTCGTACACAGTGTAAGAATGCCTCTCTCTTTATCTGGTTTGCAGATAATTGTGAAAGGTGAAATCTCCCTTTTGGGGGGGAAGCTTTGAAGTCCAGAAGATATCCCTGGGATATAATTTCCAACGCCCAGGGATCCTGAACATCTCTTGCCCACGCCTGGGTGAAGAGTGAAAGTCTGCCCCCTACTAGATCTGTTACCGGATAGGGGGTTGTTCCTTCATGCTGTCTTAGAGGCAGCAGCAGGCGTTTTGACCTGCTTACCTTTTTTCCAGGTCTGGTTTGGTCTCCAGACCGTCTTGGATTGAGCAAAAGTTCCCTCTTGTTTTTTTATTAGAGGAAGTTGATGACGCACCTGCCTTGAAGTTTCGAAAGGCACGAAAATTAGACTGTTTGGCCCTAGATTTGGACCTGTCCTGAGGAAGGGCATGACCTTTTCCTCCCGTGATATCAGCAATAATCTCCTTCAAACCAGGCCCGAATAGGGTCTGCCCCTTGAAGGGAATGTTAAGTAGCTTAGATTTTAAAGTCACGTCAGCTGACCATGATTTAAGCCATAGCGCTCTGCGCGCCTGTATAGCAAAACCAGAATTCTTAGCCGTTAGTTTATTCAAATGAACAATGGCATCAGAAATAAAATAATTGGCTAGCTTAAGTGCTCTAAGTTTGCCAAGTATGTCATCCACTGGAGTCGCTACCTGTAAAGCCTCTTCCAGAGACTCAAACCAGTACGCCGCAGCAGCAGTGACAGGGGCAATGCATGCAATGGGCTGTAGGATAAAACCTTGTTGAATAAATATTTTCTTAAGGTAACCTTCTAATTTTTTATCCATTGGATCTAAAAAAGCACAACTGTCCTCGACAGGGATAGTAGTACGCTTTGCTAGAGTAGAAACTGCTCCCTCCACCTTAGGGACTGTCTGCCATAAGTCCCGTGTGGTGGCGTCTATTGGAAAACATTTTTCTAAAAATAGGAGGGGAAGAGAACGGCACACCTGGTCTATCCCATTCCTTATTAATAATTTCTGTAAACCTTTTAGGTATTGGAAAAACATCAGTACACACCGGCACTGCAAAGCATTTATCCAGTCTACACAATTTCTCTGGCACTGCAATGGTATCACAGTCATTCAGAGCAGCTAAAACCTCCCTAAGCAACACGCGGAGGTGTTCAAGCTTAAATTTAAATGTAGAAATATTAGAATCAGGTATCTTTCCTGAGTCATTAACATCACCCACTGACTGAAGCTCTCCTTCCTCAGCTTCTGCATATTGTGAGGCAGTATCAGACATGGTTCTTAAAGCGTCAGTATGCTCTGCATTTTGTCTCACCCCAGAGCTATCTCGCTAACCTCTAAGTTCAGGTAGTCTGGCTAATACCGCTGACAGTGTATTATCCATGACTGCCGCCATGTCTTGTAAAGTAAACGCTATGGGCGCCCTAGATGTACTTGGCGCCATTTGAGCGTGAGTCCCTTGGGCGAGAGTCAAAGGGTCTGACACGTGGGGAGAGTTAGTCGGCATAACTTTCCCCTCGTCAGATTCCTCTGGTGATAATTTTTAAAAAAAAGAATATGATCTTTATTACATAAAATGAAATCAGTACATTTGGTACACATTCTAAGAGGGGGTTCCACCATGGCTTTTAAACATAATGAACAAGGAGTTTCTTCTATGTCAGACATATTTATACAGACTAGCAATGAGACTAGCAAGCTTGGAAAACACTTTAAATCAAGTTAACAAGCAAATATAAAAAACGGTACTGTGCCTTTAAGAGAAACAAATTTTGTCAGAATTTGAAAAAAAGGGAAAAAATGCAGTAAATCAAACGAAATTTTTACAGTGTATGTAATAGGCTAGCAGAGCATTGCATCCACTTGCAAATGGATGATTAACCCCTTAGTTCAAAAAACGGATAAAAAAAACGAAATAGACGTTTTTTAACAGTCACAAAGAACTGCCACAGCAAGCTGTGGTCCTACCTTCCCCAATAAACGACTTTGGAAAGCCTTTGAGCCCTTTAGAGATGTCCTATAGCATACAGGGGACTCCTGAGGGAAGCTGGATGTCACAGTTTGTAATTTTAACTGCACCAACTGTAACTTTTATACTATAACAGTGGAAAGCCTCAGTAAAAACTGTTTCTAGTCAAAATTTAAGCCAGCCATGTGGAAAAAACTAGGCCCCAATAAAGTTTTATCACCAAAGCATATATAAAAACGATTAAACATGCCAGCAAACGTTTATATTGCAATATCATAAGGGTATTACCCCTGGGAGTAAGCATGATACCAGTCGTTATTAAATCACTGTATTCAGGCTTAACTTACATTAATCCGGTATCAGCAGCATTTTCTAGTGTTTTCCATCTCTAGAAAAAATTATAACTGCACATACCTGATAGCAGAATAAACTGCACACCATTCTCTCGCTGAAGTTACCTCATCTGTGTAATCCCCTCAGACATATGTGAGAACAGCAATGGATCTTAGTTACAACCTGCTAAGATCATAGAAACCTCAGGCAGATTCTTCTTCTATTTACTGCCTGAGATAAAATAGCACAACTCCGGTACTATTTAAAAATAACAAACTTTTGATTGAAGAAAATAAACTAGCTATATTTAACCACTCTCTCCTACAACGACCTAGCTTGTTGAGAGTTGCAAGAGAATGACTGGCTATGACAGTTAGGGGAGGAGCTATATTACAGCTCTGCTGTTGGGTGTCCTCTTGCAACTTCCTGTTGGGAATGAGAATATCCCCACAAGTAATGGATGATCCGTGGACTGGATACACCTTACAAGAGAAAGGCCCTTTTAAGGGCTATTTGTAATTTAGTGTAGGGTAGGGCTTTTTTTATTTTGGGGGGGCTTTTTATTTTGTTAGGGGGATTAGATTAGGTGTAATTAGTTTAAAAATCTTGTAATTTGTTTATTTTCTGTAATTTAGTGTTTGTTTTTTTGTACTTTAGCTAATTTTATTTAATTGTATTTAATTTAGGGAATTAATTTAATTATAGTGTAGTGTTAGGTGTTAGGTGTAATTTAGGTTAGGTTTTATTTTACAGGTAAATTTGTCTTTATTTTAGCTAGGTAGTTATTAAATAGTTAATAACTATTTAGTAACTATTGTACCTAGTTAAAATAAATACAAACGTGCCTGTAAAATAAAAATAAACCATAAGCTAGCTACAATGTAACTATTAGTTATATTGTAGCTAGCTTAGGGTTTATTTTACAAGTAAGTATTTAGTTTTAAATAGGATTTATTTAGTTAATTATAGTAATTTTATGTAGATTTATTTAAATTATATTTAAGTTAGTGGGGGTTAGGGTTAGACTTAGGTTTAGGGGTTAATAAATTTAGAATAGTGGCGGCGATGTTGGGGGCGGCAGATTAGTGGTTAATAAATGTAGGTAAGTGGCGGCGATGTTAGGGACGGCAGATTAGGGGTTAATAATATTTAACTAATGTTTGTGATGCGGGAGTGCGGCGGTTTAGGGGTTAATATGTTTATTATAGTGGTGGCGACGTTGGAGGCGGCAGATTAGGGGTTAAAAAGTGTAGGTAGGTTGCAGCGACATTGGGGGCGGCAGATTAGGGGTTAATAAATATAATGTAGGTGTCTGCAATGTTGGGGGCAGCAGATTAGGGGTTCATAAGTATAATGTAGGTGGCGGCGGTGTCCGGAGCGGCAGATTAGGGGTTAATAATATAATGTAGGTGTCGGCGATGTCGGGGGCGGCAGATTAGGGGTTAATAAGTGTAAGATTAGGGGTGTTTAGACTCGGGGTTCATGTTAGGGTGTTAGGTGTAAACATAAATTTTATTTCCCCATAGGAATCAATGGGGCTGCGTTAAGGAGTTTTACGCTGCTTTATTGCAGGTGTTAGACTTTTTTTCAGCCGGCTCTCCCCGTTGATTCCTATGGGGAAATCGTGCACGAGCACGTTACACAAGTTCACCGCTGATTTAAGCAGCGCTGGTATTGGAGTGCGGTAATGAGCAAAATGTTGCTCAACGCTCACTTCTTGTCTGGTTTGTAAAAACCCGTAATACCAGCGCTGTCTGTAAGTGAGCGGTGAGCATAAACTGCTCGTTAGCACCGCACAGCCTCTAATGCAAAACTCATAATCTAGGTGCAAGCCTTTTGATCCTTTGCGACAGCAAGAACTGCTCTCTTTGTATGTTTTTGCCTATTTATTGACTGCACCCGCATTACCAACCATAGCAACAGGAGGTTTTGACACCAGAATGTAACGCTCTCATACAGGGCCAACAGGCTAATACTAATGTTAACCAAGATTTGGGAAATTTGTTCTCTAAGAGAGAGAAGCTGGAAATTAAAGAACTTAAAGGGACATGAAACCCAAAAATGTTCTTTCTTGATTCAGATAGAGAATACAATTTCAAACAACTTTCTAATTTACTTCTATTATTTAATTTGCTTCTTTTTCTTGTTATCCTTTGCTGAAATGTTTATCTAAGCAAGTTCATGTGCAGCAGAGAACCTAGGTTCTAGCTGTTGATTGGTGGCTGCATATATAAACTGATTGTCATTGGCTTACCCATGTGTTCAGTTAGAAACCAGTAGTGCATTTCTGCTCATTCAACAAATGATACCAAGAGAATAAAACAGATTAGATAATAGAAGTAAATTAGAAAGTTGTTTAAATTGTATTCTCTATCTGAATCATGAAATCAATTTATTGGGTTTCATGTCTCTTTAAGTTATGGTGGGACATAGAGTTCTTACAGCTATATATTAATGAAGGAAAGATCCCATGGGGCTTAGCCATGAAAAAATATCCTGCTTATGCATCTAAACGTGATGATTTTATGTCTGAATGGAATAATACTCCCAGCAGCTGTTCACTTACCCTTATGAAAAAACTTCTAAGAGGTAAGAAATTAGACCATGAATGTTGTGATACAAGAACTTAAAGTTGATAGAGTTTGAACAGGACTCCAAGTTTACTGACTATCAAAAACAACTTGATGATACTTTGGAACAAGTTGATAAAGATCCTAATGAACTAAAGTTGAAAAAATATGAGAGAGACTGTAAGGACTATGAAATGAACATTGTTTATAGCTGGACTACTAATGTTAGATGAAATAGGAGACGTAACAATAGTAACAAGAGCACTAGTAAGGGTAACAGTGGTAATAGAAGGGTTAATTTTTCAAGCTTTGAAACTGACACTTCTACTGATACCCCCAGAGCGTCTACACCAGTAACACAACTTAAAGACACAAGCCTTGTACTAAATAATGGTACTAGACCAAAACAGGGTCTTTACATCAACCTATATCAGATACAGGGAGTGCAGAATTATTAGGCGAATGAGTATTTTGACCACATCATCCTCTTTATGCATGTTGTCTTACTCCAAGCTGTATAGGCTCGAAAGCCTACTACCAATTAAGCATATTAGGTGATGTGCATCTCTGTAATGAGAAGGGGTGTGGTCTAATGACATCAACACCCTATATCAGGTGTGCATAATTATTAGGCAACTTCCTTTCCTTTGGCAAAATGGGTCAAAAGAAGGACTTGACAGGCTCAGAAAAGTCAAAAATAGTGAGATATCTTGCAGAGGGATGCAGCACTCTTAAAATTGCAAAGCTTCTGAAGCGTGATCATCGAACAATCAAGCGTTTCATTCAAAATAGTCAACAGGGTCGCAAGAAGCGTGTGGAAAAACCAAGGCGCAAAATAACTGCCCATGAACTGAGAAAAGTCAAGCGTGCAGCTGCCAAGATGCCACTTGCCACCAGTTTGGCCATATTTCAGAGCTGCAACATCACTGGAGTGCCCAAAAGCACAAGGTGTGCAATACTCAGAGACATGGCCAAGGTAAGAAAGGCTGAAAGACGACCACCACTGAACAAGACACACAAGCTGAAACGTCAAAACTGGGCCAAGAAATATCTCAAGACTGATTTTTCTAAGGTTTTATGGACTGATGAAATGAGAGTGAGTCTTGATGGGCCAGATGGATGGGCCCGTGGCTGGATTGGTAAAGGGCAGAGAGCTCAAGTCCGACTCAGACGCCAGCAAGGTGGAGGTGGAGTACTGGTTTGGGCTGGTATCATCAAAGATGAGCTTGTGGGGCCTTTTCGGGTTGAGGATGGAGTCAAGCTCAACTCCCAGTCCTACTGCCAGTTTCTGGAAGACACCTTCTTCAAGCAGTGGTACAGGAAGAAGTCTGCATCCTTCAAGAAAAACATGATTTTCATGCAGGACAATGCTCCATCACACGCGTCCAAGTACTCCACAGCGTGGCTGGCAAGAAAGGGTATAAAAGAAGAAAATCTAATGACATGGCCTCCTTGTTCACCTGATCTGAACCCCATTGAGAACCTGTGGTCCATCATCAAATGTGAGATTTACAAGGAGGGAAAACAGTACACCTCTCTGAACAGTGTCTGGGAGGCTGTGGTTGCTGCTGCACGCAATGTTGATGGTGAACAGATCAAAACACTGACAGAATTTATGGATGGCAGGCTTTTGAGTGTCCTTGCAAAGAAAGGTGGCTATATTGGTCACTGATTTGTTTTTGTTTTGTTTTTGAATGTCAGAAATGTATATTTGTGAATGTTGAGATGTTATATTGGTTTCACTGGTAAAAATAAATAATTGAAATGGGTATATATTTGTTTTTTGTTAAGTTGCCTAATAATTATGCACAGTAATAGTCACCTGCACACACAGATATCCCCCTAAAATAGCTAAAACTAAAAACAAACTAAAAACTACTCCCAAAAATATTCAGCTTTGATATTAATGAGTTTTTTGGGTTCATTGAGAACATGGTTGTTGTTCAATAATAAAATGAATCCTCAAAAATACAACTTGCCTAATAATTCTGCACTCCCTGTATGCTTAAAACATCCGAATTACCATCCATTCATACTACTCAGTAAGGTACATCAGATGGTTTGAGAAACTTGGAGGGGACACCTCTACCTGCGAGATACCCAAGTAGAGATAACAAGAAAACCAAGGGTTTCCAAGAGAACAGAAAGTCAAAAAACTAAAATCCTCTAGTTCAGCTTGTGCTAACTATGTAGATAATTCCATGCAAATTAATGACTCAAATATAGTCAGTTTGTCTACTACTGAGTTGACGAAGCAAGAACTAGAGGTATTAACATTAGGTTTAGGCTTTGCACCTTCCGCAAACTTTTGGCTTTTTGATACACTTGTTGATGTTAACAGGCTTACACGTTCCCTTACACTAAAAAGACATTTTGTGTATAATAAGGATTCAAGAACAGATGTTGACAGTCTCTCTACACAACCTGTCACATCATCAGTTAGTACCAACAATTCTGGTTCTATAGATCCTACTATTCCCACTATACATAGTTTTGATGAACAATGCAGTGTGAGTTCCTTACAATCCTTAGCAAGTGATAGTGTTAGGTCTGACAGTACTAGTCTCAGGATTCCTGTGTCATACCTTAGGGGGTCAGATAAGACATTTTACCCTGTACAGATGAGGGGTCATTTTGTGAACACTTTCCATCGAGTAGTTGAGAGGGATATTATATCCCTGACTAAGAAAATTGAAAAGAAATATAATAGATACTATCCATCTAATATGTCGAATGGCCATTGCAAGTAAGAAACTATAAAACAATAAAAATCTGGTTGTCTCCAAATCGGATAAAGGTGGCTCCGTTGTAATACAAGATCGTTGTTAATATACACAAGTAGCTTACAGGCAACTTAACGATAGTGTGACTTACAAGAGAATCACCTTTAATCCGACTAATACGTTTTAAAAAAAACACAATTTATGCTTACCTGATAAATTTATTTCTCTTGTGGTGTATCCAGTCCACGGATCATCCATTACTTGTGGGATATTCTCATTCCCAACAGGAAGTTGCAAGAGGACACCCACAGCAGAGCTGTAATATAGCTCCTCCACTCACTGCCATATCCAGTCATTCGACCGAAAACAAGCCGAGAAAGGAGGAACCAGGGTGTAGTGGTTACTGTAGTTTAAATTTAAAAATTACCTGCCTTAAAATGACAGGGCGGGCCGTGGACTGGATACACCACAAGAGAAATAAATTTATCAGGTAAGCATAAATTGTGTTTTCTCTTGTAAGGTGTATCCAGTCCACGGATCATCCATTACTTGTGGGATACCAATACCAAAGCTAAAGTACACGGATGAAGGGAGGGACAAGGCAGGTACTTAAACGGAAGGTACCACTGCCTGTAAAACCTTTCTCCCAAAAATAGCCTCCGAAGAAGCAAAAGTATCAAATTTGTAGAATTTTGAAAAAGTATGAAGCGAAGACCAAGTCGCCGCCTTGCAAATCTTTTCAACAGAAGCCTCATTTTTAAAGGCCCAAGTGGAAGCCACAGCTCTAGTGGAATGAGCTGCAATCCTTTCATGAGGCTGCTGTCCAGCAGTCTCATAGGCTAAGCGGATTAAGCTTCTTAGCCAAAAAGAAAAAGAGGTTGCCAAAGCCTTTTGACCTCTCCTCTGTCCAGAGTAGACAACAAACAAAGCAGATGTTTGACGAAAATCTTTAGTAGCTTGTAAGTAAAACTTTAAAGCACAGACCACGTCCAGATTGTGTAACACAAGGATGGAACCACAATCTCTTGATTGATATTCTTGTTAGATACCACCTTAGGTAAGAACCCAGGTTTGGTACGCAGGACTACCTTATCCGTATGAAAAATCAGATAAGGAGAATCACATTGTAAGGCAGATAGCTCAGAGACTCTACGAGCCGAGGAAATAGCTACCAAAAAAAAAAAAAAGAACTTTCCAAGATAAAAGTTTGATATCTATGGAATGAAGAGGTTCAAACGGAACTCCTTGAAGAACCTTAAGAACCAAGTTTAAGCTCCATGGTGGAGCAACAGGTTTAAACACAGGCTTGATTCAAACTAAAGCCTGACAAAATGCCTGAACGTCTGGAACATCTGCCAGACGCTAGTGCAAAAGAATAGACAGAGCAAAAATCTGTCCCTTTAAGAAACTAGCTGACAATCCTTTTTCCAAACCTTCTTGGAGAAAAGATAAAATCCTAGGAATCCTGACCTTACTCCATGAGTAACCCTTGGATTCACACCAATAAAGATATCTACGCCATACCTTATGGTAAATTTTCCTGGTGACAGGCTTTCGTGCCTGTATTAAGGTATCAATAACTGACTCGGAGAAGCCACGCTTTGATAAAATCAAGCATTCAATCTCCAGGCAGTCAGCCTCAGAGAAATTAGATTTGGATGGTTGAAAGGACCCTGAAGTAGAAGGTCCTGTCTCAGAGGCAGAGACCATGGTGGAAAGGATGACATGTCCACTAGATCTGCATACCAGGTCCTGCGTGGCCACGCAGGTGCTATCAGAATCACCGATGCTCTCTCCTGCTTGATCTTGGCAATCAGTCGAGGGAGCAGAGGAAACGGTGGAAACACATAAGCCAGGTTGAAAGACCAGGGCGCTGCTAGAGTATCTATCAGTGTCGCCTTGGGATCCCTGGACCTGGATCCGTAACACGGAAGCTTGGCGTTCTGGCGAGACGCCATGAGATCCAGTTCTGGTTTGCCCCAATGGAGAATCAGTTGTGCAAATACCTCCGGATGGAGTTCCCACTCTCCCGGATGAAAAGTCTGACGACTTAGAAAATCCGCCTCCCAGTGCTCTACACCTGGGATATGGATAGCTGATAGGTGGCAGGAGTGAATCTCTGCCCAGTGAATTATTTTTGAAACTTCTAACATCTCTAGGGAACTTCTTGTTCCCCCTCGATGGTTGATGTAAGCTACAGTCGTGATGTTGACCGACTGAAATCTGATGTACCTCAGAGTTGCTAACTGAGGCCAAACCTGAAGAGCCTTGAATATCGCTCTTAGTTCCAGAATATTTATTGGAAGGAGAGACTCCTCCTGAGTCCACGATCCCTGAGCCTTCAGGGAGTTCCAGACTGCACCCCAACCTAGAAGGCTGGCATTTGTTGTTACAATAGTCCAATCTGGCCTGCGAAGGTCATACCTTTGGACAGATGGACCCGAGATAGCCACCAGGGAAGAGGATCCCTGGTCTCTTGGTCCAGATTCAGTTGAGGGGCCAAATCTGTGTAATCCCCGCTCCACTGACTGAGCCTGCATAGTTGCAGCGGTCTGAGATGTAAGCGTGCAAACGGCACTATGTCCATTGCCGCTACCATTAAGCCGATTACTTCCATACACTGAGCCACCAAAGGGCACGGAATGGAATGAAGAACCCGACAGGAATTTAGAAGCTTTGATAACCTGGACTCCGTCAAGGTAAATTTTCATTTCTACAGAAACTATCAGAGTCCCTAGAAAGGAAACTCTTGTGAGTGGGGATAGAGAACACTTTTCCTCGTTCACTTTCCACCCATGCGACCTCAGAAATGCCAGTACTACGTCCGTATGAGACTTGGCAATTTGGAAGTTTGACGCCTGTATCAGGATGTCGTCTAAATAAGGGGCTACTGCTATGCCCCGTGGCCTTAGGACCGCCAAAAGCGACCCTAGAACCTTTGTAAAGATTCTTGGGGCTGTAGCTAATTCAAAGGGAAGAGCTACAACTGGTAATGCCTGTCTTGAAAGGCAAACCTGAGAAACCGATGATGATCTTTGTGTATCGGAATGTGAAGATAAGCATCCTTTAGATCCACTGTAGTCATATATTGACCCTCCTGGATCAGTGGTAGGATGGTACGAATAGTTTCCATCTTGAACGACGGAACTTTGAGGAATTTGTTTAAGATCTTTAGATCCAAAATCGGTCTGAAGGTTCCCTCCTTTTTGGGAACCACAAACAGATTTGAGTAAAAACCATGTTCCTGTTCCTCCTTTGGAACTGGATGGATCACTCCCATAACTAGGTGGTCTCGTACACAGTGTAAGAATGCCTCACTCTTTATCTGGTTTGCAGATAATTGTGAAAGGTGAAATCTCCCTTTTGGGGGGGAAGCTTTGAAGTCCAGAAGATATCCCTGGGATATAATTTCCAACGCCCAGGGATCCTGAACATCTTTTGCCCACGCCTGGGCGAAGAGTGAAAGTCTGCCCCCTACTAGATCCGTTACCAGATAGGGGGTCGTTCCTTCATGCTGTCTTAGAGGCAGCAACAGGCTTTTTGACCTGCTTACCCTTTTTCCAGGTCTGGTTTGGTCTCCAGACCGTCTTGGATTGAGCAAAATTTCCCTCTTGTTTATTATTAGAGGAAGTTGATGCCGCACCTGCCTTGAAGTTTCGAAAGGCACGAAAATTAGACTGTTTGGCCCTAGATTTGGACCTGTCCTGAGGAAGGGCACAACCTTTTCCTCCCGTGATATCAGCAATAATCTCCTTCAAACCAGGCTGAATAGGGTCTGCCCCTTGAAGGGAATGTTAAGTAGCTTAGATTTTAAAGTCACGTCATCTGACTATGATTTAAGCCATATCGCTCTGCGCGCCTGTATAGCAAAACCAGAATTCTTAGCCGTTAGTTTATTCAAATGAACAATGGCATCAGAAATAAAATAATTGGCTAGCTTAAGTGCTCTAAGTTTGCCAAGTATGTCATCCAATGGAGTCTCTACCTGTAAAGCCTCTTCCAGAGACTCAAACCAGTACGCCGCAGCAGCAGTGACAGGGGCAATGCATGCAATGGGCTGTAGGATAAAACCTTGTTGAATAAATATTTTCTTAAGGTAACCTTCTAATTTTTTATCCATTGGCTCTAAAAAAGCACAACTGTCCTCGACAGGGATAGTAGTACGCTTTGCTAGAGTAGAAACTGCTCCCTCCACCTTAGGGACTGTCTGCCATAAGTCCCGTGTGGTGGCGTCTATTGGAAAAAAATTTCTAAAAATAGGAGGGGAAGAGAACGGCACACCTGGTCTATCCCATTCCTTATTAATAATTTCTGTAAACCTTTTAGGTATTGGAAAAACATCAGTACACACCGGCACTGCAAAGCATTTATCCAGTCTACAAAATTTCTCTGGCACTGCAATGGTATCACAGTCATTCAGAGCAGCTAAAACCTCCCTAAGTAACACGCGGAGGTGTTCAAGCTTAAATTTAAATGTAGAAATATTAGAATCAGGTATCTTTCCTGAGTCATTAACATCACCCACTGACTGAAGCTCTCCTTCCTCAGCTTCTGCATATTGTGAGGCAGTATCAGACATGGTTCTTAAAGCGTCAGTATGCTCTGCATTTTGTCTCACCCCAGAGCTATCTCGCTAACCTCTAAGTTCAGGTAGTCTGGCTAATACCGCTGACAGTGTATTATCCATGACTGCCGCCATGTCTTGTAAAGTAAACGCTATGGGTGCCCTAGATGTACTTGGCGCCATTTGAGCGTGAGTCCCTTGGGCGGGAGTCAAAGGGTCTGACACGTGGGGAGAGTTAGTCGGCATAACTTTCCCCTCGTCAGATTTCTCTGGTGATAATTTTTTTAAAAACAGAATATGATCTTTATTGCATAAAATGAAATCAGTACATTTGGTACACATTCTAAGAGGGGGTTCCACCATGGCTTTTAAACATAATGAACAAGGAGTTTCTTCTATGTCAGACATGTTTATACAGACTAGCAATGAGACTAGCAAGCTTGGAAAACACTTTAAATCAAGTTAACAAGCAAATATAAAAAACGGTACTGTGCCTTTAAGAGAAACAAATTTTGTCAGAATTTGAAAAACAGTGAAAAAATGCAGTAAATCAAACGAAATTTTTACAGTGTATGTAATAGGCTAGCAGAGCATTGCATCCACTTGCAAATGGATGATTAACCCCTTAGTTCAAAAAACGGATCAATAAAACGAAATAGACGTTTTTTAACAGTCACAACCAACTGCCACAGCAAGCTGTGGTCCTACCTTCCCCAATAAACGACTTTGGAAAGCCTTTGAGCCCTTTAGAGATGTCCTATAGCATACAGGGGACTCCTGAGGGAAGCTGGATGTCACAGTTTGTAATTTTAACTGCACCAACTGTAACTTTTATACTATAACAGTGGAAAGCCTCAGTAAAAACATAATTTATGCTTACCTGATAAATTCCTTTCTCCTGTAGTGTAGTCAGTCCACGGGTCATCCATTACTTATGGGATTATATCTCCTCCCTAACAGGAAGTGCAAGAGGATCACCCAAGCAGAGCTGCTATATAGCTCCTCCCCTCTACGTCATACCCAGTCATTCGACCAAAACCAAACGAGAAAGGAGAAACTATAGGGTGCAGTGGTGACTGGAGTTTAATTTAAAATTTAAACCTGCCGTAAAAACAGGGCGGGCCGTGGACTGACTACACTACAGGAGAAAGGAATTTATCAGGTAAGCATAAATTATGTTTTCTCCTGTTAAGTGTAGTCAGTCCACGGGTCATCCATTACTTATGGGATACCAATACCAAAGCTAAAAGTACACGGATGACGGGAGGGACAGGCAGGACCTTTACACGGAAGGAACCACTGCCTGAAGAACCTTTCTCCCAAAAACAGCCTCCGAAGAAGCAAAAGTGTCAAATTTGTAAAATTTTGAAAAGGTGTGAAGTGAAGACCAAGTTGCAGCCTTGCAAATCTGTTCAACAGAGGCCTCATTTTTAAAGGCCCAAGTGGAAGCCACAGCTCTGGTAGAATGAGCTGTAATTTTTTCAGGAGGCTGCTGTCCAGCAGTCTCATAGGCTAAACGTATTATGCTACGAAGCCAAAAGGAGAGAGAGGTAGCCGAAGCCTTTTGACCTCTCCTCTGTCCAGAATAAACGACAAACAGGGAAGAAGTTTGTCGAAAATCTTTAGTTGCCTGTAAATAAAATTTCAGGGCACGGACGACGTCCAGATTGTGCAGAAGTCGTTCCTTCTTTGAAGAAGGGTTAGGGCACAATGATGGGACAACAATCTCTTGATTGATATTCCTGTTAGTGACTACCTTAGGTAAGAACCCAGGTTTAGTACGCAGAACTACCTTGTCTGAATGAAAAATCAGATAAGGAGAATCCCAATGTAAGGCCGATAACTCAGAGACTCTTCGAGCCGAGGAAATGGCCATTAAAAACAGAACTTTCCAAGATAACAGCTTGATATCAACGGAATGAAGGGGTTCAAACGGAACACCCTGTAAGACGTTAAGAACTAAGTTTAAGCTCCATGGCGGAGCAACAGTTTTAAACACAGGCTTAATCCTGGCCAAAGCCTGACAAAAAGCCTGAACGTCTGGAACTTCTGACAGACGTTTGTGTAAAAGGATGGACAGAGCTGAGATCTGTCCCTTTAACGAACTAGCAGATAAACCCTTTTCTAAACCCTCTTGTAGAAAAGACAATATCCTAGGAATCCTAACCTTACTCCATGAGTAACTCTTGGATTCGCACCAATGCAAGTATTTACGCCATATTTTATGGTAAATCTTCCTGGTAACAGGTTTCCTAGCCTGTATTAAGGTATCAATCACTGACTCCGAGAATCCACGCTTTGATAGAATCAGGCGTTCAATCTCCATGCAGTCAGCCTCAGAGAAATTAGATTTGGATGTTTGAAAGGACCCTGAACCAGAAGGTCCTGTCTCAGAGGCAGAGACCATGGTGGACAGGACGACATGTCCACTAGGTCTGCATACCAGGTCCTGCGTGGCCACGCAGGCGCTATTAGAATCACCGATGCTCTCTCCTGTTTGATCCTCGCAATCAATCGAGGAAGCATCGGGAAGGGTGGAAACACATAAGCCATGTTGAAGACCCAAGGTGCTGTCAGAGCATCTATCAAAACCGCTCCCGGGTCCCTGGACCTGGATCCGTAACAAGGAAGCTTGGCGTTCTGGCGAGATGCCATGAGATCCAGATCTGGTTTGCCCCAACGCCGAAGCAGTTGTGCAAATACCTCCGGATGAAGTTCCCACTCCCCCGGATGAAAAGTCTGGCGACTTAGGAAATCCGCCTCCCAGTTCTCCACGCCTGGGATGTGGATCGCTGACAGGTGGCAAGAGTGAGACTCTGCCCAGCGAATTATCTTTGAGACTTCCATCATCGCTAGGGAACTCCTTGTCCCTCCCTGATGGTTGATGTAAGCCACAGTCGTGATGTTGTCCGACTGAAACCTGATGAACCTCAGAGTTGTTAACTGAGGCCAAGCCAGAAGGGCATTGAGAACTGCTCTCAATTCCAGAATGTTTATTGGAAGGAGTGTCTCTTCCTGAGTCCATGATCCCTGAGCCTTCAGGGAATTCCAGACAGCGCCCCAACCTAGCAGGCTGGCGTCTGTTGTTACAATCGTCCAATCTGGCCTGCTGAAGGGCATCCCCCTGGACAGATGTGGCCGAGAGAGCCACCATAGAAGAGACTCTCTGGTCTCTTGATCCAGATTCAGCATAGGGGACAAATCTGAGTAATCCCCATTCCACTGACTTAGCATGCACAATTGTAGTGGTCTGAGATGCAGGCGTGCAAAGGGTACTATGTCCATTGCCGCTACCATTAAGCCGATTACCTCCATGCATTGAGCCACTGACGGGTGTTGAATGGAATGAAGGACACGGCAAGCATTTAGAAGTTTTGTTAACCTGTCCTCTGTCAGGTAAATTTTCATTTCTACAGAATCTATAAGAGTCCCCAAGAAGGGAACTCTTGTGAGTGGCAATAGAGAACTCTTTTCTACGTTCACCTTCCACCCATGCGACCTTAGAAATGCCAGAACTAACTCTGTATGAGACTTGGCAGTCTGGAAACTTGACGCTTGTATCAGAATGTCGTCTAGGTACGGAGCTACCGAGATTCCTCGCGGTCTTAGTACCGCCAGAAGAGAGCCCAGAACCTTTGTAAAGATTCTTGGAGCTGTAGCTAACCCGAAGGGAAGAGCTACAAACTGGTAATGCCTGTTTAAGAAGGCAAACCTTAGGTACCGATAAAGATTCTTGTGAATCGGTATGTGAAGGTAGGCATCCTTTAAATCCACTGTGGTCATGTACTGACCCTTTTGGATCATAGGTAAGATTGTCCGAATAGTTTCCATTTTGAAAGATGGAACCCTTAGGAATTTGTTTAGGATTTTTAAGTCCAAGATTGGTCTGAAGGTCCCCTCTTTTTTGGGAACCACAAACAGATTTGAGTAAAACCCTTGCCCGTGTTCCGACCGCGGAACTGGGTGGATCACTCCCATTAGTAAAAGGTCTTTTACACAGCGTAGAAATGCCTCTTTCTTTATCTGGTTTGCTGACAACCTTGAAAGATGAAATCTCCCTTTTGGAGGAGAAGCTTTGAAGTCCAGAAGATATCCCTGAGATATGATCTCTAACGCCCAGGGATCCTGGACATCTCTTGCCCAAGCCTGGGCGAAGAGAGAAAGTCTGCCCCCCACTAGATCCGTTTCCGGATCGGGGGCCCTCACTTCATGCTGTCTTAGGGGCAGCAGCAGGTTTTCTGGCCTGCTTGCCCTTGTTCCAGGACTGGTTAGGTTTCCAGCCCTGTCTGAAGCGAGCAACGGTTCCTTCCTGTTTTGGAGCGGAGGAAGTTGATGCTGCTCCTGCCTTGAAGTTACGAAAGGCACGAAAATTAGACTGTCTAGCCCTTGGTTTGGCTCTGTCTTGAGGCAGGGCATGGCCCTTACCTCCAGTAATGTCAGCGATAATTTCTTTCAAACCGGGCCCGAATAATGTCTGCCCTTTGAAAGGTATGTTAAGCAATTTAGATTTAGAAGTCACATCGGCTGACCAGGATTTAAGCCACAGCGCTCTGCGCGCTTGAATGGCGAATCCGGAGTTCTTAGCCGTAAGTTTAGTTAAGTGTATTACGGCATCAGAAATAAATGAATTAGCTAGCTTAAGGACTCTAAGCTTGTCTATAATCTCATCCAATGTAGCTGAGCTAATGGTCTCTTCCAGAGACTCAAACCAGAATGCCGCCGCAGCCGTGACAGGCGCAATGCATGCAAGGGGTTGTAATATAAAACCTTGTTGAACAAACATTTTCTTAAGGTAACCCTCTAACTTTTTATCCATTGGATCTGAAAAAGCACAGCTATCCTCCACCGGGATAGTGGTGCGCTTAGCTAGAGTAGAAACTGCTCCCTCCACCTTAGGGACCGTCTGCCATAAGTCCCGTGTGGTGGGGTCTATTGGAAACATTTTTCTAAATATAGGAGGGGGTGAAAAAGGCACACCGGGTCTATCCCACTCCTTGTTAACAATTTCTGTAAGCCTTTTAGGTATAGGAAAAACGTCAGTACACGTCGGTACCGCAAAATATTTATCCAGCCTACATATTTTCTCTGGAATTGCAACCGTGTTACAATCATTCAGAGCCGCTAATACCTCCCCTAGTAATATACGGAGGTTCTCAAGCTTAAATGTAAAATTTGAAATGTCTGAGTCCAGTTTACTTGGATCAGATCCGTCACCCACAGAATGAAGCTCTCCGTCCTCATGTTCTGCAAATTGTGACGCAGTATCAGACATGGCTCTATTATTATCAGCGCACTCTGTTCTCACCCCAGAGTGGTCGCGTTTACCCCTAAATTCTGGTAATTTAGATAATACTTCAGTCATAACATTAGCCATGTCTTGCAAAGTGATTTGTATGGGCCGCCCTGATGTACTTGGCGCTACAATATCACGCACCCCCTGAGCGGGAGACGAAGGTACTGACACGTGAGGAGAGTTAGTCAGCATAACTTCCCCCTCGTTGTCTGGTGAAAATTTCTTAACATGTATAGATTGGCTTTTATTTAAAGTAGCATCAATACAATTAGTACACAATTTTCTATTGGGCTCCACATTGGCCTTTAAACATATTGCACAAAGAGATTCCTCTGTGTCAGACATGTTTAAACAAACTAGCAATGAAACTAGCAAGCTTGGAAAATACTTTTCAATAAATTTACAAGCAATATAAAAAACGTTACTGTGCCTTTAAGAAGCACAAAAAAACTGTCACAGTTGAAATAACAATGAACCAAATTAGTTATAGCAAACAAATTTTCACAGTAAATGCATTAAGTTAGCAAAGGATTGCACCCACCAGCAAATGGATGATTAACCCCTTAGTACCCAAAAACGGATAACAATTTAATATAAACGTTTTTATCACAGTCAAAAGCACAGTCTCACAGGTCTACTGTGAGTGATTACCTCCCTCAAAACTAGTTTGGAGACCCCTGGGCTCTGTAGAGACGTCCTGGATCAAGGAGAAGGAAATAGGAAGACTGTGACTGAATTTTTACTGCGCAATAAAGCGCCAAAATAGGCCCCTCCCACTCATGTTACAACAGTGGGGAAGCTCAGTAAACTGAAATTTTTCATAAATAAACGACAGCCATGTGGAAAATAATGCCCAAAAAGTTTTATCACCAAGTACCTCAGAGAAAAACGATTAACATGCCAGTAAACGTTTAAAAATAAAAATATTAAATGTTATTAATCAGCCTGCTGCTAGTCGCTTTCACTGCAGTGGAGGCTCAAATATAAGTTAAATGTATACAGTATTTTCTTAGTGAAGTTCCATTCCCCAGAAATACCTCAGTGTAAACATACATACATATCAGCCTGATACCAGTCGCTACTACTGCATTTAAGGCTGCACTTACATTACATGGGTATTAGCAGTATTTTCTCAGTCAATTCCATTCCTTAGAAAATAATATACTGCAACATACCTCCTTGCAGGTGAACCCTGCCCGCTGTCCCCTGTTCTGAAGTTACCTCACTCCTCAGAAGGCCGAGAACAGCAAATGGATCTTAGTTACGACCGCTAAGATCATACACAAACTCAGGTAGATTCTTCCTCTAATGCTGCCTGAGAAAAAACAACACACTCCGGTGCTGTTTAAAATAACAAACTTTTGATTGAAGAAATAAAAACTAAGTTTAACAACCACAGTCCTCTCACACGTCCTATCTATTAGTTAGGTGCAAGAGAATGACTGGGTATGACGTAGAGGGGAGGAGCTATATAGCAGCTCTGCTTGGGTGATCCTCTTGCACTTCCTGTTAGGGAGGAGATATAATCCCATAAGTAATGGATGACCCGTGGACTGACTACACTTAACAGGAGAAAACTGTTTCTAGTCAAAATTTAAGCCAGCCATGTGGAAAAAACTAGGCCCCAATAAAGTTTTATCACCAATGCATACATAAAAACGATTAAACATGCCAGCAAACGTTTATATTGCAATATCATAAGGGTATTACCCCTGGGAGTAAGCATGATACCAGTCGTTATTAAATCACTGTATTCAGGCTTAACTTACATTAATCCGGTATCAGCAGCATTTTCTAGTGTTTTCCATCTCTAGAAAAAATTATAACTGCACATACCTGATAGCAGAATAAACTGCACGCCATTCTCTCGCTGAAGTTACCTCATCTGTGTAATCCCCTCAGACATATGTGAGAATAGCAATGGATCTTAGTTACAACCTGCTAAGATCATAGAAACCTCAGGCAGATTCTTCTTCTATTTACTGCCTGAGATAAAATAGCACAACTCCGGTACTATTTAAAAATAACAAACTTTTGATTGAAGAAAATAAACTAACTATATTTAACCACTCTCTCCTACAACATCCTAGCTTGTTGAGAGTTGCAAGAGAATGACTGGGTATGACAGTTAGGGGAGGAGCTACATATATTACAGCTCTGCTGTGGGTGTCCTCTTGCAACTTCCTGTTGGGAATGAGAATATCCCACAAGTAATGGATGATCCGTGGACTGGATACACCTTACAAGAGAAAACTAAATTCCTTTTTGGATGATGCAAGGGATAAGGGCATCATTACTGTGAATAACATGGAATATTTAAAGGTACAAGAACCACAAATACCTGTGTTCAAACATTTACCTAAAATTCACAAGACACTAACGTCTCCACCAGGGAGGCCTATCATTTCTGGGAGAAAAGCTTAGTGCCTATGTTGATTCCATGTTACAGCCCATTGTTCAGCAATCCCCAGGATATATCAGAGATTCTAAGCACCTGTTAACATTATTTGAACACATTGATATACAAGAAGGTGACTTACTTCTAACTATAGATGTTACCTCTTTATATTCTGGTATCCCTCATGAAAAGGGTATAAAAACACTTATACGTATGCTTAATCTGTACACTGACTATGATGAGGTGTTTATACTTCTACTCACTATTTTTTTTCTTTTGAGGGTTCTTGCTATGTACAACAATGTGGCACAGCAATGGGGGCCACATTTGCGCCCTCATATGCCAATATATACTGTACCTTAACAGCTTTGAAATTGATAACATTTTCTCAGGAGATAATACATACAAGTCAAATATCAGATTCTTTTCACGTTATATTGATGATTTGTTCATTATCTGGCATGGAGAATCGACTCTGATATTGGACTTTGTCAACTATCTCAATGATAATTAACTTAATCTTAAATTAACATTTAACTTTTCTGATAAGTTCATTTCTTTTTTAGACTTATTGGTCATTATAAGAGTCTGAAAACTGAAACATATTGGAAACCCATTGCTGGGAATACCATTTTGAGGGCAAATTCACATCATCCTAATCATTTAAAAAAAGCTATACCGAAAGGTCAGTTCATTCGTCTCAGACGAAATTGTACTGAAATTACCAGATTCAATAAACAAGCGGATGAGCTAGTAGTCAGACTCAAGCAAAGAAGGTATGATATAGGTACTTTAAAAACCATTAAATAAGAGGTTGAAATTATGAATAGTTCTGAACTACTAAAAGACAAAAAATGTCTATAGTTAATAAAAAGAATACTTCTTTCAGATTCATAACTACATTCAGTAAACAATATAACGATATTTGCAACATTATACGTAGGGCTATCCCCATTTTGGAAAACAATCCCATTATAGGGGAAAATGTAGATAAATAAGGAATACACTGTGTATCTAAGAAGGCAAAAACGATTGAGGAAATTCTTAGACGAGATTTCTCTGGTAAAAATCCCACTAAAAGATGGTTACACCCTAAAAAATGTTTAATCAAATGTGGCACTTCCCCCTGCATGAGCTGCAGTTATGTAGCAAAGGGGGACAAATTTACTTCTAAAATACTTGGTCATCTTACTTGTAATTCTAGATATGTAGTGTACCTTCTTACGTGAAATATTAGCAAAAAACAATATACTGGACGTACAACCTGCCTTTTGAAATACCGCAACAGGGAGCACATTAGCTCTATAAAAGCTGATGTAATTAAAACAACTGTTGCTAAACATTTCAAATTACATGGTGATTTTGCTTTAAGCAATGCCTTTTATTTCCAGGCTATTGACTGGATACACACTAATAATATAAAAGGTGGACATAGACTTGCTTAACTGAATAGAAAAGAAGCATACTGGATATTCATACTACAGTCAGGCTCCCCCACATGGTATTAATGAAATCTGGGACCTAAACGCATATACTGGTATATACTGGTATTGCTCTCCGTATTCAGCGAGGTCTGGCGGACATGATCCGCACTGTCAGATCAGGTCCGCCAGACTTTGTTAAATAGAGGCCTAAGTGTGCATATAAAAGCATTAAGCGAAAATTGATAATGTTGTTTAAAATTTCTCCCCTATCTGAATCATGAAAGTCTAATTTTTACTTTAGTAGTGTCCCTTTACATGCACAACGTTAACCAATGTATTGATGAATCTGATATTAGTGATATTTAGTTAACAGAATTATTTTTACAATATAGTGAGCATTACACTGTTGCAGATAATCAGAAGTTGTAAAGCGCTAACAAAATCCTGTATTAGCTACGGTTTTATACCCACTTTACAGAATCCTGTATTAGCTATTGTTTTATACCCACTTTACAGAATCCTGTATTAGCTACTGTTTTATACCCACTTTACAGAATCCTGTATTAGCTACTGTTTTATACCCACTTTACAGAATCCTGTATTAGCTACTGTTTTATACCCACTTTACAGAATCCTGTATTAGCTATTGTTTTATACCCACTTTACAGAGTCCTGTATTAGCTACTGTTTTATACCCACTTTACAGAATCCTGTATTAGCTATTGTTTTATACCCACTTTACAGAATCCTGTATTAGCTACTGTTTTATACCCACTTTACAGAATCCTGTATTAGCTAATGTTTTATACCCACTTTACAGAATCCTGTATTAGCTACTGTTTTATACCCACTTTACAGAGTCCTGTATTAGCTACTGTTTTATACCCACTTTACAGAATCCTGTATTAGCTACTGTTTTATACCCACTTTACAGAATCATGTATTAGCTACTGTTATAGACCCACTTTACAGAATCCTGTATTAGCTATTGTTTTATACTCACTTTACAGAATCCTGTATTAGCTACTGTTTTATACCCACTTTACAGAATCCTGTATTAGCTATTGTTTTATACCCACTTTACAGAATCCTGTATTAGCTACTGTTTTATACCCACTTAACAGAATCCTGTATTAGCTACTGTTTTATACCCACTTTACAGAATCATGTATTAGCTACTGTTATAGACCCACTTTACAGAATCCTGTATTAGCTATTGTTTTATACCCACTTTACAGAATCCTGTATTAGCTACTGTTTTATACCCACTTTACAGAATCCTGTATTAGCTACTGTTTTATACCCACTTTACAGAGTCCTGTATTAGCTACTGTTTTATACCCACTTTACAGAGTCCTGTATTAGCTACTGTTTTATACCCACTTTACAGAATCCTGTATTAGCTACTGTTTTATACCTACTTTACAGAATCCTGTATTAGCTATTGTTTTATACCCACTTTACAGAATCCTGTATTAGCTACTGTTTTATACCCACTTAACAGAATCCTGTATTAGCTACTGTTTTATACCCACTTTACAGAGTCCTGTATTAGCTACTGTTTTATACCCACTTTACAGAGTCCTGTATTAGCTACTGTTTTATACCCACTTTACAGAATCCTGTATTAGCTACTGTTTTATACCCACTTTACAGAGTCCTGTATTAGCTACTGTTTTATACCCACTTTACAGAATCCTGTATTAGCTACTGTTTTATACCTACTTTACAGAATCCTGTATTAGCTACTGTTTTATACCCACTTTACAGAATCCTGTATTAGCTATTGTTTTATACCCACTTTACAGAATCATGTATTAGCAATTGTTTTATACCCACTTTACAGAATCCTGTATTAGCTACTGTTTTACACCCACTTTACAGAGTCCTGTATTAGCTACTGTTTTATACCCACTTAACAGAATCCTGTATTAGCTACTGTTTTATACCCACTTAACAGAATCCTGTATTAGCTACTGTTTTATACCCACTTAACAGAATCCTGTATTAGCTACTGTTTTATACCCACTTTACAGAATCCTGTATTAGCTACTGTTTTATACCCACTTTACAGAATCCTGTATTAGCTACTGTTTTATACCCACTTTACAGAATCCTGTATTAGCTACTGTTTTATACCCACTTTACAGAATCCTGTATTAGCTACTGTTTTATACCCACTTTACAGAATCCTGTATTAGCTACTGTTTTATACCCACTTTACAGAATCCTGTATTAGCTATTGTTTTATACCCACTTTACAGAATCCTGTATTAGCTACTGTTTTATACCCACTTTACAGAATCCTGTATTAGCTACTGTTTTATACCCACTTTACAGAATCCTGTATTAGCTACTGTTTTATACCCACTTTACAGAGTCCTGTATTAGCTACTGTTTTATACCCACTTTACAGAGTCCTGTATTAGCTACTGTTTTATACCCACTTTACAGAATCCTGTATTAGCTACTGTTTTATACCCACTTTACAGAATCCTGTATTAGCTACTGTTTTATACCCACTTTACAGAATCCTGTATTAGCTACTGTTTTATACCCACTTTACAGAATCCTGTATTAGCTACTGTTTTATACCCACTTTACAGAATCCTGTATTAGCTACTGTTTTATACCCACTTTACAGAATCCTGTATTAGCTATTGTTTTATACCCACTTTACAGAATCCTGTATTAGCTATTGTTTTATACCCACTTTACAGAATCCTGTATTAGCTATTGTTTTATACCCACTTTACAGAATCCTGTATTAGCTACTGTTTTATACCCACTTTACAGAATCCTGTATTAGCTACTGTTTTATACCCACTTTACAGAGTCCTGTATTAGCTATTGTTTTATACCCACTTTACAGAGTCCTGTATTAGCTACTGTTTTATACCTACTTTACAGACTCCTGTATTAGCTACTGTTTTATACCCCCGTTACAGAATCCTGTATTAGCTACTGTTTTATACCCACTTTACAGAATCCTGTATTAGCTATTGTTTTATACCCACTTTACAGAATCCTGTATTAGCTACCGTTTTATACCCACTTTACAGAATCCTGTATTAGCTATTGTTTTATACTCACTTTACAGAATTCTGTATTAGCTACTGTTATAGACCCACTTTACAGAATCCTGTATTAGCTACTGTTATAGACCCACTTTACAGAATCCTGTATTAGCTACTGTATCTCTATAACAAACACTATTATACATTAGCAAGAGCACTAGATAACAGCACTATTACCTGTCATGTAGTGCTACAGATACTACCTAGGTATCTCTATAACACAATATTATACATTAGCAAGAGCACTAGATAACAGCACTATTACCTGTCATGTAGTGCTACAGATACTACCTAGGTATCTCTATAACACACAATATTATACATTAGCAAGAGCACTAGATAACAGCACTATTACCTGTCATGTAGTGCTACAGATGCTACCTAGGTATCTCTATAACACAATATTATACATTAGCAAGAGCACTAGATAACAGCACTATTACCTGTCATGTAGTGCTACAGATACTACCTAGGTATCTCTATAACACACAATATTATACATTAGCAAGAGCACTAGATAACAGCACTATTACCTGTCATGTAGCGCTACAGATACTACCTAGGTATCTCTATAACACATAATATTATATATTAGCAAGAGCACTAGAATACAGCACTATTACCTTTCATGTAGTGCTACAGATACTACCTAGGTATCTCTATAACACACAATAGTATACATTAGCAAGTGCACTAGATATCAGCACTATTACCTGTCATGTAGTGCTACAGAGGGTACCTAGGTATCTCTATAACACAATATTATACATTAGCAAGAGCACTAGATAACAGCACTATTACCTGTCATGTAGTGCTACAGATACTACCTAGGTATCTCTATAACATAATATTATACATTAGCAAGAGCACTAGATAACAGCACTATTACCTGTCATGTAGTGCTACAGATACTACCTAGGTATCTCTATAACACAATATTATACATTAGCAAGAGCACTGGATAACAGCACTATTACCTGTCATGTAGTGTTACAGACACTACCTAGGTATCTCTATAACACACAATATTATACATTAGCAAGAGCACTAGATAACAACACTATTACCTGTCATGTAGTGCTACAGATACTACCTAGGTATCTCTATAACACACAATATTATACATTAGCAAGAGCACTAGATAACAGCACTATTACCTGTCATGTAGTGCTACAAATGCTACTTAGGTATCTCTATAACACACACTATTATACATTAGCAAGAGCACTAGATAACAGCACTATTACCTGTCATGTAGTGCTACAGATACTACCTAGGTATCTCTATAACACACAATATTATACATTAGCAAGAGCACTAGATAACAGCACTATTACCTGTCATGTAGTGCTACAGATGCTGCCTAGGTATCTTTATAACACATAATATTATATATTAGCAAGAGCACTAGAATAGGGCACTATTACCTCTCATGTAGTGCTACAGATACTACCTAGGTATCTCTATAACACAGAATATTATACATTACCAAGAGCACTAGATAACAGCACTATTACCTGTCATTTAGTGCTACAGATACTACCTAGGTATTTCTATAACACAATATTATACATTAGCAAGAGCACTAGATTACAGCACTTTTACCTGTCATGTAGTGCTACAGATACTACCTAGGTATCTCTATAACACACAATATTATACATTAGCAAGAGCACTAGATAACAGCATTATTACCTATCATGTAATGCTACATATACTACCTAGGTATCTCTATAACACATAATATTATAAATTAGCAAGAGCACTAGATAACAGCAATATTACCTGTCATGTAGTGCTACCAATACTACCTAGGTATCTCTATAACACAATATTATACATTAGCAAGAGCACTAGATAACAGCACTATTACCTGTCATGTAGTGCAACAGATACTACCTAGGTATCTCTATAACACACAATATTATACATTAGCAAGAGCACTAGATAACAGCACTATTACCTGTCATGTAATGCTACAGATACTACCTAGGTATCTCTATAACACACAATATTATACATTAGCAAGAGCACTAGATAACAGCACTATTACCTGTCATGTAGTGCTACAGATGTTACCTAGGTATCTCTATAACACACATTATTATACATTAGCAAGAGCACTAGATAACAGCACTATTACCTGTCATGTAGTGCTACAGATACTACCTAGGTATCTCTATAACACACAATATTATACATTAGCAAGAGCACTAGATAACAACACTATTACCTGTCATGTAGTGATACAGATACTACCTAGATATCTCTATAACACACAATATTATACATTAGCAAGAGCACTAGATAACAGCACTATTACCTGTCATGTAGTGCTACAGATACTACCTAGGTATCTCTATTACACAATATTATACATTAGCAAGAGCACTAGATAACAGCACTATTACCTGTCATGTAGTGCTACAGATACTACCTAGGTATCTCTATAACACACACTATTATACATTAGCAAGAGCACTAGATAACAGCACTATTACCTGTCATGTAGTGCTAAAGATACTACCTAGGTATCTCTATAACACACATTATTATACATTAGCAAGAGCACTAGATAACAGCACTATTACATGTCATGTAGTGCTACAGATACTACCTAGGTATCTCTATAACACACAATATTATACATTAGCAAGAGCACTAGATAACAGCACTATTACCTGTCATGTAGTGCTACTGATACTACCTAGGTATCTCTATAACACAATATTATACATTAGCAAGAACACTAAATAACAGCACTATTACCTGTCATGTAGTGCTGCAGATACTACCTAGGTATCTCTATAACACACAATATTATACATTAGCAAGAGCACTAGATAACAGCACTATTACCTGTCATGTAGTGCTACAGATACTACCTAGGTATCGCTATAACATAATGTTATACATTAGCAAGGGCACTAGATAACAGCACTATTACCTGTCATGTAGTGCTACAGATGCTACCTAGGTATCTCTATAACACACAATATTATACATTAGCAAGAGCACTAGATAACAGCACTATTACCTGTCATGTAGTGCTACAGATGCTACCTAGGTATCTCTATAACACACAATATTATACATTAGCAAGAGCACTAGATAACAGCACTATTACCTGTCATGTAGTGCTACAGATGGTACCTAGGTATCGCTATAACACACAATATTATACATTAGCAAGGGCACTAGATAACAGCACTATTACCTGTCATGTAGTGCTACAGATACTACCTAGGTATCTCTATAACACACAATATTTATACAATAGCAAGAGCACTAGATAACAGCACTATTACCTGTCATTTAGTGCTACAGATACTACCTAGGTATCTCTATAACACAATATTATACATTAGCAAGAGCACTAGATAACAGCACTATTACCTGTCATGTAGTGCTACAGATGCTACCTAGGTATCTCTATAACACAATATTATACATTAGCAAGAGCACTAGATAACAGTACTATTACCTGTTATGTAGTGCTACAGATACTACCTAGGTATTTCTATAACACAATATTATACATTAGCAAGAGCACTAGATAACAGCACTATTACCTATCATGTAGTGCTACAGATACTACCTAGGTATCTCTATAACACAGTATTATACATTAGCAAGAGCACTAGATAACAGCACTATTACCTTTCATGTAGTGCTACAGATCATACCTAGGTATCTCTCTATAACACATAATATTATACATTAGCAAGAGCACTAGATAACAGCACTATTACCTGTCATTTAGTGCTACAGATACTACCTAGGTATCTCTATAACACACAATATTATACATTACAAGAGCACTAGATAATAGAGCTATTACCTGTCATGTAGTGCTACAGATACTACCTAGGTATCTCTATAACACACAATATTATACATTAGCAAGAACACTAGATAACAGCACTATTACCTGTCATGTAGTGCTACAGATACTACCTAGGTATCTCTATAACACAATATTATACATTAGCAAGAGCACTAGATAACAGCACTATTACCTGTCATGTAGTGCTACAGATGGTACCTAGGTATCTCTATAACACTCAATATTATACATTAGCAAGAGCACTAGATAACAGCACTATTACCTGTCATGTAGTGCTACAGATACTACCTAGGTATCTCTATAACACACAATATTATACATTAGCAAGATCACTAGATAACAGCACTATTACCTGTCATGTAGTTCTGCAGATACTACCTAGGTATGTCTATAACACAATATTATTCATTAGCATGAGCACTAGATAACAGCACTATTACCTGTTATGTAGTGCTACAGATACTACCTAGGTATCTCTATAACACAATATTATACATTAGCAAGAGCACTAGATAACAGCACTATTACCTGTCATGTAGTGCTACAGATGGTACCTAGGTATCTCTATAACACACAATATTATACATTAGCAAGAGCACTAGACAAACAGCACTATTACCTGTCATGTAGTGCTACAGATACTACCTAGGTATCTCTATAACACAAAATATTATACATTAGCAAGAGCACTAGATAACAGCACTATTACCTGTCATGTAGTACTACAGATACTACCTAGGTATCTCTACAACACAATATTATACATTAACAAGAGCACCTGATAACAGCACTATTACCTGTCATGTAGTGCTACAGTTACTACCTAGGTATCTCTATAACACATAATATTATACATTAGCAAGAGTACTAGATAACAGCACTATTGCCTGTCATGTAGTGCTACAGACACTACCTAGGTATCTCTATAACACACAATATTATACATTAGCACTAGATAACAGCACAATTACCTGTCATGTAGTGCTACAGATACTATCTAGGTATCTCTATAACACACAATATTATACATTAGCAAGAGCACTAGATAACAGCACTATTACCTGTCATGTAGTGTTACAGATACTACCTAGGTATCTCTATAACACACAATATTATACATTAGCAAGAGCACTAGATAACAGAACTATTACCTGTCATGTAGTGCTACAGATACTACCTAGGTATCTCTATAACACAATATTATACATTAGCAAGAGCACTAGATAACAGCACTATTACCTGTCATGAAGTGCTACAGATGCTACCTAGGTATCTCTATAACACACAGTATTATACATTAGCAAGAGCACTAGATAACAGCACTATTACCTGTCATGTAGTGCTACAGATACTACCTAGGTATCTCTATAACACAATATTATACATTAGCAAGAGCACTAAATAACAGCACTATTACCTGTTATGTAGTGCTACAGATACTACCTAGGTATCTCTATAGCACAATATTATACATTAGCAAGATCACTAGATAACAGCACTATTACCTGTCATGTAGTGCTACAGATACCACCTAGGTATCCCTATAACACACAATATTATACATTAGCAAGAGCACTAGATAACAGCACTATTACCTGTCATGTAGTGCTACAGATACTACCTAGGTATCTCTATAACACATAATATTATACATTAGCAAGAGCACTAGATAACAGCACTATTACCTGTCATGTAGTGCTACAGATGCTACCTAGGTATCTCTATAACACAATATTATACATTAGCAAGAGCACTAGATAACAGTACTATTACCTGTTATGTAGTGCTACAGATACTACCTAGGTATTTCTATAACACAATATTATACATTAGCAAGAGCACTAGATAACAGCACTATTACCTATCATGTAGTGCTACAGATACTACCTAGGTATCTCTATAACACAGTATTATACATTAGCAAGAGCACTAGATAACAGCACTATTACCTTTCATGTAGTGCTACAGATCATACCTAGGTATCTCTCTATAACACATAATATTATACATTAGCAAGAGCACTAGATAACAGCACTATTACCTGTCATTTAGTGCTACAGATACTACCTAGGTATCTCTATAACACACAATATTATACATTATAAGAGCACTAGATAATAGAGCTATTACCTGTCATGTAGTGCTACAGATACTACCTAGGTATCTCTATAACACACAATATTATACATTAGCAAGAACACTAGATAACAGCACTATTACCTGTCATGTAGTGCTACAGATACTACCTAGGTATCTCTATAACACAATATTATACATTAGCAAGAGCACTAGATAACAGCACTATTACCTGTCATGTAGTGCTACAGATGGTACCTAGGTATCTCTATAACACTCAATATTATACATTAGCAAGAGCACTAGATAACAGCACTATTACCTGTCATGTAGTGCTACAGATACTACCTAGGTATCTCTATAACACACAATATTATACATTAGCAAGATCACTAGATAACAGCACTATTACCTGTCATGTAGTTCTGCAGATACTACCTAGGTATGTCTATAACACAATATTATTCATTAGCATGAGCACTAGATAACAGCACTATTACCTGTTATGTAGTGCTACAGATACTACCTAGGTATCTCTATAACACAATATTATACATTAGCAAGAGCACTAGATAACAGCACTATTACCTGTCATGTAGTGCTACAGATGGTACCTAGGTATCTCTATAACACACAATATTATACATTAGCAAGAGCACTAGACAAACAGCACTATTACCTGTCATGTAGTGCTACAGATACTACCTAGGTATCTCTATAACACAAAATATTATACATTAGCAAGAGCACTAGATAACAGCACTATTACCTGTCATGTAGTACTACAGATACTACCTAGGTATCTCTACAACACAATATTATACATTAACAAGAGCACCTGATAACAGCACTATTACCTGTCATGTAGTGCTACAGTTACTACCTAGGTATCTCTATAACACATAATATTATACATTAGCAAGAGTACTAGATAACAGCACTATTGCCTGTCATGTAGTGCTACAGACACTACCTAGGTATCTCTATAACACACAATATTATACATTAGCACTAGATAACAGCACAATTACCTGTCATGTAGTGCTACAGATACTATCTAGGTATCTCTATAACACACAATATTATACATTAGCAAGAGCACTAGATAACAGCACTATTACCTGTCATGTAGTGTTACAGATACTACCTAGGTATCTCTATAACACACAATATTATACATTAGCAAGAGCACTAGATAACAGAACTATTACCTGTCATGTAGTGCTACAGATACTACCTAGGTATCTCTATAACACAATATTATACATTAGCAAGAGCACTAGATAACAGCACTATTACCTGTCATGAAGTGCTACAGATGCTACCTAGGTATCTCTATAACACACAGTATTATACATTAGCAAGAGCACTAGATAACAGCACTATTACCTGTCATGTAGTGCTACAGATACTACCTAGGTATCTCTATAACACAATATTATACATTAGCAAGAGCACTAAATAACAGCACTATTACCTGTTATGTAGTGCTACAGATACTACCTAGGTATCTCTATAGCACAATATTATACATTAGCAAGATCACTAGATAACAGCACTATTACCTGTCATGTAGTGCTACAGATACCACCTAGGTATCCCTATAACACACAATATTATACATTAGCAAGAGCACTAGATAACAGCACTATTACCTGTCATGTAGTGCTACAGATACTACCTAGGTATCTCTATAACACATAATATTATACATTAGCAAGAGCACTAGATAACAGCACTATTACCTGTCATCTAGTGCTACAGATACTACCTAGGTATCTCTATAACAAATAATATTATACATTAGCAAGAGCACTAGATAACAGCACTATTACCTGTCATGTAGTGCTACAGATACTACCTAGGTATCTCTATAACACACAATATTATACATTAGCAAGAGCACTAGATAATAGCACTAATACCTGTCATGTAGTGCTACAGATACTACCTAGGTATCTCTATAACACACATTATTATACATTAGCAAGAGCACTAGATAACAGCCCTATTACCTGTCATGTAGTGCTACAGATACTACCTAGGTATCTCTATAACACACAATGTTATACATTAGCAAGAGCACTAGATAACAGCACTATTACCTGTCATGTAGTGCTACAGATGCTACCTAGGTATCTCTATAACATAATATTATACATTAGCAAGAGCACTAGATAACAGCACTATTACCTGTCATGTAGTGCTACAGATACTACCTAGGTATCTCTATAACACACAATATTATACATTAGCAAGAGCACCAGATAACAGCACTATTACCTGTCATGTAGTGCTACAGATACTACCTAGGTATCTCTATAATACAATATTATACATTAGCAAGAGCACTAGACAACAGCACTATTACCTGTCATGTAGTGTTACAGATACTACCTAGGTATCTCTATAACACACAATATTATACATTAGCAAGAGCACTAGATAACAGCACTATTACCTGTCATGTAGTGCTACGGATACTACCTAGGTATCTCTATAATACAATATTATACATTAGCAAGAGCACTAGATAACAGCACTATTACCTGTCATGTAGTGCTACAGATACTACCTAGGTATCTCTATAACACACAATATTATACATTAGCAAGAGCACTAGATAACAGCACTATTACCTGTCATGTAGTGCTACAGATACTACCTAGGTATCTCTATAACACACCATATTATACATTAGCAAGAGCTCTAGATAACATCACTATTACCTGTCATGTAGTGCTACAGATACTACCTAGGTATCTCTATAACACACAATATTATACATTAGCAAGAGCACTAGATAACAACACTATTACCTGTCATGTAGTGCTACAGATACTACCTAGGTATCTCTATAACACAAAATATTATACATTAGCAAGAGCACTAGATAACAGCACTATTACCTGTCATGTAGTGCTACAGATACTACCTAGGTATGTCTATAACACACAATATTATACATTAGCAAGAGCACAATATATAACAGCACTATTACCTGTCATGAAGTGCTACAGATGCTACCTAGGTATCTCTATAACACACAATATTATACATTAGCAAGAGCACTAGATACCAGCACTATTACCTGTCATGTAGTGCTACAGATACTACCTAGGTATCACTATAACACACACTATTATACATTAGCAAGAGTACTAGATAACAGCACTATTACCTATCATGTAGTGCTACAGATACTACCTAGGTATCTCTATAACACAATATTATATATTAGCAAGAGCACTAGATATCAGCACTATTACCTATCATGTAGTGCTACAGATACTACCTAGGTATCTCTATAACACACACTATTATACATTAGCAAGAGTACTAGATAACAGCACTATTACCTATCATGTAGTGCTACAGATACTACCTAGGTATCTCTATAACACAATATTATATATTAGCAAGAGCACTAGATATCAGCACTATTACCTATCATGTAGTGCTACAGATACTACCTAGGTATCTCTATAACACATAAAATTATACATTAGCAAGAGCACTAGATAACAGCACTATTACCTGTCATTTAGTGCTACAGATACTACCTAGGTGTCTCTATAACACACAATATTATACATTAGCAAGAGCACCAGATAACAGCACTATTACCTGTAATGTAGTGCTACAGATGCTACCTAGGTATCTCTATAACACAATATTATACATTAGCAAGAGCATTAGATAACAGTACTATTACCTGTCATGTATTGCTACAGATACTACCTAGGTGTCTCTATAACACAATATTATACATTAGCAAGAGCAGTAGACAACAGCACTATTACCTGTCATGTAGTGCTACAGATACTACCTAGGTATCTCTATAACACACACTATTATACATTAGCAAGAGCACTAGATAACAGCACTATTACCTGTCATGTAGTGCTACAGATACTACCTAGGTATCACTATAACAACACAATATTATACATTAGCAAGAGCACTAGATAACAGCACTATTACCTGTCATGTAGTGCTACAGATACTACCTAGGTATCTCTATAACACAGTATTATACATTAGCAAGAGCACTAGATAACAGCACTATTACCTGCCATGTAGTGCTACAGATACTACCTAGGTATCTCTATAACACAATATTATACATTAGCAAGAGCACTAGATAACAGCACTATTACCTGTCATGTAGTGCTACAGATACTACCTAGGTATCTCTATAACACACATTATTATACATTAGCAAGAGCACTAGATAACAGCACTATTACCTGTCATGTAGTGCTACAGATACTACCTAAGTATCTCTATAACACACAATGTTATACATTAGCAAGAGCACTAGATAACAGCCCTATTACCTGTCATGTAGTGCTACAGATACTACCTAGGTATCTCTATAACACACAATATTATACATTAGCAAGATCACTAGATAACAGCACTATTACCTGTCATGTAGTGCTACAGATACTACCTAGGTATCTCTATAACACACAATGTTATACATTAGCAAGAGCACTAGATAACAGCACTATTACCTGTCATGTAGTGCTACAGATACTACCTAGGTATCTCTATAACACACATTATTATACATTAGCAAGAGCACTAGATAACAGCCCTATTACCTGTCATGTAGTGCTACAGATACTACCTAAGTATCTCTATAACACACAATGTTATACATTAGCAAGAGCACTAGATAACAGCACTATTACCTGTCATGTAGTGCTACAGATACCACCTAGGTATCTCTATAACACACATTATTATACATTAGCAAGAGCACTAGATAACAGCCCTATTACCTGTCATGTAGTGCTACAGATACTACCTAAGTATCTCTATAACACACAATGTTATACATTAGCAAGAGCACTAGATAACAGCACTATTACCTGTCATGTAGTGCTACAGATACTACCTAGGTATCTCTATAATACAATAGTATACATTAGCAAGAGCACTAGATAACAGCACTATTACCTGTCATGTAGTGCTACAGATACTACCTAGGTATCTCTATAACACACCATATTATACATTAGCAAGAGCACTAGATAACATCACTATTACCTGTCATGTAGTGCTACAGATACTACCTAGGTATCTCTATAACACACAATATTATACATTAGCAAGAGCACTAGATAACAACACTATTACCTGTCATGTAGTGCTACAGATACTACCTAGGTATCTCTATAACACAAAATATTATACATTAGCAAGAGCACTAGATAACAGCACTATTACCTGTCATGTAGTGCTACAGATACTACCTAGGTATGTCTATAACACACAATATTATACATTAGCAAGAGCACTAGATAACAGCACTATTACCTGTCATGAAGTGCTACAGATGCTACCTAGGTATCTCTATAACACACAATATTATACATTAGCAAGAGCACTAGATAATAGCACTATTACCTATCATGTAGTGCTACAGATACTACCTAGGTATCTCTATAACACAATATTATATATTAGCAAGAGCACTAGATATCAGCACTATTACCTATCATGTAGTGCTACAGATACTACCTAGGTATCTCTATAACACATAATATTATACATTAGCAAGAGCACTAGATAACAGCACTATTACCTGTCATGTAGTGCTACAGATACTACCTAGGTATCTCTATAACACACAATATTATACATTAGCAAGAGCACTAGATAACAGCACTATTACCTGTCATGTAGTGCTACAGATGCTACCTAGGTATATCTATAACACACAATATTATACATTAGCAAGAGCACTAGATAACAGCACTATTACCTGTCATGTAGTGCTACAGATACTACCTAGGTATCTCTATAACACACAATATTATACATTAGCAAGAGCACTAGATAACAGCACTATTACCTGTCATGTAATGCTACAGATGGTACCTAGGTATCTCTATAACACACAATATTATACATTAGCAAGAGCACTAGATAACAGCACTATTACCTGTCATGTAGTGCTACAGATACTACCTAGGTATCTCTATAACACAATATTATACATTAGCAAGAGCACTAGATAACAGCACTATTACATGCCATGTAGTGCTACAGATACTACCTAGGTATCTCTATAACACATAATATTATACATTAGCAAGAGCACTAGATAACTGCACTATTACCTGCCATGTAGTGCTACAGATACTACCTAGGTATCTCTATAACACAGTATTATACATTAGCAAGAGCACTAGATAACAGCACTATTCCCTGTCATGTAGTGCTACAGATACTACCTAGGTATCTCTATAACACAATATTATACATTAGCAAGAGCACTAGATAACAGCACTATTACCTGTCATGTAGTGCTACAGATGGTACCTAGGTATCTCTATAACACAGTATTATACATTAGCAAGAGCACTAGATAACAGCACTATTACCTGTCATGTAGTGCTACAGATACTACCTAGGTATCTCTATAACACAGTATTATACATTAGCAAGAGCACTAGATAACAGCACTATTCCCTGTCATGTAGTGCTACAGATACTACCTAGGTATCTCTATAACACAGTATTATACATTAGCAAGAGCACTAGATAACAGCACTATTACCTGTCATGTAGTGCTACAGATACTACCTAGGTATCTCTATAACACACAATATTATACATTAGCAAGAGCACTAGATAACAGCACTATTACCTGTCATATAGTGCTACAGATACTACCTAGGTATCTCTATAACACACTATCATACATTAGCAAGAGCACTAGATAACAGCACTATTACCTGTCATGTAGTGCTACAGATACTACCTAGGCATCTCTATAACACACAATGTTATACATTAGCAAGAGCACTAGATAACAGCACTATTCCCTGTCATGTAGTGCTACAGATACTACCTAGGTATCTCTATAACACAGTATTATACATTAGCAAGAGCACTAGATAACAGCACTATTACCTGTCATGTAGTGCTACAGATACTACCTAGGTATCTCTATAACACACTATCATACATTAGCAAGAGCACTAGATAACAGCACTATTACCTGTCATGTAGTGCTACAGATACTACCTAGGTATCTCTATAACACACAATGTTATACATTAGCAAGAGCACTAGATAACAGCACTATTCCCTGTCATGTAGTGCTACAGATACTACCTAGGTATCTCTATAACACAATATTATACATTAGCAAGAGCACTAGATAACAGCACTATTACCTGTCATGTAGTGCTACAGATACTACCTAGGTATCTCTATAACACACTATCATACATTAGCAAGAGCACTAGATAACAGCACTATTACCTGTCATGTAGTGCTACAGATACTACCTAGGCATCTCTATAACACACAATGTTATACATTAGCAAGAGCACTAGATAACAGCACTATTCCCTGTCATGTAGTGCTACAGATACTACCTAGGTATCTCTATAACACAGTATTATACATTAGCAAGAGCACTAGATAACAGCACTATTCCCTGCCATGTAGTGCTACAGATACTACCTAGGTATCTCTATAACACAGTATTATACATTAGCAAGAGCACTAGATAACAGCACTATTCCCTGTCATGTAGTGCTACCAATACTACCTAGGTATCTCTATAACACAATATTATACATTAGCAAGAGCACTAGATAACAGCACTATTACCTGTCATGTAGTGCTACAGATACTACCTAGGTATCTCTATAACACACAATATTATACATTAGCAAGAGCACTAGATAACAACACTATTACCTGTCATGTAGTGATACAGATACTACCTAGGTATCTCTATAACACACAATATTATACATTAGCAAGAGCACTAGATAACAGCACTATTACCTGTCATGTAGTGCTACAGATACTACCTAGGTATCTCTATAACACAATATTATACATTAGCAAGAGCACTAGATAGCAGCACTATTACCTGTCATGTAGTGCTACAGATACTACCTAGGTATCTCTATAACATAAAATTATACATTAGCAAGAGCACTAGATAACAGCACTATTACCTGTCATGTAGTGCTACAGATGGTGCCTAGGTATCTCTATAACACACAATATTATACATTAGCAAGAGCACTAGATAACAGCACTATTACCTGTCATGCAGTGCTACAGATACTACCTAGGTATCTCTATAACACAATATTATACATTGGCAAGAGAACTAGATAACAGCTCTATTACCTGTCATGTAGTGCTACAGATGCTAGCTAGGTATCTCTATAACACACAATATTATACATTAGCAAGAGCACTAGATAACAACACTATTACCTGTCATGTAGTGATACAGATACTACCTAGGTATCTCTATAACACACAATATTATACATTAGCAAGAGCACTAGATAACAGCACTATTACCTGTCATGTAGTGCTACAGATACTACCTAGGTATCTCTATAACACAATATTATACATTAGCAAGAGCACTAGATAGCAGCACTATTACCTGTCATGTAGTGCTACAGATACTACCTAGGTATCTCTATAACATAAAATTATACATTAGCAAGAGCACTAGATAACAGCACTATTACCTGTCATGTAGTGCTACAGATGGTGCCTAGGTATCTCTATAACACACAATATTATACATTAGCAAGAGCACTAGATAACAGCACTATTACCTGTCATGCAGTGCTACAGATACTACCTAGGTATCTCTATAACACAATATTATACATTGGCAAGAGAACTAGATAACAGCTCTATTACCTGTCATGTAGTGCTACAGATACTACCTAGGTATCTCTATAACACAGTATTATACATTAGCAAGAGCACTAGATAACAGCACTATAACCTGTCATCTAGTGCTACAGATACTACCTAGGTATCTCTATAACACATAATATTATACATTAGCAAGAGCACTAGATAACAGCACTATTACCTGTCATGTAGTGCTACAGATACTACCTAGGTATCTCTATAACACACAATATTATACATTAGCAAGAGCACTAGATAATAGCACTAATACCTGTCATGTAGTGCTACAGATACTACCTAGGTATCTCTATAACACACATTATTATACATTAGCAAGAGCACTAGATAACAGCACTATTACCTGTCATGTAGTGCTACAGATACTACCTAGGTATCTCTATAACACACACTGTTATACATTAGCAAGAGCACTAGATAACAGCACTATTACCTGTCATGTAGTGCTACAGATGCTACCTAGGTATCTCTATAACATAATATTATACATTAGCAAGAGCACTAGATAACAGCACTATTACCTGTCATGTAGTGCTACAGATACTACCTAGGTATCTCTATAACACACAATATTATACATTAGCAAGAGCACTAGATAGCACTATTACCTGTCATCTAGTGCTACAGATACTACCTAGGTATCTCTATAACACATAATATTATACATTAGCAAGAGCACTAGATAACAGCACTATTACCTGTCATGTAGTGCTACAGATACTACCTAGGTATCTCTATAACACACAATATTATACATTAGCAAGAGCACTAGATAACAGCACTATTACCTTTCATGTAGTGCTACAGATACTACCTAGCTATCTATATAACACACAATATTATACATTAGCAAGAGCACTAGATAACAGCACTATTACCTGTCATGTAGTGCTACAGATACTACCTAGGTATCTCTATAACACCATATTATACATTAGCAAGAGCACTAGATAACAGCACTATTACCTGTCATGTAGTGCTACAGATACTACCTAGGTATCTCTATAATACAATATTATACATTAGCAAGAGCACTAGATAACAGCACTATTACCTGTCATGTAGTGCTACGGATACTACCTAGGTATCTCTATAATACAATATTATACATTAGCAAGAGCACTAGATAACAGCACTATTACCTGTCATGTAGTGCTACAGATACTACCTAGGTATCTCTATAACACACAATATTATACATTAGCAAGAGCACTAGATAACAGCACTATTACCTGTCATGTAGTGCTACAGATACTACCTAGGTATCTCTATAACACACAATATTATACATTAGCAAGAGCACTAGATAACATCACTATTACCTGTCATGTAGTGCTACAGATACTACCTAGGTATCTCTATAACACACAATATTATACATTAGCAAGAGCACTAGATAACAACACTATTACCTGTCATGTAGTGCTACAGATACTACCTAGGTATCTCTATAACACAAAATATTATACATTAGCAAGAGCACTAGATAACAGCACTATTACCTGTCATGTAGTGCTACAGATACTACCTAGGTATGTCTATAACACACAATATTATACATTAGCAAGAGCACTAGATAACAGCACTATTACCTGTCATGAAGTGCTACAGATGCTACCTAGGTATCTCTATAACACACAATATTATACATTAGCAAGAGCACTAGATAACAGCACTATTACCTATCATGTAGTGCTACAGATACTACCTAGGTATCTCTATAACACAATATTATATATTAGCAAGAGCACTAGATATCAGCACTATTACCTATCATGTAGTGCTACAGATACTACCTAGGTATCTCTATAACACATAATATTATACATTAGCAAGAGCACTAGATAACAGCACTATTACCTGTCATTTAGTGCTACAGATACTACCTAGGTGTCTCTATAACACACAATATTATACATTAGCAAGAGCACCAGATAACAGCACTATTACCTGTCATTTAGTGCTACAGATGCTACCTAGGTATCTCTATAACACATAATATTATACATTAGCAAGAGCACTAGATAACAGCACTATTACCTGTCATGTAGTGCTACAGATACTACCTAGGTATCTCTATAACACACAATATTATATATTAGCAAGAGCACTAGAATACAGCACTATTACCTCTCATGTAGTGCTACAGATACTACCTAGGTATCTCTATAACACAGAATATTATACATTACCAAGAGCACTAGATAACAGCATTATTACCTATCATGTAATGCTACATATACTACCTAGGTATCTCTATAACACATAAAATTATAAATTAGCAAGAGCACTAGATAACAGCAATATTACCTGTCATGTAGTGCTACCAATACTACCTAGGTATCTCTATAACACACAATATTATACATTAGCAAGAGCACTAGATAACAGCACTATTACCTGTCATGTAGTGCTACAGATACTACCTAAGTATCTCTATAATACACAATATTATACATTAGCAAGAGCACTAGATAACAGCACTATTACCTGTCATGTAGTGCTACAGATACTACCTAGGTATCTCTATAACACAATATTATACATTAGCAAGAGCACTAGATAACAGCACTATTACCTGTCATGTAGTGCTACAGATACTACCTAGGTATCTCTATAACACATAATATTATACATTAGCAAGAGCACTAGATAACAGCACTATTACCTGTCATGTAGTGCTACAGATACTACCTAGGTATCTCTATAACACACAATATTATACATTAGCAAGAGCACTAGATAATAGCACTAATACCTGTCATGTAGTGCTACAGATACTACCTAGGTATCTCTATAACACACATTATTATACATTAGCAAGAGCACTAGATAACAGCACTATTACCTGTCATGTAGTGCTACAGATACTACCTAGGTATCTCTATAACACACACTGTTATACATTAGCAAGAGCACTAGATAACAGCACTATTACCTGTCATGTAGTGCTACAGATGCTACCTAGGTATCTCTATAACATAATATTATACATTAGCAAGAGCACTAGATAACAGCACTATTACCTGTCATGTAGTGCTACAGATACTACCTAGGTATCTCTATAAAACACAATATTATACATTAGCAAGAGCACTAGATAGCACTATTACCTGTCATCTAGTGCTACAGATAATACCTAGGTATCTCTATAACACATAATATTATACATTAGCAAGAGCACTAGATAACAGCACTATTACCTGTCATGTAGTGCTACAGATACTACCTAGGTATCTCTATAACACACAATATTATACATTAGCAAGAGCACTAGATAACAGCACTATTACCTTTCATGTAGTGCTACAGATACTTCCTAGGTATCTATATAACACACAATATTATACATTAGCAAGAGCACTAGATAACAGCACTATTGCCTGTCATGTAGTGCTACAGATACTACCTAGGTATCTCTATAACACCATATTATACATTAGCAAGAGCACTAGATAACAGCACTATTACCTGTCATGTAGTGCTACAGATACTACCTAGGTATCTCTATAATACAATATTATACATTAGCAAGAGCACTAGATAACAGCACTATTACCTGTCATGTAGTGTTACAGATACTACCTAGGTATCTCTATAACACACAATATTATACATTAGCAAGAGCAGTAGATAACAGCACTATTACCTGTCATGTAGTGCTACGGATACTACCTAGGTATCTCTATAATACAATATTATACATTAGCAAGAGCACTAGATAACAGCACTATTACCTGTCATGTAGTGCTACAGATACTACCTAGATATCTCTATAACACACAATATTATACATTAGCAAGAGCACTAGATAACATCACTATTACCTGTCATGTAGTGCTACAGATACTACCTAGGTATCTCTATAACACACAATATTATACATTAGCAAGAGCACTAGATAACAACACTATTACCTGTCATGTAGTGCTACAGATACTACCTAGGTATCTCTATAACACAAAATATTATACATTAGCAAGAGCACTAGATAACAGCACTATTACCTGTCATGTAGTGCTACAGATACTACCTAGGTATGTCTATAACACACAATATTATACATTAGCAAGAGCACTAGATAACAGCACTATTACCTGTCATGAAGTGCTACAGATGCTACCTAGGTATCTCTATAACACACAATATTATACATTAGCAAGAGCACTAGATAACAGCACTATTACCTATCATGTAGTGCTACAGATACTACCTAGGTATCTCTATAACACAATATTATATATTAGCAAGAGCACTAGATATCAGCACTATTACCTATCATGTAGTGCTACAGATACTACCTAGGTATCTCTATAACACATAATATTATACATTAGCAAGAGCACTAGATAACAGCACTATTACCTGTCATTTAGTGCTACAGATGCTACCTAGGTATCTCTATAACACATAATATTATACATTAGCAAGAGCACCAGATAACAGCATTATTACCTATCATGTAATGCTACATATACTACCTAGGTATCTCTATAACACATAATATTATAAATTAGCAAGAACACTAGATAACAGCACTATTACCTGTCATGTAGTGCTACAGATACTACCTAGGTATCTCTATAACACACAATATTATACATTAGCAAGAGCACTAGATAACAGCACTATTACCTGTCATGTAGTGCTACAGATACTACCTAAGTATCTCTATAATACACAATATTATACATTAGCAAGAGCACTAGATAGCAGCACTATTACCTGTCATGTAGTGCTACAGATACTACCTAGGTATCTCTATAACACAATATTATACATTAGCAAGAGCACTAGATAGCAGCACTATTACCTGTCATGTAGTGCTACAGATGCTACCTAGGTATCTCTATAACATAATATTATACATTAGCAAGAGCACTAGATAACAGCACTATTACCTGTCATGTAGTGCTACAGATACTACCTAGGTATCTCTATAACACATAATATTATACATTAGCAAGAGCACTAGATAACAGCACTATTACCTGTCATGTAGTGCTCCAGATACTACCTAGGTATCTCTATAACACACAATATTATTCATTAGCAAGGGCACTAGAATACAGCACTATTACCTGCCATGTAGTGCTACAGATACTACCTAGGTATCTCTATAACACACAATATTATACATTAGCAAGAGCACTAGATAACAGCCCTATTACCTGTCATGTAGTGCTACAGATACTACCTAGGTATCTCTATAACACACACTATTATACATTAGCAAGAGCACTAGATAACAGCACTATTACCTGTCATGTAGTGCTACAGATACTACCTAGGTATCTCTATAACACACACTATTATACATTAGCAAGAGCACTAGATAACAACACTATTACCTGTTATGTAGTGCTACAGATACTACCTAGGTATATCTATAACACACAATATTATACATTAGCAAGAGCACCAGATAACAGCACTATTACCTGTCATGTAGTGCTACAGATGCTACCTAGGTATCTCTATAACACAATATTATACATTAGCAAGAGCACTAGATATCAGCACTATTACCTGTCATGTAGTGCTACAGATGCTACCTAGATATCTCTATAACACATAATATTATACATTAGCAAGAGCACTAGATAACAGCACTATTACCTGTCATGTAGTGCTACAGATACTACCTAGGTATCTCTATAACACATAATATTATACATTAGCAAGAGCACTAGATAACAGCACTATTACCTGTCATGTAGTGCAACAGATACTACCTAGGTATCTCTATAACACACAATATTATACATTAGCAAGAGCACTAGATAACTGCACTATTACCTGTTATGTAGTGCTACAGATACTACCTAGGTGTCTCTATAACACACAATATTATACATTAGCAAGAGCACTAGATAACAGCACTATTACCTGTCATGTACTGCTACAGATACTACCTAGGTATCTCTATAACATAATATTATACATTAGCAAGAACACTAGATAACAGCACTATTACCTGTCATGTAGTGCTACAGATGGTACCTAGGTATCTCTATAACACACAACATTTTACATTAGTAAGAGCACTAGATAACAGCACTATTACCTGTCATGTAGTGCTACAGATACTACCTAGGTATCTCTATAACACAATATTATACATTAGCAAGAGCACTAGATAACAGCACTACTACCTGTCATGTAGTGCTACAGATACTACCTAGGTATCTTTATAACACACACTATTATACATTAGCAAGAGCACTAGATAACAGCACTATTACCTGTCATGTAGTGCTACAGATACTACCTAGGTATATCTATAACACACAATATTATACATTAGCAAGAGCACCAGATAACAGCACTATTACCTGTCATGTAGTGCTACAGATGCTACCTAGGTATCTCTATAACACAATATTATACATTAGCAAGAGCACTAGATATCAGCACTATTACCTGTCATTTAGTGCTACAGATGCTACCTAGGTATCTCTATAACACACAATATTATACATTAGCAAGAGCACTAGATAACAGCACTATTACCTGTCATGTAGTGCTACAGATACTACCTAGGTATCTCTATAACACAATATTATATATTAGCAAGAGCACTAGATAACAGCACTATTACCTGTCATGTAGTGCTTCAGGAATGTGCACGCTTTCTACCTAGTTTTCTCTTTAACAAAGAATAACATGAGAATAAAACATTTTTTATAATAGAAGTAAATTGGAAACTTTTTAATGAAAGAAAATGTTGGGGTTTAATGTCCCTTTAAGCACACCCTGCTCCATATTAAGTGCATTATTCCATGTATAACTCTGTACTTCTGACTTAAAGGAAGATAATGCTACAGACTCCTTAATATGGTGAAGCACAACTGCTAGTTGATGAATCAGTATGTGACATTTTATTAAAGTGAAGGTCAATTTAGATGAATCGGTGCCCGGTTTTTAATAATTCTATTAAAAATAAGGGCACTTTAATTTATCAAAATTTACATTTCATTTGTTTTCTTCAAATACTTACCTTTTAATCTTCACTGCCGCTCCAGTGATTGCCCCGGCCGTCGAAAGCCTGTTCATACGTCAAAAATGACAAATCCGGCTTCCTCTAATCACGGCTCCCCCCCGGGGGGGGAATCTTGGCCTGAGGTTTGCAATGGGCAGAGGAAGCGCTGCAGCGGCTGTCAAGATTAAAAGGTAAGTATTTGAAGAAAACAAGTGAAATGTAAATTTTGATGAATTAAAGTGCCCTTGTTTTTAATAGGATTATAAAAAAAAACCGGGCACGAATTCATCTAAATTGACCTTCACTTTAATAAAATCTCACATACTACTAAGCTGATTCATCAACTAGCCGCTGTGGTTCACCATATTAAGGAGTCTGTGTTACAGAATTGCTATAGACATTCCCCACATGTCTCTAAGGAGGAGACAGTTACAGCAGTGTACAAGGGCTTACTGACTAATTGCACTGTCAGTGATACAGCAGCACTTCATTTGGTAATGAGCTCCGGTAACAGTGGCAGGCTCTGGAAGTGCTGGCTTAGTGTCGGTGATTAGTACGCAATGGGGGAGATCTGCGCTTGGCTCTCCAGAGGAGAGCATTTGGTACAAGTCCCACCCACTTCCTCTTTGACTGATGCATTGAGGAGAGCAGATCATTTCTCACCACACAGCAACTCTATAGACCTCAGGAGGTGGTAAGGGGCAGTATATAGTTATTGATTATCAGTCTGGCCACTATATATGGTCATAGTAGGCCTAGCCGTGTTCTTTTTTCATTTATACTTAAGTGGGTTTAGTGTGGAGCATTCCAGAACATGAGCTGCAGTATTACTGATGAGGGTCTGACAGACATTATTTCACATATTAACAAACGTATTTTTTTGCAGAATGGTCCACCTGCACAGCTTTGTACTGCATGCTTCATAACTGCTGTTTCCAACGAGCCTGAAACAAAGGTACAAGGCCCTTGTTAAATCTACCCCTATGACTGCTATACCCCCTGCAAGTAAGAGCAAGATTAAGCATATCTCCTTCTAAGGATATTACCCCAGCTCAGTTAGTCAGAGACTCTGGCAGATCCTATGATTGCTCAAATAGGGAAGTTTCTTCTGAAGATTCTGGGGCAGATTCAGAGAGAGAGAATCTAAGGATATCACTGTCCATTTCAAAATGGAAGGAGGTATTGAAAACTTTAGGAGTACAGGAGTCTAATCCTGTGGAGTGTCAAGGTATTTGAAATATTATTAAATAATATATAGAGGTATATTTGTCTTTATTTGATAGATCTGTGGATGTGAACATGGTCTGTAGGACAAAGGATTGTTTCTAGGAGACCTCGCACACTCAATATGTTAAATTATGCAATTGTATAATTTAGCAAGGAACTAAAATATAACACAGTTTCAGGATACAGGCAAATATATGGAGACGAAATGTCTGGGTTACCCTTTTGGAGCTGATCAGGGTCGTGGAGAGGCAGTTTTTATGCACATGGGTGTTAATTATCAAATACACATCTGCACTGCTGGCTAAACAGGAAATATGCTGTTTTAAAGACTTTTACAACTCCTCATGGATCGACCCCATGTGGAGCAATGGAGGCCTTGAAAAACACAGACAAATGCTAAGGTGTGACTCTGGAAGTTCACGTAAGCAGACAGCAAATAAACATATTTTTTTTTCTCTCTCTGTTTAAATACATGCCCCAGAATGTATTAAATATAGAAATTTGGGAAATTGTCTAATTCTATATTATTATTACATGGGTATTTGCTAAGCTTGGGAGGTAACTGTTTTAGTCAGTCAAAAATGTGTAATAACCTCTGTTTTGCTTATATTTTTCAGACAGATAAATTCAGATATACATAGAAATGATATATATGTTTTGAAAACACAAAAGATCTATCTTAGCCTCTGTGTGTTTAAGAACATGAATAGATGTTTATGGACCTGAAGAGAAGTGATTATTAACATTTATTTTTATTTCAGATCGACATAAACAGGATTTATGTATTCAGGAAGAAATACACAGAAATGTCACATACTATATCTGGGTGAATACAAATATCAGGAGTTTTAAATACTACCAATCTGGAGATATAAAAATAAGCTGTTATTTGCAAAGAAATGCCAGAATACTGATAAAATTATAATGCATTTTAAGCTAATAATTAGCAGTGTTAAATTACCTTAATATAATAAAATGTTAATAATATAACATATTTGGTATCAGAATAATCAGAAAAAATAACCTAATATTAACCATCTGTAATTGGGGTTATATATGATTAATGCAGAGAGTGTGATCTGATTAAATAACCATTTTATGAAGAAAAAAAAAAATTAACTTGCTTAAAAATGTTAGAGATGGTCTTGTTGTATTTGTTTGTTTGTACGTCTGCTGCCACCTAGTGTTATGATGCATAATTGCAACCATGAGATGATTGGTTGTTGCAAAGAATGCATTTCCTTGACAACACATTTACCAAATAAACCAATCCATGTTCAGTCGCAAAGAACTAATCCAAGACAAGGCCGTGGGCGTTTCCAATATTCACCAATGACTGATAAATAATCAAAAAGGGGAGGGGTGAGATCAGATGATTTAAGACCCCAGCATAGAGACTAAAAGGGTGGTGTTATTTTGATCCAGAAAGGAGTAACTGCGGCAGTTATTAATCAAAAGCGCACATCTACCATTGGACTCCATATGCTTTACCCCAATTTTGAATTTCTGAGGTGAATTGGATCTGTTGCAAAACATTGGGAACCGGATTGCTGTTTATTTGGGTGATGTATACAAGGTTTTTGTAAGATAAGTTATAAGCATAGCCACTACAGTAAAATTACAATTTTTGAATTGGAAAGAACAAATTGGGCTTTTAGATTGTATTATATAACCTTAAATAGCTCTTAGCCTGCCTGTTTGTATACAAGCATTTAAATTAAACATTTATTATTGCTGTACTTAGCAGAGTTAAGGAAATATTTCAAGTTAGCATTTCATAGCTTATGTATTGTTATACTAATCCCAATCCTAAATTGTTTATCTATGCAAATATATAATAATAATTCAGAAGTGTATATTGTATTTCAAATTGCTAGTCACAGCCTATATATTGTATTGTTGTGTAAATCCGTGTCTGATTGGCTAAGTAACTCATCTATGCAAGTTCTGATATTGTCAGTTAATTTTGTATTAGGATAAATTGCAATTAAATAGCAGAATATATATTATCCTATTGTTTTATAAACACTGTTTAGAATTGTATTGCTTGGATGTTAAAGGTTTTTAGTCCCATTGTGTTAAAAGACTGGTATATAAGGCTGGTTTCTTAAGATAAGCGTGTAGGAATTTTGCATAGCATATTTAAATAGTTGTCAAGCGCCTATAATATTATTTAGTTTCCTTTTATTGCAAATATACTTCAATATGTTCATGGATATTAACTAAATAAAAGAATTCAGGTATTTATATTAATTGTATGGTCTAGTAGATGCATGGTTGATTAGGGTTGCTATTTTTTTTTTTTATATTGTGTTTGTAACCCTGCCATAAACTGATTTATTATTTGGATAGCACTACTAAGATTCTTATAAATATACTGACATAATAATTGGAGGCACTTTTTCTGAGATTTATTAATATTCCATCATAATTGATATAATATATTTGTAAGTAAATAGAAATTATTATAAAAGAGAAAAAAAAATAAAAAAAAATTCATATTTCGATATTAATTTTTTGAAGATATAATTTTTTTTTTGAAAAGTTGAAATATTAATTTTCATATTTCGAGATTGACATTAATATCTTGAAATATTATTAAAGATTAATTTTGAAAAATTAATAAAAATATTAATTTTTCATATTTCAAAATTAATCAAAAATATTGATTTTTCATATTTTCATAGTTAATCAAAAATATTAATTTTTCATATTTCGAAATATTAATTTTTCATATTTCAAAATTAATAATATTTTTTTGAAATATAAAATTTTTCCTTCTCTCTTTTTATTGGCAAAAATTGTATTAGCGTTTTAGTTTAACTAAGTACTAAACCAACATAATAATGTCTGTAGCCAGAAGTGACTCATTTAATTCTATACATAGCAATGAAATTGGTCCCATAACCATACCTATTACTAAAGGTCAGGTCCTTAAGAAAGATATCTTAAGTTACCTTAAAGGGAAGTTTAATATTGCGGGTGAATTAAATGATTTTATGGATATGCTTGAAACTAGGGCTAAAAATATTACCGTTAATAATAATATGTGGAATGAAGAGAATGAATTCTTCCAGGAATTATTAATGATTAATCAATGCAAAGCTCCCAAAAAGCGAGACGAACTAATACTAAAATCCTGGCCCCTTTTAATATGCATAATTGACGAAATGTCGTTTTGTGTCACAGACAAACGATTGCAAATACAGGAGCTAGAAAATAGTATTCGTTCCTTGCGCAGACGCGAAGAGGGTTTAAAAATAGCCAAAAATAAAATGGATGAATTTGCCCAAAACCTAGCCGCCTTAGATAAGCATAATACAGACTTAATCGCGCAAGTAAAAGATTTAAATAAACAGCTTGCGCAAAGCCAGAGAGAATTAAGCGATTTAAAAAGGTCATATCGCCATAATGAGAACCCCTATATTAGCAGTGAGAATAATGCAGATAATGCTAATTACTTTAGCGAACGCGTCAGGGACGAGGTACAAAAATATATAGAACAACATAGACAAATGACCCCTAACGGGTCAGAAGTAGATTTCCCAAATAGGCAGTCACCTCATGATGCAAATCCAGAGGATTGCTGTAGCGCAGCTGATGCGGGGGAGGGAAACTCTAACAGAGAATCCCAAAATAAGTCTGATAAAGTCTATGATTCCCATAAAATAATCACCTTCGTACAACGCGCAGTACCTATATTCTCCAATAAGGGAACAACATCTGTAATTGATCATTTACAGGCTTTTGAAAATGCGTTAGCTATAATGAATATTACAAGTGAGAAATTGAAAATTGAATTTCTGCCTTGGGTATTTGACAGTAAGCATCACAAATTCTTTGCTTCACTAAAGGATATGAATATTCATTCCTGGAATGGGGTAAAACAACAATGCAGAAAAGAATTCGGGCAATATCGCACTAAAACTGCCGCGAAAATAGCGGTATATGGTTTAAAGTGTCGTGCGAATCAGAGTCCAATCGAATTCCTTTCTGTATTGAAAAATGCGTACAGTATGGCTGAAGATAATCCCAGATTTGATGGCTCAGAATTTGTAAATTTATTTTTTGAAGCATTGCCTACACCCATCAAAATCAACTTAGCTAGAGATTTTGATGAGGACTGCTCATTGGAATGGCTGATCAAAGAGAGTACGAAGTTATACTCTATTCAGCAGTCCAGTGAGCAGGGGGTTAAAAAGGAGTCAAAACCCAAAATTGTGGCAGAAACTAGGGTGTCACCTAGCCCCCTCAATTTGGAGTCTAACAAGAGGACTTATGCAGAGGTGGCCAGTCAAAACAGGCCATCTCCACAGAGGTTTAATTCTGCCCCTCCCCCTACACAGGTTGAGGCGCAGGGAGACTATAACCAAAGTGGGGGACATAATCAGGTGAATAATTACTCACAAAGAGAATACTCGCCAAATAATTGGTATCCGCGCAAGGGTAGATACAATAGGCGGCGAAGATATTCTCAGGGTAACCAGACACCCCAGGTATATAATGCTCCCCAAAGTACTAATGCTGAACAAGCTGAACCCCAGGGGCAACCACGCCAGAATAGAAATAGCGGCCCTGATTCTGAGGGAACCCAATGGTCCAGGAATCAGTACAATGGGGCACCAAGAGATAGGCCCAGGGGTAGAGGTAACTTGTACAATCAGGTAGATATGCTGTTTACCCAATTAAATCGGTTGAGCGAACAAATCGCTAATATGAGTCAAAAATCTACGGCTCAGCAACCGAACAATACTTTTTTAGGGGTACAGCCAGTGGTCAGCAGTGGACCACAGGCACAGTCATAAATACTGCAGTATCACCTGAAGGGGAGGGGAGAGATATACAAAATGTAGTAATAAATATCAATGATACTAATCATGTTATCTCCCCACAGACCGGAAACGGACAAATTAGCTGTGACAATGAGCGACATCAGCCGGGAAAAATTAACCAAACTTTTCCTCTGCAGTGTTCTCTTAACATTATTTCCACAGATGCAGTACACAAGAACCCAGCTGACCTTGTCATAGGGGAAACAGGTAGGTATGAAATTTCCTCTGCATCGAATGACACAGCGGATCCAGGTAAAACGTGGCGAAGCCCACAGATGTACAAGAATGCAAATTTTATGTGTGAAATGATAGAAACTGCAGGAAGATATTATGTACTAGTTGAGCTGCAAGATTCAGTCTCCAACCCTATCAGGGGATTAATTGACACTGGGTCACAGGCAACTATCTTATCCCACAGGTACTACACACAGCTAAATGAGCTAACACCCCACAAACCCAAAATAAGAGAATTTGACGGTTCTCTAATAGGTGTTGGGGGTGACTCCCTAAAAGTCTACGGTACTGCCTGGTTAAAATTTAAATTGGGGAACAGGGTCATAAGACACCCTGTCATTATAGTGGATCTGCCAACTGATCGTTTAATTATTGGTAGTGATCTCCTGAAACGATTAAGCACCATAATTGATTGCATAAATAATGTAATTTGGTCGCAAGTTAAACGGCCTATCAATTATGAAAAATCTGGTATATCTCGCACCCGACATAGCTGTCACGTGGTGGAAGAGAAACCAGATGCTGTGGAGATTCATTTCAGGAATAACTCTGTACCTGAAATCACTATTCTACAAATAGATGATCAGACTCCTTTTAGTGGCTCTGATGGTAATACTTTTAAAATTTCGCCCGGAAAGATAGCGAATATCTCCCTAGATGGCGATATATTAACCATATCACTCCACAAGGGGGATCCTAAAATCCCTAAAGGGGGAGACCATGCTCAATACCTCACAGGAATTGAGAGAGTTAAAGAGGATCTATTTATCCCTATACAAGTGCATGACCTTGGTAAAACCAAGTATGCTAAAATAAACTTAAAACAGGAAGCTAGCTATATAAGCGAAGGTTTATTAGCGCAAATAGCTGAACCTAAAGTGATTAAATATCTTTCTCCCCAAGACCACTGCGTCAACGGCCTGGATGACAGGTCTGAAAGCTATAACATCACAGCTAAGTGCTTATTATCTATCTCTATTGGTAATAAGTCAGTGAAGCACCTGTTTTTAGTTTTAAATACTCCCCATAATCAAATATACATTGGCAATGATATCTTACATAGATATGCCATACAAATAGATTTGATTAACTCTTGCCTCTGGAGCAGGTTAAAGGGGGACCCTGAAGTATTTCAGGATGAAAATGCAGCCCTGAAATCAAACCAGCAATTGCCATATGCTGTGAATCTGCAGGTATCTAGCGATGTTATAATTCCTGCTGGGGCTGATAAATTTCTTTTACCCTTACAGGTAAAGAGAGGTCAGAAATTAAAAACTTCTGAAACACTGATTTGCCTCTCCCATAGAATACAAAATCTAGGTGTCACAGTGACTTACACTCCTATGGTGAATATTGGAGCTGTTCCAATACATATTATTGTGCATAACATGACCCCACAGGATATAACATTATCCAAGGGAACTACCATAGGATATGCACTGGAATCAAGTTATTACACTTTTGGATTCCAGAATAATGTAATTGGGCTAATACCTGAAGGATACCTAACTGAAGAACAATTAATAGAACAATCCTTTGCATCTATGCCAGAGGGTCTATTTAATGTTCAGTCTATTTATCCCTTCAGCTCAGAGGAAGGCATCTGTAAAATTGAAGAAGCCTCTCTAGTGTTTGATCAGCCAATCAAACAGCAAGATTATCCCAATACCCAGAGTCATGGGAGCAATGTAAACTATAATCAAGGGGATCTCACCTCTAGACTGGAAGAAGCATATGAAATAGGACAGCCTGAAATCTTTCCAGGATTTCAGCAAATAGTCGAAGAGCAAATATCCTTAGCTAATGGCTGTTCCAGCGATGACGAACGCCAACAGCTGCGAGAACTCCTAATGGAATACAAGGATATTTTCGCTAAGGATTCTTATGACTGTGGTACTACAGACTTGCACATTGCAAGAATACAAACAGATCCTAATGCGCCACCTGTATTTGTCAAACAATACAGACTTCCCTTAGCCTCATATGATTCTCTTGCAGAGATCATAAGGAATTTGGAAGAAAGAGGTATTATCAGACAGGTGCACAGCTCTTATAATAATCCTATTCTAGGTGTCCTTAAGCCCAATGGACAATGGCGTTTGTGTGCTGACTTAAGACAGCTAAACAAACGAGTATACATGTCTGGCTGGCCTGTACCATACATTGACCAGTGCCTAGCACAAATGCAAGGATCCAAAATATTCACTGCCATTGATGGTGCGCAGGGATATTGGACCATAAAGGTACATGAAGAGGACCAATATAAGCTAGCATTCTCCTTCCAAAAGGTTCAGTATGCATTCCAGAGACTTCCATTTGGATACATAAATTCTGGACATGAATTTGCTGTATTCATGCATAAGGCTATGCCTGATGCACTGGAAAGGGGGACCTTATCTTATGTTGATGATGTTTTAATCAAAAGCACAGACTTTGAAAAACACATCGCAGAGCTTAAACATGTCCTCAGCCAACTTAAAAGGGCAGGTGTCAAATTATCCCTGCAAAAAGCTCAATGGTGCCGCACTCGTGTAAACTTCTTGGGACATGAAGTTACCTCTGAAGGATTAAATCCCCAAAAGAAAAAGGTGGAAGCTATAGTGAATTCTAAAAACCCAACTAACTTAAAGGAATTGAGATCATTCCTGGGTATGACAAATTATTCTCGCAAATTCATTGATAATTATGCGGAATTAGCTAAACCACTACTGCTTCTTCTGAAGAAAGATGTGAAATGGCACTGGAGTGAGTCTCAAGAGACAGCCATCAGAGAGCTGAAGAGAAAACTCACTCAAGCACCTTGCTTAGCGTACCCTGAAGGTGGCAAACCTTTCTTCTTAGAGACAGGTTACACAGATATAAGCATGAGTGCTGTGTTATACCAAAAGCATGATAATTTGAACAAAGCCATTGCTTATGCGAGCAAAAATCTATCCCCAGTAGAAATAAAATTTAGCGATTGCGAAAAAGCCCTCTTATCTACTGTATGGGCTCTACAAAATTTCCGCAGCTATATACAGGGCGAGAAAATTATTGTGGAAACGGCCCACCAGCCTTTGCTATATTTGCAAAGTGAGAGAATAAGAGATGGGAATTTGTCTAATAGCCGCATAACAGCGTGGACTCTTTCCTTACAAGGCTGGCCCTTAGAAATTCGCTACAAGCAGAATAAAAAGAATCCAGTCGCACAAGGGCTTGCTGAGCTCCACGACTGTACTGCTAGAGATCCTGGGGAAGAATTATCAGAAGATGATTTTCTGGAAGAACAATTGCTTTCCCCATATAAAATGTACAATGAGGAAAATTGCCAAACATTACCTTGGGTGTATGTTGATGGTTGTTCTTACCATGCCACTATTGATAGTGAGCGCAGATTAGTCGCTGGCATTGGTATAACTTGGACAAATGGAGTCTCAAATATATCTGTAGGTTTCAACATTGGGCCAAGATCCAGTCAAGTTGCAGAACTAACTGCTGTTTTCAAAACCATTGAAATGGCTATTGAACATGGTATTCATGAATTTGTGATCATAACTGACTCAAATTATGTACGTGACAGTTTTGTTGAATACCTGCCAACTTGGAAAAGAAATGGCATGCAGAAAAGCAATAACAAACCAGTCAAGCATGGCAAGTTGTTCTGCGAGATTGATAATCTGGTAGTATCCAATGATTTAACCATACACTGGAAAAAGACCAAGGGTCATTCCAGAGTTCTAGGTCCTGATAAGGAAGGCAATGACCTTGCAGATTCATTAGCCAAACAAGGAGCCATAACTGGAGAACTCCTTAATATTGACCACTTAATGGGTGCAATTCAGGTAGAAGCCATTACCAGAAACCAGGCAAAACAACAGAGTGAGCCTAACTTGGTACAATGGAGTCAGGATTCTCCTAGTGAGGACCTGATCACTAGTCAAAAAGAAGACCCCATTGTAGGCATCTTCTATAAACACATAGAAGATCCTGAAAGCAACCCCATCTCAAAAGATGATTGTATTGGCAAAGAAGATCTTAGAATCTTAATAAAATCTAGATCACAATTCAAGTTACAGGATGGTTTATTAATTAGAACCTCCAAAACTGGCATCCAGCAGTGGGTAGTACCCACCAAATTCAGAGGTCTAATGCTTCAACATGCCCATGATGCTCCCACCTCTGGTCATCGTGGTGCCAAACTCACATATGAAATATTGCGTGATTACGCTTTTTGGCCACACATGTTGAAAGATGTTCAAACCTACTGTCAAGGGTGTTTAATCTGTCCACAGTTCCAACCCACTGCACCAACGCATAGAGCGCCATTGCAGAAAAGGGGGATGGTAATGCCATGGTCAGATATACAAATTGATTTTATTGGTCCGGTAACAAGGTCATCAAGAGGTAACAAGTACATGTTAACAGTGACATGCCTGTTCACTAAATGGGTAGAGTGCATTAGTGCACCTAACAATAGTGCTGAAACATGTGCAGCATTGCTCATCAACCATATATTTTCCAGATTTGGTCTGCCCCAAAGAATCGAGTCAGATCGGGGACCCACTTCACTAGCGAAGTGATGACAAAAATGTGGAAAATACTAGGGGTTAAAAGAAAGCTCCATATTGCTTATAGAGCTGCCTCAAGTGGTGGTGTAGAGCGTTACAACCAGTCTATTGTTAAAATCCTCAAAAAGTTTGTGAGTGAAACAGGTAAAGACTGGGATGTAAAACTACCTCTAGTCTTAATGGCATTAAGAGCAACTCCAAGTAGTGCTACCAAGATGTCACCTTTTGAACTGATGACTGGTAGAAGAATGGTTCTACCTCAGCATCTACTGTACCGTACATCAGACCAAAACTTGATAAACGCTGCCAATACACATCAATATGTGGAAAACCTAAGAAAGCACCTGCAATATGCCTTTGCATTTGCTCAAAGGAATTTAGAAAGAGCCGCAACTGCCACTAAGACCTATTATGATCTCAAAACATCCAAAAAGGAATATGAAATAAATGATAAAGTTTATCTTTATAACTTTGGAAGAGATCAGGTTAGGGAGAAGAAATTTCTTCCCTCATGGAAAGGTCCTTTCGTCATTACTGACAAAATATCTCCAGTGGCCTATAAAATACGGATCCCCAAAAATGAAAGTTTCATAGATAAATGGGTCCATATCAATCAATTGCGAGCGTGTCATCCCAGATCCCAACTACAAGTCATAGAGGGAGAATGAAGTGTCATATCCCCAAATGAACTAAAGACATACTGTAGTTTAAAGATGACCAGCTGATGAACATGAAGGCTCGAAATTGATAGACTATCTACATAGAAGACTGTCCATGATGTGTACGGTCAACATCCTCACCAAATACCACTAACTTTGATCCAATTCAAATACATGTGTCCTACATATTTTTGAATTGGAAAGGGGGATTTATGTCAAGGTATTTGAAATATTATTAAATAATATATAGAGGTATATTTGTCTTTATTTGATAGATCTGTGGATGTGAACATGGTCTGTAGGACAAAGGATTGTTTCTAGGAGACCTCGCACACTCAATATGTTAAATTATGCAATTGTATAATTTAGCAAGGAACTAAAATATAACACAGTTTCAGGATACAGGCAAATATATGGAGACGAAATGTCTGGGTTACCCTTTTGGAGCTGATCAGGGTCGTGGAGAGGCAGTTTTTATGCACATGGGTGTTAATTATCAAATACACATCTGCACTGCTGGCTAAACAGGAAATATGCTGTTTTAAAGACTTTTACAACTCCTCATGGATCGACCCCATGTGGAGCAATGGAGGCCTTGAAAAACACAGACAAATGCTAAGGTGTGACTCTGGAAGTTCACGTAAGCAGACAGCAAATAAACATTTTTTTTTTTCTCTCTCTGTTTAAATACATGCCCCAGAATGTATTAAATATAGAAATTTGGGAAATTGTCTAATTCTATATTATTATTACATGGGTATTTGCTAAGCTTGGGAGGTAACTGTTTTAGTCAGTCAAAAATGTGTAATAACCTCTGTTTTGCTTATATTTTTCAGACAGATAAATTCAGATATACATAGAAATGATATATATGTTTTGAAAACACAAAAGATCTATCTTAGCCTCTGTGTGTTTAAGAACATGAATAGATGTTTATGGACCTGAAGAGAAGTGATTATTAACATTTATTTTTATTTCAGATCGACATAAACAGGATTTATGTATTCAGGAAGAAATACACAGAAATGTCACATACTATATCTGGGTGAATACAAATATCAGGAGTTTTAAATACTACCAATCTGGAGATATAAAAATAAGCTGTTATTTGCAAAGAAATGCCAGAATACTGATAAAATTATAATGCATTTTAAGCTAATAATTAGCAGTGTTAAATTACCTTAATATAATAAAATGTTAATAATATAACATATTTGGTATCAGAATAATCAGAAAAAATAACCTAATATTAACCATCTGTAATTGGGGTTATATATGATTAATGCAGAGAGTGTGATCTGATTAAATAACCATTTTATGAAAAAAAAAAAAATTAACTTGCTTAAAAATGTTAGAGATGGTCTTGTTGTATTTGTTTGTTTGTACGTCTGCTGCCACCTAGTGTTATGATGCATAATTGCAACCATGAGATGATTGGTTGTTGCAAAGAATGCATTTCCTTGACAACACATTTACCAAATAAACCAATCCATGTTCAGTCGCAAAGAACTAATCCAAGACAAGGCCGTGGGCGTTTCCAATATTCACCAATGACTGATAAATAATCAAAAAGGGAAGGGGTGAGATCAGATGATTTAAGACCCCAGCATAGAGACTAAAAGGGTGGTGTTATTTTGATCCAGAAAGGAGTAACTGCGGCAGTTATTAATCAAAAGCGCACATCTACCATTGGACTCCATATGCTTTACCCCAATTTTGAATTTCTGAGGTGAATTGGATCTGTTGCAAAACATTGGGAACCGGATTGCTGTTTATTTGGGTGATGTATACAAGGTTTTTGTAAGATAAGTTATAAGCATAGCCACTACAGTAAAATTACAATTTTTGAATTGGAAAGAACAAATTGGGCTTTTAGATTGTATTATATAACCTTAAATAGCTCTTAGCCTGCCTGTTTGTATACAAGCATTTAAATTAAACATTTATTATTGCTGTACTTAGCAGAGTTAAGGAAATATTTCAAGTTAGCATTTCATAGCTTATGTATTGTTATACTAATCCCAATCCTAAATTGTTTATCTATGCAAATATATAATAATAATTCAGAAGTGTATATTGTATTTCAAATTGCTAGTCACAGCCTATATATTGTATTGTTGTGTAAATCCGTGTCTGATTGGCTAAGTAACTCATCTATGCAAGTTCTGATATTGTCAGTTAATTTTGTATTAGGATAAATTGCAATTAAATAGCAGAATATATATTATCCTATTGTTTTATAAACACTGTTTAGAATTGTATTGCTTGGATGTTAAAGGTTTTTAGTCCCATTGTGTTAAAAGACTGGTATATAAGGCTGGTTTCTTAAGATAAGCGTGTAGGAATTTTGCATAGCATATTTAAATAGTTGTCAAGCGCCTATAATATTATTTAGTTTCCTTTTATTGCAAATATACTTCAATATGTTCATGGATATTAACTAAATAAAAGAATTCAGGTATTTATATTAATTGTATGGTCTAGTAGATGCATGGTTGATTAGGGTTGCTATTTTTTTTTTTTATATTGTGTTTGTAACCCTGCCATAAACTGATTTATTATTTGGATAGCACTACTAAGATTCTTATAAATATACTGACAGGAGGATAAACCTGTACACAAGTTAGACTTGATTTTCAGACCTAAGTCTAAGGCACCGAATACCTTTCCAGTAACAACTTTAGAAATTTTCTCAGAGACCAAAAAATGGGATAAACCGGGAGTCCCTTTTACCCCATCTTCTACATTTAGGAAGCTTTTTCTGGTTCCTGAGGCGAATTTGGAACTGTGGGAAGCTATTCATAAAGTAGACAGAGCAATGTCTACTCTAGCTAGGAGAACCACTATTCCTCTAGTGGATAGTATATCTTTCAAAGATCCTATGGAGAGAAAGTTTGAAGGGTTCCTCCTTAAAGGATTCCAAAACTTTTTATTTTTTTCATGTAATAAAATTATATAAATCTAATCTACATAAATTAACAATCATAACTTACTCACTTTTATTTGAAAATTAGCGTTATCGTAATTATAATATATATCATATTCTGGAATAAACGTCATAGAAGCCAAACCCACTTTAACGGTGCCTGCAATGCAAATTCTTGGCTCCAATCACAAAGCCTGTTCGTGCATATCATTAAGGCATTGTTGATTCACCCGACGCATGCGCAATTGAATCCCGTGTTTTGCGCATGCGCAGATTGCCGCTTTGAATACACAGACGTATATGGTGACTTGTTGGATTGCTCGCGCATGCGCAGTACGGGGCAAATCGGCCATATTAATTACTCAGGTTATCGTGTATGATTCATTATTCAAACTACTTGTTATAACGGTGGGTTTGGAAAGCAATTCATTTTTGACATTGAATATTCATTGAACAGTAGTAATCTGACATGCAAAGCCTATTACAAATATGGATATCATAGATGTATATACCGAATTAAGATAAGTGTTTTTAAACGTTTAGTGTCCCTTTAAAGGAGGCTTGTTATTTCAGCCAGCAGTCAGTATTGCAGCAGTAGCTGGTGCTGCTGTGTTCTTGTGTGATTCCCTAAATGATTTACGGCTAGATTACGAGTTTTGCGTTAGGATTGAAAAGCAGTGTTAAGAGATCCTAATGCTGCTTTTTAACGCCCACTGGTATTACGAGTCTTGCAGGTACAGGTGTACCGCTCACTTTTTTGGCCAGACTTGGAAATACCGCAAATCCACTTAGGTAAATTGCGTATCCTCTTTTTCAATGGGACTTGCATAGCGCCGGTATTACGAGTCTGCCAAAAAGTGAGCGGTAGACCCTCTCCTGTCAAGACTGGTACCGCATTTTAAAGTCAGTAGTTAAGAGTTTTACACTACAACGCCGTAATATAAAACTCTTAACTAAAGTGCTAAACAGTACACTAACACCCATAAACTACCTATTAACCTCTAAACTGAGGCCCTCCCGCATCACAAACAATAAAAGAAAATTTTTAACCCCTAATCTGCCAAACCGGACATCGCCGCCACTATAATAAATATATTAACCCCTAAACCGCCGCACTCCCGCCTCGCAAACACTAGTTAAATATTATTAACCCCTAATCTGCCGTCCCTAACATCGCAGCCACCTATCTACATTTATTAGCCCCTAATCTGCCGCCCCCAACATCGCCGCCACTATACTATATTTATTAACCCTTAAACCTAAGTCTAACCCTAACACCCCCTAACTTAAATATAATTAAAAGAAATCTAACTAAATATTCATATCATTAGCTAAATTATTCCTATTTAAAACTAAATACTTACCTGTAAAATAAACCCTAAGATAGCTACAATATAACTAATAGTTACATTGTATCTAGCTTAGGGTTTATTTTTATTTTACAGGCACGTTTGTATTTATTTTAACTAGGTACAATAGTTATTAAATAGTTCTTAACTATTTAATAACTACCTAGCTAAAATAAATACAAAAGTACCTGTAAAATAAAACCTAACCTAAGTTACAATTATACCTAACACTACACTATCATTAAATAAATAAACTAAATTAAATACAATTAAATAAATTACATACAATTACCTAAATTAAATTAAATTAGCTAAAGTACAAAAAAAAACCACTAAATTACAGAGAATAATAAACAAATTACAAAAATTTAAACTAATTACACCTAATGTAATAGCCCTATTAAAATAAAAAAGCCCCCAAAAAATAAAAAACCCCTAGCCCTAAACTAAACTACCAATAGCCCTTAAAAGGGCCTTTTGCGGGGGAATTGCCCCAAAGGAATAAGCTCTTTTACCTGTAAAACAAAATACAAACAACCCCCCCAACAGTAAAACCCACCACCCACACAACCAACCCCCCAAATAAAAACCTATCTAAAAAAAGCTAAGCTCCCCATTGCCCTGAAAAGGGCATTTGGATGGGCATTGCCCTTAAAAGGGCAGTTAGCTCTTTTGCCGCCCAAAGTCCCTAACCTAAAAATAAAACCCACCCAATACACCCTTAAAAAAACTTAACACTAACCCCCTGAAGATTGACTTACCGGAAGACGTCTTCATCCAAGCCGGGCCCAAGTCCTCAACGAAGCCGGGAGAGGTCTTCATCCAAGCCGGGCGAAGTGGTCCTCTAGACGGGCAGAAGTCTTCATCCAGACGGCATCTTCTATCTTCATCCATCCGGCGCGGAGCGGGTCCATCTTCAAGACATCCGACGCGGAGCATCTTCTTCATCCGGAGCCTTCTTACTGAATGAAGATACCTTTAAGTGACGTCATCCAAGATGGCGTCCCTTAGATTCCGATTGGCTGATAGAATTCTATCAGCCAATTGGAATTAAGGTAGAAAAAATCCTATTGGCTAATGCAATCAGCCAATAAAATTGACGTTCAATCCTATTGGCTGATCCAATCAGCCAATAGGATTGAGCTTGCATTCTATTTGTGAGTGTAGGGGATATAGTAGTGCGCTGGTGTAGGGGTAGTTACCAAACACCTAAAAATAGAAAGATCCTTCCGTCTTTCAAAAAACGATAGAGTGAGTAAATGGGGGTGATAGGTGCGCTACTGAAAGCTGAAGGTATACTGAAAAATGTTAATGATATATATAAAAAAAGTTATATGTTTATGTGAAATAAATAATGTGGGTTACAAGGTGAAATGTGTTACAATAAATAGTAACTAATTAGTGTTCAATACTACAATACCACTCTGGAGGAATAAGAAAGAATTAATGTAGTCAATGTAAACGAAAAATATTTTATACAAAATTGCATGTATAACGATATACTAAAAACATCAAAATTAAGGGACGTCTCCCTTACTATGTAAAATATACAAAATAAAAACAAAGATTAGTGACACTTTCAATAATGATTACATAAGCTGCCCCATACATTAAAAATATATGTATGCAAATATCCGTTTCTTTCAACGTTAGGCAGGTTAAATGATATTGATATGCCCTGCTGTACTCAAATGGATAATAGCAGTTCAGACGTGCAGTTTCAAATATGCATGAGCATTTTAGCCAATATTAATGTAGAGAGTTATTTTGAGATTAGTATTATCTCCGGTTGAAGCAGTTTATAAGACAATATTTTCTTAATAGAATCGAGTACCTGTTGGTCTCCAGACCCGTCTTACCGCATCCGATTCCCCTTCTCACCTGGTGACTGATCAGCGCCGCATGTGTCTTGGCGTCTGACGTCACAACTTGGTATCTCGGGTAGGATTGGCTGGGAGTGTTTAGAAGACAGGCAGATTCTTGTAGATGATGAAATAGAAACTTTTGTAAGATAACAATGTTTGTGGAAAAAGCCTGCACTTAGTGCTTGATGCACGCAGGACTTTGAGGTTCCAAAAGAGGTATAATAGACAACCCGGGTTGTTACAGTATTAAAACTGAAATCAATTGGTATAAGAAAAAGAGTCTCTTTGTGTATTTAATTCACACAATTGTAGGGTCAGCAGTCACAAGGTCGACGCGTTTCGCTCAGAAGAGCTTTATCAAGATCCTGGTGACTGTTGTAGCATAATATTTAAAGGCATCAGTTCTTTCTGATTGGTCTTCCATAATTGACCTCATTTAAGGTGGAATGTTTTGTTATCTCTCTTGCTCATATATATCAGCGGAGTTTTAAGGTGGAACTTTTTCATGGGGCAGCTTTCTATATACTAAGTAGTCATAAACTCTATGATACAGAATTATTATAATAACATTAGTTCTAAAAAAAAAAGGGGATATATATTGTGTTGTGTATATTTACTACATAGCTTCATTCAAAGAGAAAAGGTGATAGATCCATTTCAGAGTTGAGCCCATTCGGATATAATGTGTTGTATTTATAAATTAACTCAGCTTCTTTGATTAATAATTTTTTCTCTATGTCACCGCCCCTCCAATTATTTTTTACTTTTTGTATTCCCCAACATAAAAGATCTTTGGTGTTCCCTTTATGGACAGATTTAAAGTGTTTGTATAAATGTGTGTCTTCAGAGCCTCGTTCTATCTGGCAGAGATGTTCCCTTATTCTGTCTCTTACCATTCTTTTGGTCTCTCCAAAATAAAAGAGATTACAGGAGCATTTGAGAATATATATTATGTTTTTGTTAGTGCATCTTATTACATCCTTGATATTAATTAATTTGTCAAAATTGTTTATTTGTAATTTTTTTTAACTTTTTACTATGTGTGCAGGCTTTGCAGGTATAGCATGGGAAAAAGCCACTGATGTTTTTACCTGTCAGATCTTTCTGTCTCTTCAGATTTTGTTTAGGTTTTTTCAGTTCACTGGGAGCTAGTATAGATTTTAAGTTTGTTGCTTTTTTAAAAACAAATTTAGGTTGTTCTATGATAGTTTTCCCCAAAATCGTATCTTCCCTTACAAGGTGCCAGTGTTTTCTTATGATGCCTTTAATTATATTGTGATCGGCATGGTAATTGGTAATGAATGGAATGTCAATTTGATTTTTATTGTCTTTTTCTTTCTCCTTATATGTTAGAAGGGACTCTCTGTCAGTGTTTTTGGCTCTATCAATTGCTTTCTCTGTAATTGATTTATCATACCCTCTGGCCTGAAATCTCTCTGCTAGGATTTCTGATTGTTGTTCGAAATCTATGGTCCTTGAGCAGTTTTTTCTGATACGGAGGTACTGCCCTGTGGGAATATTAAGTTTCCAGGTGTTTAAATGGCAGCTTTTTGAATGTATGTAGTTACTACTGTCAACTTTTTTAAAATGGGTCTTGGTTTCAAGTTCTCTGTTCATAATCATTATCTCTAGATCTAAAAAGACAATTTTTTCTTTACTATAGTTGAAAGTAAATTTCAAACCCCAGATGTTTCGATTCATTTTATCAACCATAGATATGAGGTCTTGTTCAGAACCTCTCCATATTAATAAGAGATCATCTATGTATCTCTTATAGAGCACAAGGTTTGCACCATAGCTATCGGAGCCAAAAAAATCGTCTTCCCATGCTCCCATAAACAAATTGGCATAGCTAGGTGCAAACCTTGTGCCCATTGCTGTGCCTTCGGTCTGTAAATAAAACCTTCCATCAAATGAAAAAAAGTTGTTTTCTAATATATATGTTATGCTTTTTAGAATGAATGCTCTGTGTTGATCTGACATATTTGGATCTTTTTTAAGAAAAAGATCTACTGATTTTATACCCTTAGAATGGTTGATCACAGTGTATAATGATGTAACATCACATGTTACTAAAAACATATCATCTTCCCACTGTATTGTTTTTAGAGTGTTAAGGACTTGTGTGGAATCTTTTAGATATGATTTTAAGTTCTTTACATGTTTTTGTAGGTAGTTATCTACATATCTAGATAAATTTGCAGATAGAGAGTTGATTCCAGAAATGATTGGTCTTCCAGGGGGGTTGACCAAACATTTATGGACTTTGGGAAGATAATAAAAGATGGGAATCACAGGAAATTTTGATGTTAAAAAGACAAATTCTTTTTCATTTAATATTCCTGATTTCTTCCCATCTGCCAGAATCTTATCAAGTCTTCTTTTGAATAAATCTGTAGGGTCAGAATCTAATTTTTTATATGTTTTTGTGTCTCCAAGTAATCTGTATGCCTCTTTGAGGTAATCACTGGTGTTTAGAAGGACAATCCCACCTCCCTTGTCCGCTGGCTTTATTGTGATTTCTGCATTTTTTTGAAGGTTCTCAATTATAGATTTTTCTCTGATACTTATATTAAAGTTTTTTATTTTAGGAAGGGAACATTTTTGTATATCATTACAGACCAATTTTTCGAATGTTTCCAGAAAGTTCCCTTTGGCAAAAACAGGATTAAATTTGGATTTCCCCTTAAGATTAGTATGTTGAATGTTATCTAGATTTTGTGATTTTATGTTCATTTGTCTTTCAACTGGGTTCTTAAGAAAAAATCTTTTGATTGTGAGGTTTCTTACACATTTTTTAACATGGATATGTGTATGAAATTTACTTAATCTTGCTGTAGATTTTCAAAACGATTTTGAATTGGGATTTTCCAATTGTCTTCCTGTCTATACAGAGATAGGGAACATTTTAATCAAGAATTCAGACATAATACCTTCAGACATACTGAAGAAAGAGGCTATCACCCTAGACAAAGAGAATGGGAATATCCAAGAAGGACAAACAGACAGAATAGCCATAGACAGGAAGACAATTGGAAAATCCCAATTCAAAATCGTTTTGAAAATCTAAGAGAATATAGACCCATAGACATTGAACATAAAATTGAGGAATCAGTTTTTTTAGAGAAAAGCCCTCTAAGGGAGGGCACATCAAGAGACATAAAAGAAAAGGAGCAAGATTCCAACTTAAGAAAGAAAAGAAGCTTAGAGGAAAGAGAGGGAGAGGATTACTTAAACGAGGCAAAAAGATGGAGGTAGAAAAAGAACATCAGGGAATTTTCAACCTCAGTAGTCACACCCTAAAAAAGGAAGAAGAAAAAATTCTAAAGCTAGGCCTTTCATTTGCCCCTACAGCAAGATTAAGTAAATTTCATACACATATCCATGTTAAAAAATTTGTAAGAAACCTCACAATCAAAAGATTTTTTCTTAAGAACCCAGTTGAAAGACAAATGAACATAAAATCACAAAATCTAGATAACATTCAACATACTAATCTTAAGGGGAAATCCAAATTTAATCCTGTTTTTGCCAAAGGGAACTTTCTGGAAACATTCGAAAAATTGGTCTGTAATGATATACAAAAATGTTCCCTTCCTAAAATAAAAAACTTTAATATAAGTATCAGAGAAAAATCTATAATTGAGAACCTTCAAAAAAATGCAGAAATCACAATAAAGCCAGCGGACAAGGGAGGTGGGATTGTCCTTCTAAACACCAGTGATTACCTCAAAGAGGCATACAGATTACTTGGAGACACAAAAACATATAAAAAATTAGATTCTGACCCTACAGATTTATTCAAAAGAAGACTTGATAAGATTCTGGCAGATGGGAAGAAATCAGGAATATTAAATGAAAAAGAATTTGTCTTTTTAACATCAAAATTTCCTGTGATTCCCATCTTTTATTATCTTCCCAAAGTCCATAAATGTTTGGTCAACCCCCCTGGAAGACCAATCATTTCTGGAATCAACTCTCTATCTGCAAATTTATCTAGATATGTAGATAACTACCTACAAAAACATGTAAAGAACTTAAAATCATATCTAAAAGATTCCACACAAGTCCTTAACACTCTAAAAACAATACAGTGGGAAGATGATATGTTTTTAGTAACATGTGATGTTACATCATTATACACTGTGATCAACCATTCTAAGGGTATAAAATCAGTAGATCTTTTTCTTAAAAAAGATCCAAATATGTCAGATCAACACAGAGCATTCATTCTAAAAAGCATAACATATATATTAGAAAACAACTTTTTTTCATTTGATGGAAGGTTTTATTTACAGACCGAAGGCACAGCAATGGGCACAAGGTTTGCACCTAGCTATGCCAATTTGTTTATGGGAGCATGGGAAGACGATTTTTTTGGCTCCGATAGCTATGGTGCAAACCTTGTGCTCTATAAGAGATACATAGATGATCTCTTATTAATATGGAGAGGTTCTGAACAAGACCTCATATCTATGGTTGATAAAATGAATCGAAACATCTGGGGTTTGAAATTTACTTTCAACTATAGTAAAGAAAAAATTGTCTTTTTAGATCTAGAGATAATGATTATGAACAGAGAACTTGAAACCAAGACCCATTTTAAAAAAGTTGACAGTAGTAACTACATACATTCAAAAAGCTGCCATTTAAACACCTGGAAACTTAATATTCCCACAGGGCAGTACCTCCGTATCAGAAAAAACTGCTCAAGGACCATAGATTTCGAACAACAATCAGAAATCCTAGCAGAGAGATTTCAGGCCAGAGGGTATGATAAATCAATTACAGAGAAAGCAATTGATAGAGCCAAAAACACTGACAGAGAGTCCCTTCTAACATATAAGGAGAAAGAAAAAGAAAATAAAAATCAAATTGACATTCCATTCATTACCAATTACCATGCCGATCACAATATAATTAAAGGCATCATAAGAAAACACTGGCACCTTGTAAGGGAAGATACGATTTTGGGGAAAACTATCATAGAACAACCTAAATTTGTTTTTAAAAAAGCAACAAACTTAAAATCTATACTAGCTCCCAGTGAACTGAAAAAACCTAAACAAAATCTGAAGAGACAGAAAGATCTGACAGGTAAAAACATCAGTGGCTTTTTCCCATGCTATACCTGCAAAGCCTGCACACATAGTAAAAAGTTTAAAAATTTACAGATAAACAATTTTGACAAATTAATTAATATCAAGGATGTAATAAGATGCACTAACAAAAACATAATATATATTCTCAAATTCTCCTGTAATCTCTTTTATTTTGGAGAGACCAAAAGAATGGTAAGAGACAGAATAAGGGAACATCTCTGCCAGATAGAACGAGGCTCTGAAGACACACATTTATACAAACACTTTAAATCTGTCCATAAAGGGAACACCAAAGATCTTTTATATTGGGGAATACAAAAAGTAAAAAATAATTGGAGGGGCGGTGACATAGAGAAAAAATTATTAATCAAAGAAGCTGAGTTAATTTATAAATACAACACATTATATCCGAATGGGCTCAACTCTGAAATGGATCTATCACCTTTTCTCTTTGAATGAAGCTATGTAGTAAATATACACAACACAATATATATCCCCTTTTTTTTTTTAGAAATAATGTTATTATAATAATTCTGTATCATAGAGCTTATGACTACTTAGTATATAGAAAGCTGCCCCATGAAAAAGTTCCACCTTAAAACTCCGCTGATATATATGAGCAAGAGAGATAACAAAACATTCCACCTTAAATGAGGTCAATTATGGAAGACCAATCAGAAAGAACTGATGCCTTTAAATATTATGCTACAACAGTCACCAGGATCTTGATAAAGCTCTTCTGAGCGAAACGCGTCGACCTTGTGACTGCTGACCCTACAATTGTGTGAATTAAATACACAAAGAGACTCTTTTTCTTATACCAAATGATTTCAGTTTTAATACTGTAAACAACCCGGGTTGTCTATTATACCTCTTTTGGAACCTCAAAGTCCTGCGTGCATCAAGCACTAAGTGCAGGTTTTTTCCACAAACATTGTTATCTTACAAAAGTTTCTATTTCATCATCTACAAGAATCTGCCTGTCTTCTAAACACTCCCAGCCAATCCTACCCGAGATACCAAGTTGTGACGTCAGACGCCAAGACACATGCGGCGCTGATCAGTCACCAGGTGAGAAGGGGAATCGGATGCGGTAAGACGGGTCTGGAGACCAACAGGTACTCGATTCTATTAAGAAAATATTGTCTTATAAACTGCTTCAACCGGAGATAATACTAATCTCAAAATAACTCTCTACATTAATATTGGCTGAAATGCTCATGCATATTTGAAACTGCACGTCTGAACTGCTATTATCCATTTGAGTACAGCAGGGCATATCAATATCATTTAACCTGCCTAACGTTGAAAGAAACGGATATTTGCATACATATATTTTTAATGTATGGGGCAGCTTATGTAATCATTATTGAAAGTGTCACTAATCTTTGTTTTTATTTTGTATATTTTACATAGTAAGGGAGACGTCCCTTAATTTTGATGTTTTTAGTATATCGTTATACATGCAATTTTGTATAAAATATTTTTCGTTTACATTGACTACATTAATTCTTTTTTATTCCTCCAGAGTGGTATTGTAGTATTGAACACTAATTAGTTACTATTTATTGTAACACATTTCACCTTGTAACCCACATTATTTATTTCACATAAACATATAACTTTTTTTATATATATCATTAACATTTTTCAGTATACCTTAAGCTTTCAGTAGCGCACCTATCACCCCCATTTACTCACTCTTGCATTCTATTGGCTGTTCCAATCAGCCAATATAATGCGAGCTCAATCCTATTGGCAGATTGGATCAGCCAATAGGATTGAACTTCAATCCTACTGGCTGATTGCATCAGCCAATAGGATTTTTTCTACCTTATTTCCGATTGGCTGATAGAATTCTATCAGCCAATCGGAATCTAAGGGACGCCATCTTGGATGATGTCACTTAAAGGTACCTTCATTCTGTGTTAGTCGTCGGATGAAGAGGATGCTCCGCGTCGGATGTCTTGAAGATGGTCCCGCTCCGCGCCGGATGGATGAAGATAGAAGATGCCGTCTGGATGAAGACTTCTGCCCGTCTGGAGGACCACTTCTGCCCAGATTGGATGAAGACTTCTGCCCGTCTGGAGGACCACTTCGCCCGGCTTGGATGAAAACGTCTCCCAGTAAGTCGATCTTGAGGGAGTTAGTGTTAGGTTTTTTAAGGGTGTATTGGGTGGGTTTTATTTTTAGGTTAGGGACTTTGGGCGGCAAAAGAGCTAACTGCCCTTTTAAGGGCAATGCCCATCCAAATGCCCTTTTCAGGGCAATGGGGAGCTTCGTTTTTTTTAGATAGGTTTTTATTTGGGGGGTTGGTTGTGTGGGTGGTGGGTTTTACTGTTGGGGGGGTTGTTTGTATTTTTTTTTTAAAGGTAAAAGAGCTTATTCCTTTGGGGCAATGCCCCGCAAAAGGCCCTTTTAAGGGCTATTGATAGTTTAGTTTAGGCTAGGGTTTTTTTTTATTTTGGGGGGCTTTTTTATTTTAATAGGGCTATTAGATTAGGTGTAATTAGTTTACATTTCTGTAATTTGTTTATTTTCTGTAATTTAGTGTTTGTTTTTTTGTACTTTAGCTAATTTAATTTAATTTAGGTAATTGTATGTAATTTATTTAATTGTATTTAATTTAGTTTATTTATTTAATTATAGTGTAATGGTAGGTGTAATTGTAACTTAGGTTAGGTTTTATTTTACAGGTACTTTTGTATTTATTTTAGCTAGGTAGTTATTAAATAGTTAAGAACTATTTAGTAACTATTCTACCTAGCTAAAATAAATACAAACTTGCCTGTAAAATAAAAATAAACCCTAAGCTAGCTACAATGTAACTATTAGTTATATTGTAGCTATCTTAGGGTTTATTTTATAGGTAAGTATTTAGTTTTAAATAGGAATAATTTAGTTAATGATGGGAATTTTTTTTAGATTTATTTAAATTATATTTAAGTTAGGGGGTGTTAGGGTTAGGGTTAGACAGGTTTAGGGGTTAATAACTTTAGTATAGTGGCAGCGACATTGGGGGCAGCAGATTAGGGGTTAATAAGTGTAGGTAGGTGACGGTGACATTGGGGGCGGCAGATTAGGGTTTAATAAATATAATGTAGGTGTCGGCGATGTTGGGGGCAGCAGATTAGGGGTACATAAGTTTAATGTAGGTGGCGGTGGTGTCTGGAGCGGCAGATTAGGGGTTAATAATATAATGCAGGTGTCTGCGATGTTGGGGGAGGCAGATTAGGGGTTAATAAGTGAAAGATTAGGGGTGTTTAGACTCGGGGTTGATGTTAGGGTGTTAGGTGTAAACATACATTTTATCTCCCCATAGGAATAAATGGGGCTGCGTTAGTGAGTTTTACGCTGCTTTTTTGCAGGTGTTAGACTTTTTTTCAGCCGGCTCTCCCCATTGATTCCTATGGGGAAATTGTGCACGAGCACGTTACACAAGTTCACCGCTGACTTAAGCAGCGTTGGTATTGGAGTGCGGTAATAAGCAAAATTTTGCTCAACACTCACTTCTTGTCTTTTAACGACGGGTTTGTAAAAACCCGTAATACCAGCGCTGTATGTAAGTGAGCATACTCGTTGAAGGAAAAACTCGTAATCTAGGTGCTTGTCTTTTAACGACGGGTTTGTAAAAACCTGTAATACCAGTGCTGCTGGTAAGTGAGCGGTGAGAGAAAACTGCTCATTAGCACCGCATAGCCTCTAACGCAAAACTCGTAATCTAGGTGTTAGTTTCTTAGGAGTCTCCGCTAGTGGATATTCAGAATCATATCCAATGTTTGATGTGGGCAAATTCATGTATCTTTGATGCAGTCATTCAAATCATTCGCCTTAATGCTAAGTACAAAGCCTTAGCTGTTCTCTGCCGTAGGGCTCTATGGCTGAAATTATGGTCTGTGGATATGGTTTCCAGATATAGATTATTGGCCTTTAAGGGTAAGACTCATTGTGGACCTGGTCTGGATTTCATTATTTCTACTGCAACCAGCGGCAAGGGAGCATTCTTGCCTCAGGATAAGAAGAGTAGACTTAAGGGAATGCCTAACAGCCGTTTTCGTTCATTTTGTCAGACAAAAAATCAGAAATCATCTGCTACGCAAAAAGCAGAGTCTACTGAACAGATTTGGAGACCAAACTCTTTCTGGAATAAGTCCATGTTGTCCAGAAAGCCAACTTCTGACAAGTCATCATGAAGGTGCAGCCCCTGGTCCAGACTTTTCTCCAGTAAAGGGCAGTCTAAGTCTTTTTCTGGAAGATTGGGCAGACTTTCAGGGATCCTTGGGTCATGGAAATAGTATCCCAAGGGTAAACAATAGACTTTAGAGCTCCACCTCCTTCCTAGAAGGTATCTCAATCAGGAGATTTTCAGGGACCTAGTATTTTGCTGGGGGCAGCCGGACATATATTTCATAGCATCCCGCTTGAACCACAAGCTTCCAAGATATGGTTCGAGGTCAAGAGACCCTCAAGAGGAACTAGTGGATGCTCTGATGGGGCCCAGGCAGAATCAGTTTTTGTACATCTTTCCTCCAATTGTACTTCTCCCGAGGATGGTAGCTCTTTTCAAACAGGAGAAAGTGTCAGCAATTCTCATAGCTCCAGCATGGCCTCGCAGGACCTGTATGCAGACCTGGTTAGGCTATCCAGAGCTCCTCCATGGTGGCTTCCTCAACGTCAGTACCTTTTTAGTCAAGTTCTGTTAATCTATCAAAACCTTCAGTCTCTCAGCTTAACTGCTTGAAGGCTGAACGATTGATCCTTTCTCAAACTAATTGACATTTTGATACAAGCTTGCAAACCAGTAACAAGGAAAATATATCAAAAGGTATGGAAGGTATATTTTTCCAGGTGTTCTGTTAGAGGTTTCTCCTGGTATTCTGTCAGAATTCCTTGTATCCTTCAGTTTCTTCAGGAGGGCCTGGGAAAGGGTTTAGCTGTGAGTTCTATTAAGGGCCAGATATCTGCACTTTCTCTATTATTTCTCAGATGGTTAGCCCTTCTTCCTGATATACAAGCTTTCACTCAGGCTTCAGTGAGGATCCTTTATGTGATCAAACCAATTTTATCACCATAGGATCTCAATTTGGTTCTCAGAGTGTTACAATCCTCTCCATTTCAATGCATACCCTGCACATCAAGGGCCAGAATGCAAGGTGAGCGCAAGATATTTGTGCTCAACTGAGTAATACCAGCACACATAAATATGCGCTGGTATTACAAATGAGGTGCAATGCGAACGCGACTTCACATTCACATTGCACGGAAGCATTTCCCTCACAAGAGAGTGCTTCCATAGGCTCCAATGGGAGCCTCGTTCTCATGCCGTGAGAAACGGCATGAGAACTAGGACAGCAAAGGGGGTAAATAGTGCAGCGTTGGCTGCATTGCACCACACTTGTAATACCAGTATATTGCTAACCCGACCTCACATTCACATTGCACGGAAGCATTGCCCTCACAAGAGCGCGCTTCCATAGGCTCCAATGTGGCACATTTAGACAATTAAACAGAGATCTGATATCTGGTTTATTTTCTGAGCGCTAATTGCTACCGCAAGCTCATGGTAGCAAGAACTGTTTGCGGACGCGCAATAAATTAGCGCTCCACTTTCAAGGTGTTGTTTCTACTGGCCATCTCTTCAGGTCTGAGTGTTTTCTGAATTATCCGCCTTGTCTTGCAAATAACTTTATTTTGTTTTTCATCAAGAACAGTGTTTGGTTTTCTCCCAAAGGTTGTTTTTTTCTGCTATCATCAATCGGAAGATGGTGGTGCCTACTTTATGTCGGGATCCTAAGACGGCTAAAGAACGATTGTTACATCATTTTGATGTGGTCAGGGCACTAAAGTTTAATTTACAGGCTACGAAGGCATCAACCTTCTAGCTTGTGTGTGCTGTATTCGGGTCAGAAGGTGACTTCTGTTTCTTTATCCTTTCTGTTAAGGAGTCTTATTCATCAAGCTTACTTGCAGGTGGGTCAGCAGCTACCTGCTAGGATTACTTCTCACTCTACGCATTCTGTTTCTTTATCCTTTCTGTTAAGGAGTCTTATTCATCAAGCTTACTTGCAGGTGGGTCAGCAGCTACCTGCTAGGATTACTTCTCACTCTACGCGTTCTGTTTTTTTATCCTTTCTGTTAAGCAGTCTTATTCATCAAGCTTACTTGCAGGTGGGTCAGCAGCTACCTGCTAGGATTACTTCTCACTCTACGCATTCTGTTTCTTTATCCTTTCTGTTAAGGAGTCTTATTCATCAAGCTTACTTGCAGGTGGGTCAGCAGCTACCTGCTAGGATTACTTCTCACTCTACGCGTTCTGTTTTTTTATCCTTTCTGTTAAGCAGTCTTATTCATCAAGCTTACTTGCAGGTGGGTCAGCAGCTACCTGCTAGGATTACTTCTCACTCTACGCGTTCTGTTTCTTTATCCTTTCTGTTAAGGAGTCTTATTCATCAAGCTTACTTGCAGGTGGGTCAGCAGCTACCTGCTAGGATTACTTCTCACTCTACGCGTTCTGTTTCTTTATCCTTTCTGTTAAGCAGTCTTATTCATCAAGCTTACTTGCAGGTGGGTCAGCAGCTACCTGCTAGGATTACTTCTCACTCTACGCGTTCTGTTTCTTTATCCTTTCTGTTAAGGAGTCTTATTCATCAAGCTTACTTGCAGGTGGGTCAGCAGCTACCTGCTAGGATTACTTCTCACTCTACGCGTTCTGTTTCTTTATCCTTTCTGTTAAGGAGTCTTATTCATCAAGCTTACTTGCAGGTGGGTCAGCAGCTACCTGCTAGGATTACTTCTCACTCTACGCGTTCTGTTTCTTTATCCTTTCTGTTAAGGAGTCTTATTCATCAAGCTTACTTGCAGGTGGGTCAGCAGCTACCTGCTAGGATTACTTCTCACTCTACGCGTTCTGTTTCTTTATCCTTTCTGTTAAGGAGTCTTATTCATCAAGCTTACTTGCAGGTGGGTCAGCAGCTACCTGCTAGGATTACTTCTCACTCTACGCGTTCTGTTTCTTTATCCTTTCTGTTAAGGAGTCTTATTCATCAAGCTTACTTGCAGGTGGGTCAGCAGCTACCTGCTAGGATTACTTCTCACTCTACGCGTTGTTTCTACATAAGAATGAGGCGTCTGTGGAACAGATCTGAAGGGCTGCTACTTGGTCTTCTCTACATACTTTCACAAAATGTTACCACTTTGATGTTTATTTCTCGGCTGAGGCTGCTTTTGGCAAGAATGTAATACAGGCAGTTGTACTCTTCCTGTTTGTTTGTTTTCCACCCTGTTTTTCATAGATTTCTCAGCTTGGGTATTGGTTCCAAAGAGTAATATTGTGGACTCTCACAACCATTAGAAAGAAAACATAATTTATTCTTACCTGATAAATGTATTTCTTTCTTGGTTGTGAGAGTCTACGAACCCAACCAGATTCTTTGGGAAAACAGCAGTTCTGGAGTGTACCTCTTTACCCCTTTTATCTTTTTTTCATTCCTTTACTCTCTTGTCTTGGCTATATGTACTACTGGGAGAGAGAGAAAAGTAACAGGGATACTTACATTCTGGTTTGGGGTGTCTTTGGCTCCTCCTGGTGGCTAGGTGATGTAATTCCATGAGCAATGTTGTGGACTCTCACAACCAAGAAAGAAATACATTTATCGGGCTGAACATGGGTGTTTAATGGGTGTATATGACATTTTTCTCTCATATCCATGCGTAGTTATCTAAACATTTCCACCCTAAAGTTCAACTTTAAAGGTACCAAGTTTTTAGCAAAATACTCAAAACACCAATTACTCTGAAAGGAAAATATATGTAAACAAAAATACCAGCGAATTTAAGGAACAGTTGAGCGTGTTTTGATTTGTATTAGGCGTAATGTTACAGCTTAAACATATGCCGTTTTCTTCCTGTCTCGTTATTTCTATGGGAGACATCTAGCCACTCCCATTTTCTTTGATAATTGCGAGGGTAAAACTGGTTTTTCACGTTTTTTTGCTTCTGAACTTTTGATCATCAGTTCTTTAGTGCGAAAAAGACTTATGGCTCTGTCTCTGTCATACTAACCAAACGTCTGCAGATTGCAATACTGCTACACGTTATACACAGGTAGGGGTTCATAGGTACACGTTATACACAGGTAGGGGTGCATAGGTACACGTTATACACAGGTAGGGGTGCATAGGTACACGTTATACACAGGTAGGGGTTCATAGGTACAAGTTATACACAGGTAGGGGTGCATAGGTACACGTTATACACAGGTAGGGGTGCATAGGTACACATTATACACAGGTAGGGGTGCATAGGTACACATTATACACAGGTAGGGGTTCATAGGTACACGTTATACACAGGTAGGGGTGCATAGGTACACGTTATACACAGGTAGGGGTTCATAGGTACACGTTATACACAGGTAGGGGTGCATAGGTACACGTTATACACAGGTAGGGGTGCATAGGTACACGTTATACACAGGTAGGGGTGCATAGGTACACGTTATACACAGGTAGGGGTTTATAGGTACACGTTATACACAGATAGCGGTGCATAGGTACACGTTATACACAGGTAGCGGTGCATAGGTACACGTTATACACAGATAGCGGTGCATAGGTACACGTTATACACAGGTAGCGGTGCATAGGTACACGTTATACACAGGTAGCGGTGCATAGGTACACGTTATACACAGATAGCGGTGCATAGGTACACGTTATACACAGGTAGGGGTGCATAGGTACACGTTATACACAGGTAGGGGTGCATAGGTACACGTTATATACAGATAGCGGTGCATAGGTACACGTTATACACAGGTAGGGGTGCATAGGTACACGTTATATACAGGTAGGGGTGCATAGGTACACGTTATATACAGATAGCGGTGCATAGGTACACGTTATACACAGGTAGGGGTGCATAGGTACACGTTATACACAAGTAGCGGTGCATAGGTACACGTTATACACAGGTAGGGGTGCATAGGTACACGTTATATACAGGTAGCGCTGCATAGGTACACGTTATACACGTTATACACAGATAGCGGTGCATAGGTACACGTTATACACAGGTAGCGGTGCATAGGTACACGTTATACACAGGTAGCGGTGCATAGGTACACGTTATACACAGGTAGGGGTTCATAGGTACATGTTATACACAGGTAGGGGTGCATAGGTACACGTTATACATAGGTAGGGGTGCATAGGTACACGTTATACACAGATAGCGGTGCATAGGTACACGTTATACACAGGTAGCGGTGCATAGGTACACGTTATACACAGGTAGCGGTGCATAGGTACACGTTATACACAGGTAGCGGTGCATAGGTACACGTTATACACAGGTAGCGGTGCATAGGTACACGCTATACACAGGTAGGGGTGCATAGGTACACGTTATATACAGATAGCGGTGCATAGGTACACGTTATACACAGGTAGGGGTGCATAGGTACACGTTATACACAGGTAGCGGTGCATAGGTACACGTTATACACAGGTAGGGGTGCATAGGTACACGTTATATACAGGTAGCGGTGCATAGGTACACGTTATACACAGGTAGGGGTGCATAGGTACACGTTATACACAGGTAGGGGTGCATAGGTACACGTTATACACAGGTAGGGGTGCATAGGTACACGTTATACACAGGTAGGGGTGCATAAGTACACATTATACACAGGTAGGGGTGCATAGGTACACATTATACACAGGTAGGGGTGCATAGGTACACATTATACACAGGTAGGGGTGCATAGGTACACGTTATACACAGGTAGGGGTGCATAGGTACACGTTATACACAGGTAGGGGTGCATAGGTACATGTTATACACAGGTAGGGGTGCATAGGTACACGTTATACACAGGTAGGGGTGCATAGGTACACGTTATACACAGGTAGGGGTGCATAGGTACATGTTATACACAGGTAGGGGTGCATAGGTACACGTTATACACAGGTAGCGGTGCATAGGTACACATTATACACAGGTAGGGGTGCATAGGTACACGTTATACACAGGTAGGGGTGCATAGGTACACGTTATACACAGGTAGCGGTGCATAGGTACACGTTATACACAGGCAGGGGTGCATAGGTACACGTTATACACAGGTAGGGGTTCATAGGTACACGTTATACACAGGTAGGGGTGCATAGGTACACGTTATACACAGGTAGGGTTTTATAGGTACACGTTATACACAGGTAGCGGTGCATAGGTACACGTTATACACAGGTAGCGGTGCATAGGTACACGTTATACACAGGTAGCGGTGCATAGGTACACATTATACACAGGTAGGGGTGCATAGGTACACGTTATACACAGGTAGGGGTGCATAGGTACACGTTATACACAGGTAGGGGTGCATAGGTACACGTTATACACAGGTAGGGGTGCATAGGTACACGTTATACACAGATAGCGGTGCATAGGTACACGTTATACACAGGTAGCGGTGCATAGGTACATGTTATACACAGATAGCGGTGCATAGGTACACGTTATACACAGGTAGGGGTTCATAGGTACACGTTATACACAGGTAGGGGTGCATAGGTACACGTTATACACAGGTAGGGGTGCATAGGTACACATTATACACAGGTAGGGGTGCATAGGTACACGTTATACACAGGTAGGGGTGCATAGGTACACGTTATACACAGGTAGGGGTGCATAGGTACACGTTATATACAGATAGCGGTGCATAGGTACACGTTATACACAGGTAGGGGTGCATAGGTACACGTTATATACAGGTAGGGGTGCATAGGTACACGTTATATACAGATAGCGGTGCATAGGTACACGTTATACACAGGTAGGGGTGCATAGGTACACATTATACACAGGTAGCGGTGCATAGGTACACGTTATACACAGGTAGGGGTGCATAGGTACACGTTATATACAGGTAGCGGTGCATAGGTAAACGTTATACACGTTATACACAGATAGTGGTGCATAGGTACACGTTATACACAGGTAGCGGTGCATAGGTACACATTATACACAGGTAGGGGTGCATAGGTACACGTTATACACAGGTAGGGGTGCATAGGTACACGTTATACACAGGTAGGGGTGCATAGGTACACGTTATACACAGGTAGGGGTGCATAGGTACACGTTATACACAGATAGCGGTGCATAGGTACACGTTATACACAGGTAGCGGTGCATAGGTACACGTTATACACAGATAGCGGTGCATAGGTACACGTTATACACAGGTAGGGGTTCATAGGTACACGTTATACACAGGTAGGGGTGCATAGGTACACGTTATACACAGGTAGGGGTGCATAGGTACACATTATACACAGGTAGGGGTGCATAGGTACACGTTATACACAGGTAGGGGTGCATAGGTACACGTTATACACAGGTAGGGGTGCATAGGTACACGTTATATACAGATAGCGGTGCATAGGTACACGTTATACACAGGTAGGGGTGCATAGGTACACGTTATATACAGGTAGGGGTGCATAGGTACACGTTATATACAGATAGCGGTGCATAGGTACACGTTATACACAGGTAGGGGTGCATAGGTACACGTTATACACAAGTAGCGGTGCATAGGTACACGTTATACACAGGTAGGGGTGCATAGGTACACGTTAAATACAGGTAGCGGTGCATAGGTACACGTTATACACGTTATACACAGGTAGCGGTGCATAGGTACACGTTATACACAGGTAGCGGTGCATAGGTACACGTTATACACAGGTAGCGGTGCATAGGTACACGTTATACACAGGTAGGGGTTCATAGGTACACGTTATACACAGGTAGGGGTTCATAGGTACACGTTATACACAGGTAGGGGTGCATAGGTACACGTTATACACAGATAGCGGTGCATAGGTACACGTTATACACAGGTAGCGGTGCATAGGTACACGTTATACACAGGTAGCGGTGCATAGGTACACGTTATAAACAGGTAGCGGTGCATAGGTACACGTTATACACAGGTAGGGGTGCATAGGTACACGTTATATACAGATAGCGGTGCATAGGTACACGTTATACACAGGTAGGGGTGCATAGGTACACGTTATACACAGGTAGCGGTGCATAGGTACACGTTATACACAGGTAGGGGTGCATAGGTACACGTTATATACAGGTAGCGGTGCATAGGTACACGTTATACACAGGTAGGGGTGCATAGGTACACGTTATACACAGGTAGGGGTGCATAGGTACACGTTATACACAGGTAGGGGTGCATAGGTACACGTTATACACAGGTAGGGGTGCATAAGTACACATTATACACAGGTAGGGGTGCATAGGTACACGTTATACACAGGTAGGGGTGCAGAGGTACACGTTATACACAGGTAGGGGTGCATAGGTACACGTTATACACAGGTAGGGGTGCATAGGTACATGTTATACACAGTTAGGGGTGCATAGGTACATGTTATACACAGGTAGGGGTGCATAGGTACACGTTATACACAGGTAGGGGTGCATAGGTACACGTTATACACAGGTAGGGGTGCATAGGTACATGTTATACACAGGTAGGGGTGCATAGGTACACGTTATACACAGGTAGCGGTGCATAGGTACACATTATACACAGGTAGGGGTGCATAGGTACACGTTATACACAGGTAGGGGTGCATAGGTACACGTTATACACAGGTAGCGGTGCATAGGTACACGTTATACACAGGCAGGGGTGCATAGGTACACGTTATACACAGGTAGGGGTGCATAGGTACACGTTATACACAGGTAGGGGTGCATAGGTACACGTTATACACAGGTAGGGGTTTATAGGTACACGTTATACACAGGTAGGGGTGCATAGGTACACGTTATACACAGGTAGGGGTGCATAGGTACACGTTATACACAGGTAGGGGTGCATAGGTACACGTTATACACAGATAGCGGTGCATAGGTACACGTTATACACAGGTAGGGGTGCATAGGTACACGTTATACACAGGTAGGGGTGCATAGGTACACATTATACACAGGTAGGGGTGCATAGGTACACGTTATACACAGGTAGCGGTGCATAGGTACATGTTATACACAGGTAGGGGTGCATAGGTACACGTTATACACAGGTAGCGGTTCATAAGTACAAGTTATACACAGGTAGGGGTGCATAGGTACACGTTATACATAGGTAGGGGTGCATAGGTACACGTTATACACAAGTAGGGGTGCATAGGTACACGTTATACACAGGTAGGGGTGCATAGGTACACGTTATACATAGGTAGGGGTGCATAGGTACACGTTATACACAGGTAGGGGTGCATAGGTACACGTTATACATAGGTAGGGGTGCATAGGTACACGTTATACACAGGTAGGGGTGCATAGGTATACGTTATACACAGGTAGGGGTGCATAGGTACACGTTATACAAAGGTAGGGGTGCATAGGTACACGTTATACACAGGTAGGGGTGCATAGGTACACGTTATACATAGGTAGGGGTGCATAGGTACACGTTATACACAGGTAGGGGTGCATAGGTACACGTTATACACAGGTAGGGGTGCATAGGTACACGTAATACACAGGTAGGGGAATACAGCTACACGTTATACACAGGAAGGGGTGCATAGGTACACGTTATACACAGGTATGGGTGCATAGGTACACGTTATACACAGGTAGGGGTGCATAGGTACACGTTATACACAGGTAGGGGTGCATAGGTACACGTTATACACAGGTAGGGGTGCATAGGTACACTTTATACACAGGAAGGGGAATACAGCTACACATTATACACAGGAAGGGGAATACAGCTGCACATTATACACACCTAGGGGTTTACAGCTGCACATTTTTCACACCTAGGGGTATACAGCTGCACATTAAACACAGATAGGGGTATACAGCTGCACATTATACACACCTAGGGGTATACAGCTGCACATTATACACACCTATGGGTATACAGCTGCACATTATACACACCTAGGGGTATACAGCTGCACATTATACACACCTAGGGGTATACAGCTGCACATTATACACAGATAGGGGTATACAGCTGCACATTATACACACCTACGGGTACACAGCTGCACATTATACACACCTAGGGGTATACAGCTGCACATTATACACAGATAGGGGTATACAGCTGCACATTATACACACCTAGGGGTATACAGCTGCACATTATACACACCTAGGGGTATATGGCTGCACATTATACACACCTAGGGGTATACAGCTGCACATTATACACACCTAGGGGTATACAACTGCACATTTTACACACCTAGGGGTATACAGCTACACATTATACACACCTAGGGGTATACAGCTGCACATTATACACAGGTAGGGGTATACAGCGGCACATTATACACAGATAGGGGTATACAGCTGTACATTATACACACCTAGGGGAATACAACTGCACAATATACACAGATAGGGGTATACAGCTGCACATTATACAGAGATAGGGGTATACAGCTGAACATTATACAGAGATAGGGGTATACAGCTGCACATTGTACACATCTAGGGGTATACAGTTGCACATTATACACCTCTAGGGGTGTACAGCTGCACATTATACACAGATAGAGGTATACAGCTGCACATTATACACAGATAGGGGAATACAGCTGCACATTATAGACACCTAGGGGTATACAGCTGCACATTATACACAGGTTGAGGTATACAGCGGCATATTATACACAGATAGGGGTATATAGCTGCACATTATACAGAGATAGGGGTATACAGCTGCACAATATACAGAGATAGGGGTATACATAGGGTTGCCACCCATCCCTTAAAATACAGAACACTTATAAGTTGCACATGCTGCAGGGTGTGCAGGGAGGAATATGAATAGTGCTGTCCAGAAACACAATACATGTTCCTCCCTGCACACCCTGCAGCATGTGTTACTCATAAGTGTCCAGGAAAACATGGCTGAGGTGGCAACCCTAGGTATACAGCTGCATATTTTACATAGATAGGGGTATACAGCTGCCCATTGTACACATCTAGGGGTATACAGTTGCACATTATACACCTCTAGGGGTATACAGCTGCACATTATACACAGATAGGGGTATAAAGCTGCACATTATACAGAGATAGGGTTATACAGCTGCACATTATACACAGATAGGGGTATACAGCTGCACATTATACACAGATAGGGGCATACAGCTGCACATTATACACACCTAGGGGTATACAGCTGCACATTATACACAACTAGGGGTATACAGCTGCACATTATACACAGATAGGGGTATGCAGCTGCACATTATACACACCTAGGGGTATACAGCTGCACATTATACACAACTAGGGGTATACAGCTGCACATTATACACAGATAGGGGTATGCAGCTGCACATTATACACACCTAGGGGTATACAACTGCACATTATACATAGATGGGGTATAAAGCTGCACATTAGACACACCTAGAGGTATACAGCTGCACTTTATACACACCTAGGGGTATACAGCTGCACATAATACACACCTAGGGTTATACAACTGCACATTATACACCTCTAGGGGTATAGAGCTGCACATTATACACAGATAGGGGTATAAAGCTGTACATTATACAGAGATAGGGTTATACAGCTGCACATTATACACAGATAGGGGTATACAGCTGCACATTATACACACCTAGGGGTATACAGCTGCACATTATACACAGATAGGGGCATACAGCTGCACATTGTACACATCTAGGGGTATACAGTTGCACATTATACACCTGTAGGGGTATACAGCTGCACATTATACACAGATAGGGGTATAAAGCTGCACATTATACAGAGATAGGGTTATACAGCTGCACATTATACACAGATAGGTGTATACAGCTGCACATTATACACACCTAGGGGTATACAGCTGCACATTATACACAGATAGGGGCATACAGCTGCACATTATACACACCTAGGGGTATACAGCTGCACATTATACACAACTAGGGGTATACAGCTGCACATTATACACAGATAGGGGTATGCAGCTGCACATTATACACACCTAGGGGTATACAGCTGCACATTATACACAGATAGGGGCATACAGCTGCACATTATACACACCTAGGGGTATACAGCTGCACATTATACACAGATAGGGGCATACAGCTGCACATTATACACACCTAGGGGTATACAGCTGCACATTATACACAACTAGGGGTATACAGCTGCACATTATACACAACTAGGGGTATACAGCTGCACATTATACACAGATAGGGGTATGCAGCTGCACATTATACACACCTAGGGGTATACAACTGCACATTATACACGGATGGGGTATACAGCTGCACATTAGACACACATAGAGGTATACAGCTGCACTTTATACACACCTAGGGTTATACAGCTGCACATAATACACACCTAGGGGTATACAACGGCACATTATACACAGATAGGGGTATACAGCTGCACATTATACACAGATAGGGGTATACAGCTGCACATTATACACAGATAGGGGTATACAGCTGCACATTATACACACCTAGGGATATACAGCTGCACATTATACACACCTAGGGGTATACAGCTGCACATTATACACAGATAGGGGTATACAGCTGCACATTAGACACACCTAGAGGTATACAGCTGCACTTTATACACACCTAGGTGTACACAGCTGCACATTATACACAGATAGGGGTATACAGTTGCACATTATACACACCTAGGGGTATACAGCTGCACATTAGACACACCTAGAGGTATACAGCTGCACATTATACACACCTAGGGGTATACAGCTGTACATAATACACACCTAGTGGTATACAGCTGCACATTATACACATCTAGGTGTATACAGCTGCACATTATACACATCTAGGGGTTTACAGCTGCACATTATACACAGATAGGGGTATACAGCTACACATTATACACATCTAGGGGTTTACAGCTGCACATTATACACATCTAGGTGTATACAGCTGCACATTATACACATCTAGGGGTTTACAGCTGCACATTAGACACACCTAGAGGTATACAGCTGCACATTATACACACCTAGGGGTATACAGCTGCACATAATACACACCTAGGGATATACAGCTGCACATTATACACACCTAGGGGTATACAGCTGCACATTATACACAGATAGGGGTATACAGCTGCACATTAGACACACCCAGAGGTATACAGCTGCACTTTATACACACCTAGGTGTATACAGCTGCACATTATACACACCTAGGGGTATAGAGCTGTACATTATACACATATAGGGGTATACAGCTGCACATTATACACACCTAGGGGTGTACAGTGTATACAGCTGCACATTATACACACCTAGGGGTATACAGATGCACATTATACACACCTAGGGGTATACAGCTGCACATTATACACACCTAGGGGTATACAGCTGCACATTATACACATATAGGGGTATACAGCTGCACATTATACACAGGAAGGGGTATACAGCTGCATGTTATACACATATAGGGGTATACAGCTGCACATTATACACAGATAGGGGTATACAGCTGCACATTATACACATATAGGGGTATACAGCTGCACCTTATACACAGGTAGGGGTATACAGCTGCACATTATACAGAGATAGGGGTATACAGCTGAACATTATACACAGATAGGGGTATAAAGCTGCACATTATACACAGATAGGTGTATACAGCTGCACATTATACACAGATAGGGGTATACAGCTGCACATTATACACACCTAGGGGTATACAGCTGCACATTATACACAGGTAGGGGTATACAGCGGCATATTATACACAGATAGGGGTATACAGCTGCACATTATACAGAGATAGGGGTATACAGCGGCATATTTTACATAGATAGGGGTATACAGCTGCCCATTGTACACATCTAGGAGTATACAGTTGCACATTATACAACTCTAGGGGTATTCAGCTGCACATTATACAGAGATAGGGGTATACAGCTGCACATTATACACAGGTAGGGGTATACAGCTGCACATTATACACAGATAGGGGCATACAGCTGCACATTATACACAGATAGGTGTATACAGCTACACATTATACACACCTAGGGGTATACAGCTACACATTATACACACCTAGGGGTATACAGCTGCACATTATACACATCTAGGGGTATACAGCTGCACATTATACACAAATAGGGGTATACAGCTGCACATTATACACAGATAGGGGTATGCAGCTGCACATTATACACACCTAGGGGTATACAGCTGCACATTATACACACCTAGGGGTATACAACTGCACATTATACACAGATAGGGGTATACAGCTGCACATTATACACACCTAGGGTTATACAACTGCACAGTATACACACCTAGGGGTATACAGCTGCACATTATACACACCTAGTGGTATACAGCTGCACATTATACACACCTAGGTGTATACAGCTGCACATTATACACAGATAGGGGTATACAGCTGCACATTATCAAAAGATAGGGGTATACAGTTGCACATTATACACAGATAGGGGTATACAGCTGCACATTATCAAAAGATAGGGGTATACAGTTGCACATTATACACACCTAGGGGTTTACAGCTGCACATTATACACAGATAGGGGTATACAGCTGCACATTATACACACCTAGGGATATAAGGCTGCACATTATACACACCTAGGGGTATACAGCTGCACATTTACACAGATAGGGGTATACAGCTGCACATTATACACACCTAGTGGTATACAGCTGCACTTTATACACACCTAGGTGTATACAGCTGCACATTATACACAGATAGGGGTATACAGCTGCACATTATACACACCTAGGGGTATACAGCTGCACATTATACACACCTAGAGGTATACAGCTGCACTTTATACACACCTAGGTGTATACAGCTGCACATTATACACAGATAGGGGTATACAGCTGCACATTATACACACCTAGGGGTATACAGCTGCACATTATACACACCTAGGGGTATACAGCTGCACATTATACACACCTAGGGGTATACAGATGCACATTATACACACCTAGGGGTATACGGCTGCACATTATACACAGATAGGGGTATAAAGCTGCACATTATACACAGATAGGGGCATAAGGCTGCACATTATACACACCTAGGGGTATACAGCTGCACATTATACACACCTAGGGGAATACAGCTGCACATTATACACAGGTAGGGGCATACAGCTGCACATTATACACACCTAGGGGTATACAACTGCACATTATACAGAGATAGGGGTATAAAGCTGCACATTATACACAGATAGGTGTATACAGCTGCACATTATACACATATAGGGGTATACAGCTGCACATTATACACACCTAGGGGTATACAGCTGCACATTATACACAGGTAGGGGTATACAGCGGCATATTATACACAGATAGGGGTATACAGCTGCACATTATACAGAGATAGGGGTATACAGCTGCACATTATACAGAGATAGGGGTATACAGCTGCATATTTTACATAGATAGGGGTATACAGCTGCACATTGTACACATATAGGGGTAACAGATGCACATTATACACAGATAGGGGTATAAAGCTGCACATTATGCAGAGATAGGGGTATACAGCTGCACATTATACACACGTAGGGGTACATAGCTACACATTATACACACCTGGGGGTATACAGCTGCACATTATACACAGATAGGGGCATACAGCTGCACATTATACACACCTAGGGGTATACAGCTGCACATTATACACACCTAGGGGTATACAGCTGCACATTATACACACCTAGGGGTATACAGCTGCACATTATACACACCTAGGGGTATACAGCTGCACATTATATACAGATAGGGGTATACAGCTGCACATTATACACACCTAGGGCTATACAACTGCACATTATACACAGATAGGGGTATACAGCTGCACATTATACACACCTAGGGGTATACAGCTGCACATTATACACAGATAGGGGTATACAGCTGCACATTATACGCAGATAGGGGTAAACAGCTGCACATTATACACACCTAGGGTTATACAGCTACACATTATACACAGATAGGGGTATACAGCTGCACATTATACGCATATAGGGGTAAACAGCTGCACATTATACACACCTAGGGGTATACAGCTACACATTATACACAGATAGGGGTATACAGCTGCACATTATACGCAGATAGGGGTATACAGCTACACATTATACACAGATAGGGGTATACAGCTGCACATTATACGCAGATAGGGGTATACAGCTGCACATTATACACAGATAGGTGTATACAGCTGCACATTATACACAGATAGGGGTATACAGCTGCACATTATACACACCTAGGGGTATACAGCTGCACATTATATACCTTACCTTAGATTTCATGTGACTCTTTTCCCTGAGTGTCTGTTACCTTAGATATCATGTGACTCTTTTCCCTGAGTTTCTGTTACCTTAGATTTCATGTGACTCTTTTCCCTGAGTGTCTCTTACCTTAGATATCATGTGACTCTTTTCCCTGAGTGTCTGTTACCTTAGATTTCATGTGACTCTTTTCCCTGAGTGTCTCTTACCTTAGATTTAATGTGACTCTTTTCCCTGAGTGTCTCTTACCTTAGATTTAATGTGACTCTTTTCCCTGAGTGTCTGTAACCTTAGATTTCATGTGACTCTTTTCCCTGGGTGTCTGTAACCTTAGATTTCATGTGACTCTTTTCCCTGAGTGTCTGTTACCTTAGATTTCATGTGACTCTTTTCCCTGAGTGTCTCTTACCTTAGATTTCATGTGACTCTTTTCCCTGAGTGTCTGTAACATTAGATTTCATGTGACTCTTTTCCCTGAGTGTCTGTAACCTTAGATTTCATGTGACTCTTTTCCCTGAGTGTCTGTAACCTTAGATTTCATGTGACTATTTTCCCTGAGTGTCTCTTACCTTAGATTTCATGTGACTCTTTTCCCTGAGTGTCTGTAACCTTAGATTTCATGTGACTATTTTCCCTGAGTGTCTGTTACCTTAGATTTCATGTGATTCTTTTCCCTGAGTGTCTGTTACCTTAGATTTCATGTGACTCTTTTCCCTGAGTGTCTGTTACCTTAGATTTCATGTGACTCTTTTCCCTGAGTGTCTCTTACCTTAGATTTCATGTGACTCTTTTCCCTGAGTGTCTGTTACCTTAGATTTCATGTGACTCTTTTCCCTGAGTGTCTGTAACCTTAGATTTCATGTGACTCTTTTCCCTGAGTGTCTCTTACAATAGATTTCATGTGACTCTTTTCCCTGAGTGTCTGTAACCTTAGATTTCATGTGACTCTTTTCCCTGAGTGTCTCTTACCTTAGATTTCATGTGACTATTTTCCCTGAGTGTCTGTTACCTTAGATTTCATGTGACTCTTTTCCCTGAGTGTCTGTTACCTTAGATTTCATGTGACTCTTTTCCCTGAGTGTCTGTTACCTTAGATATCATGTGACTCTTTTCCCTGAGTGTCTGTAACCTTAGATTTCATGTGACTCTTTTCCCTGAGTGTCTGTAACCTTAGATTTCATGTGACTCTTTTCCCTGAGTGTCTGTAACGTTAGATTTCATGTGACTCTTTTCCCTGAGTGTCTGTAACGTTAGATTTCATGTGACTCTTTTCCCTGAGTGTCTCTTACCTTAGATTTAATGTGACTCTTTTCCCTGAGTGTCTCTTACCTTAGATTTAATGTGACTCTTTTCCCTGAGTGTCTGTAACCTTAGATTTCATGTGACTCTTTTCCCTGAGTGTCTGTAACCTTAGATTTCATGTGACTATTTTCCCTGAGTGTCTGTTACCTTAGATTTCGTGTGATTCTTTTCCCTGAGTGTCTGTTACCTTAGATTTCATGTGACTCTTTTCCCTGAGTGTCTCTTACCTTAGATTTCATGTGACTCTTTTCCCTGAGTGTCTCTTACCTTAGATTTCATGTGACTCTTTTCCCTGAGTGTCTCTTACCTTAGATTTCATGTGACTCTTTTCCCTGAGTGTCTGTTACCTTAGATTTCATGTGACTCTTTTCCCTGAGTGTCTGTTACCTTAGATTTCATGTGACTCTTTTCCCTGAGTGTCTGTAACCTTAGATTTCATGTGACTCTTTTCCTCAGTGTCTGTTACCTTAGATTTCATGTGACTCTTTTCCCTGAGTGTCTGTAACATTAGATTTCATGTGACTCTTTTCCCTGAGTGTCTGTTACCTTAGATTTCATGTGACTCTTTTCCCTGAGTGTCTGTTACCTTAGATTTCATGTGACTCTTTTCCCTGAGTGTCTGTTACCTTAGATTTCATGTGACTCTTTTCCCTGAGTGTCTGTAACCTTAGATTTCATGTGACTCTTTTCCCTGAGTGTCTGTAACCTTAGATTTCATGTGACTCTTTTCCCTGAGTGTCTGTAACCTTAGATTTCATGTGACTCTTTTCCCTGAGTGTCTGTTACCTTAGATTTCATGTGACTCTTTTCCCTGAGTGTCTGTAACCTTAGATTTCATGTGACTCTTTTCCCTGAGTGTCTCTTACCTTAGATTTCATGTGACTCTTTTCCCTGAGTGTCTCTTACCTTAGATTTCATGTGACTCTTTTCCCTGAGTGTCTCTTACCTTAGATTTAATGTGACTCTTTTCCCTGAGTGTCTGTAACCTTAGATTTCATGTGACTCTTTTCCCTGAGTGTCTGTTACCTTAGATTTCATGTGACTCTTTTCCCTGAGTGTCTGTTACCTTAGATTTCATGTGACTCTTTTCCCTGAGTGTCTCTTACCTTAGATTTCATGTGACTCTTTTCCCTGAGTGTCTCTTACCTTAGATTTCATGTGACTCTTTTCCCTGAGTGTCTCTTACCTTAGATTTCATGTGACTCTTTTCCCTGAGTGTCTGTTACCTTAGATTTCATGTGACTCTTTTCCCTGAGTGTCTGTAACCTTAGATTTCATGTGACTCCTTTTCCCTGAGTGTCGTTACTTAGATTTCATGTGACTCTTTTCCTGAGTGTCTCTTACCTTAGATTTCATGTGACTCTTTTCCCTGAGTGTCTCTTAACCTTAGATTTCATGTGACTCTTTTCCCTGAGTGTCTGTAACCTTAGATTTCATGTGACTCTTTTCCCTGAGTGTCTGTTACCTTAGATTTCATGTGACTCTTTTCCCTGAGTGTCTGTTACCTTAGATTTCATGTGACTCTTTTCCCTGAGTGTCTGTTACCTTAGATTTCATGTGACTCTTTTTCCTGAGTGTCTCTTACCTTAGATTTCATGTGACTCTTTTCCCTGAGTGTCTGTAACCTTAGATTTCATGTGACTCTTTTCCCTGAGTGTCTGTTACCTTAGATTTCATGTGACTCTTTTCCCTGAGTGTCTGTTACCTTAGATTTCATGTGACTCTTTTCCCTGAGTGTCTCTTACCTTAGATTTCATGTGACTCTTTTCCCTGAGTGTCTGTTACCTTAGATTTCATGTGACTCTTTTCCCTGAGTGTCTGTAACATTAGATTTCATGTGACTCTTTTCCCTGAGTGTCTCTTACCTTAGATTTCATGTGACTCTTTTCCCTGAGTGTCTGTTACCTTAGATTTCATGTGACTCTTTTCCCTGAGTGTCTCTTACCTTAGATTTCATGTGACTCTTTTCCCTGAGTGTCTCTTACCTTAGATTTCATGTGACTCTTTTCCCTGAGTGTCTCTTACCTTAGATTCCATGTGACTCTTTTCCCTGAGTGCCTGTAACCTTAGATTTCATGTGACTCTTTTCCCTGAGTGTCTGTTACCTTAGATTTCATGTGACTCTTTTCCCTGAGTGTCTGTTACCTTAGATTTCATGTGACTCTTTTCCCTGAGTGTCTGTAACCTTAGATTTCATGTGACTCTTTTCCCTGAGTGTCTGTTACCTTAGATTTCATGTGACTCTTTTCCCTGAGTGTCTGTTACCTTAGATTTCATGTGACTCTTTTCCCTGAGTGTCTGTTACCTTAGATTTCATGTGACTCTTTTCCCTGAGTGTCTGTTACCTTAGATTTCATGTGTCTCTTTTCCCTGAGTGTCTGTTACCTTAGATTTCATGTGACTCTTTTCCCTGAGTGTCTGTTACCTTAGATATCATGTGACTCTTTTCCCTGAGTGTCTGTAACCTTAGATTTCATGTGACTCTTTTCCCTGAGTGTCTGTAACCTTAGATTTCATGTGACTCTTTTCCCTGAGTGTCTGTTACCTTAGATTTCATGTGACTCTTTTCCCTGAGTGTCTCTTACCTTAGATTTCATGTGACTCTTTTCCCTGAGTGTCTGTAACCTTAGATTTCATGTGACTCTTTCCTGAGTGTCTGTAACCTTAGATTTCATGTGACTCTTTTCCCTGAGTGTCCTGTTACCTTAGATTTCATGTGGACTCTTTTCCCTGAGTGTCTGTTACCTTAGATTTCATGTGACTCTTTTCCCTGAGTGTCTCTTACCTTAGATTTCATGTGACTCTTTTCCCTGAGTGTCTGTTACCTTAGATTTCATGTGACTCTTTTTCCTGAGTGTCTCTTACCTTAGATTTCATGTGACTCTTTTCCCTGAGTGTCTGTTACCTTAGATTTAATGTGACTCTTTTCCCTGAGTGTCTCTTACCTTAGATTTCATGTGACTCTTTTCCCTGAGTGTCTCTTACCTTAGATTTCATGTGACTCTTTTCCCTGAGTGTCTCTTACCTTAGATTTCATGTGACTCTTTTCCCTGAGTGTCTGTAACCTTAGATTTCATGTGACTCTTTTCCCTGAGTGTCTGTTACCTTAGATTTCATGTGACTCTTTTCCCTGAGTGTCTGTAACCTTAGATTTCATGTGACTCTTTTCCCTGAGTGTCTGTTACCTTAGATTTCATGTGACTCTTTTCCCTGAGTGTCTGTTACCTTAGATTTCATGTGACTCTTTTCCTGAGTGTCTCTTACCTTAGATTTCATGTGACTCTTTTCCCTGAGTGTCTGTAACCTTAGATTTCATGTGACTCTTTTCCCTGAGTGTCTCTTACCTTAGATTTCATGTGACTCTTTTCCCTGAGTGTCTCTTACCTTAGATTTCATGTGACTCTTTTCCCTGAGTGTCTGTAACCTTAGATTTCATGTGACTCTTTTCCCTGAGTGTCTCTTACCTTAGATTTCATGTGACTCTTTTCCCTGAGTGTCTCTTACCTTAGATTTCATGTGACTCTTTTCCCTGAGTGTCTCTTACCTTAGATTTCATGTGACTCTTTTCCCTGAGTGTCTCTTACCTTAGATTTCATGTGACTCTTTTCCCTGAGTGTCTCTTACCTTAGATTTCATGTGACTCTTTTCCCTGAGTGTCTCTGGTGCTTCCGTCTTCTTCCTCTCTTGTCTCTGGTATAACTGGACATACAGAGTCTGAACTGGTTTCTCTCCAGTTGATTCTGGACGTCCCAGTTCTCATAGGGTGTATTTCCCTCCCCCCTCACCTACCCTTGTTATTACCTGGGAATGTCTGTGCCTCATTTACATCACAGAGAGTTTTATAAACACTTAGGTGCTGTATGTCCCAACTGAGTCTCATGGAGCGTGAAAATACACAGACATTGTGACAACAGACACTTATAGGTATCAGCACCTGCATACAGGTATCGCAATACACAGATATCACAGTACACACACACACAGGTATCACAATACACAGATATCACAGTACACACACACAGGTATCACAATACACAGATATCACAGTACACACACACAGGTATCGCAATACACAGATATCACAGTACACACACACAGGTATCGCAATACACAGATATCACAGTACACACACACAGGTATCACAATACACACACACAAGTATCGCAATACACAGATATCACAGTACACACACACACAGGTATCACAATACACAGATATCACAGTACACACACACAGGTATCACAATACACAGATATCACAGTACACACACACAGGTATCATAATACACAGATATCACAGTACACACACACAGGTATAGCAATACACAGATATCACAGTACACACACACAGGTATCACAATACACAGATATCACAGTACACACACACAGGTATCACAATACACAGATATCACAGTACACACACACAGGTATCGCAATACACAGATATCACAGTACACACACACAGGTATCACAATACACAGATATCACAGTACACACACACAGGTATCACAATACACAGATATCACAGTACACACACACAGGTATCGCAATACACAGATATCACAGTACACACACACAGGTATCACAATACACACATATCACAGTACACACACACAGGTATCACAATACACAGATATCACAGTACACACACACAGGTATCACAATACACAGATATCACAGTACACACACACAGGTATCACAATACACAGATATCACAGTACACACACACAGGTATCACAATACACAGATATCACAGTACACACACAGGTATCGCAATACACAGATATCACAGTACACACACACAGGTATCGCAATACACAGATATCACAGTACACACACACACAGGTATCACAATACACAGATATAACAGTACACACACACACAGGTATCACAATACACAGATATCACAGTACACACACACAGGTATCACAATACACAGATATCACAGTACACACACAGGTATCACAATACACAGATATCACAGTACACACACACAGGTATCGCAATACACAGATATCACAGTACACACACACAGGTATCACAATACACAGATATCACAGTACACACACACAGGTATCACAATACACAGATATCACAGTACACACACAGGTATCACAATACACACATATCACAGTACACACACACAGTATTACAATACACAGATATCACAGTACACACACACAGGTATCACAATACACATATTTCACAATACACACACACAGGTATCACAATACACAGATATCACAGTACACACACACAGGTATCACAATACACAGATATCACAGTACACACACACAGGTATCACAATACACAGATATCACAGTACACACACACACAGGTATCACAATACACAGATATCACAGTACACACACACAGGTATCACAATACACAGATATCACAGTACACACACACAGGTATCACAATACACAGATATCACAGTACACACACAGGTATCGCAATACACAGATATCACAGTACACACACACAGGTATCGCAATACACAGATATCACAGTACACACACACACACAGGTATCACAATACACAGATATCACAGTACACACACACAGGTATCACAATACACAGATATCACAGTACACACACACAGGTATCACAATACACAGATATCACAGTACACACACAGGTATCACAATACACAGATATCACAGTACACACACACAGGTATTGCAATACACAGATATCACAGTACACACACACAGGTATCGCAATACACATATATCACAGTACACACACACAGGTATTGCAATACACAGATATCACAGTACACACACACAGGTATCGCAATACACAGATATCACAGTACACACACACAGGTATCGCAATACACAGATATCACAGTACACACACACAATATTACAATACACAGATATCACAGTACACACACACAGGTATCACAATACACAGATATCACAGTACACACACAGGTATCACAATACACACATATCACAGTACACACACACAGTATTACAATACACAGATATCACAGTACACACACAGGTATCACAATACACAGACATTGTGACATCAGACACTTATAGGTATCAGCACCTGCATACAGGTATCGCAATACACAGATATCACAGTACACACACACAGGTATCGCAATACACAGATATCACAGTACACACACACAGTGACCCCTCCATAGTCAAGTTAGGCATATAACCCCCCAAATAACACACTTCACACACTTTAATGGGGTTGAAGGGCCGCAGCTCCTTTATTAACATAAAACTATAAATATAAATAACATCAACTTAATAACCAACCACCGTGCTTGCCCCCACTGCTCAACCACAAGCCCCGCCCAACCCAAGGGAGGGGCTACCACTATAAATCAACCCCCTGTTGTTGAAACAGGGAGTCCCAACCACCTCATTACAGGCGTAAGCCTCTACCGACCAGGGCAAGCACCCCGCCACCCCTCACCCCCCGGGTGAGAACCGCCAACCAGATCTAAGGCCTGTTCAATCCCCTCTTTCAAGGTAAAATTAAAAAGGTGCAAACCAACCTCATTAAGGTGGACCCCATCCTTCAAATAAAAACATCTTCCTGACTCCCCCTCGAATTCTACATGCCTCAAGCCTACTCCCCCAATCTTCCTCACATAGCCACTCACCATTCTATTAATCTTCCGTCTGGAAGCCTCCAACCTCCCCACATCCACGCTGACCTCCAGACCAAACGGCTCTCGATCTCCGACCATACCAAGATAATCCCCGGAAAGAGCTGCCTCAGCCGGTCCATTCCCCTTTTTACCTCTTCCACCAAATCTTTCTGGGACATGAATCCCAAATCATTCCCTCCCAAATGTATCACTAGAATCCGAGGGGGAGCAAACAACCTTGCATACTCCACTACCTTTCCCACTAGTTGGGTCCACCTCATGCCCCGCACCCCAAACCACTTTAACTCAATTTTTTCCCTTGCCATCCCCAACTGCATGCCGTCTTCCTTCACCGCGGCAGCCGTCCTGGCCCAGTACACATATGAATGTCCGATCACCCAACCCCTCACCGGACCTGTCAAAACAAAATAAAGCCGTATCAGCTGCCGCACCCCACACCTACACCCTCATTCCCAATCTTACATATCCCCTAAACCGAGCGGATCTCCACCTCCCAATCCTCTTTATCGCTGCCGCATCCAGCCCCCACCCTGCAGCCTCTGTTGCTGCCCCAATCCTAAAGGAGTGTGACCCAAACGCCATCCCCCCCAACCCCAGGGCCCACAACGCCTTTCTATACACTGACATAAACTGGAACTTCGACATTGCCGATCCATCCTCGTGAACCAACAAAGGTCCCCGTCCCCTAGGGCGTATGCTGAGGTAATGCCGGACTGCTGCTACTGGGCAACAATCCCCCCCCACCTTCCTTACTGTAATCAGGCATCCTCTCCCCATCTGATCCGTCTTTGACCTTCTCAGCCACAGCTCCACCGCTCCCTCACTCACAGTCACCTCATCCCACCCTATTCTTCCCCACTAGCTCCGATATCCTGAATGCCCCAAAAAATGCGAGAATAAAAGCCGCTTTAAACAGTGCCACTTCAAACCTCGTGAAACACAAGCCCTCCAGGCTGCCCACTATCCTTTCCAAGATTGAAAAAGTCACCGGCCCTTCTGCCATCTGGCATCCTTCTCCCCCTGCACAAACCCCTAACCGCCATCCTTACCACAAATATCTTTGTTAAGTCCCTCTGCCCCAACAATTGGAACCAAAAAGCTAATGCTGCCACCCGTTTTCGTACCTCAGAAGGCAACAGCCTCTCCTCCCTCCATTTCTTCACCCAGTTCAACAAAACCCCTAGCTGCCTTCCCCCATCTCCCAGTAAATGATGTCCCCCTTCCAACTCACACCATTTTTTCCACAACCGGGCGTATGCCCGCCATGTTGTACCAGCCAAAGATCCCTGAATCAGATCGATCATCCCATGCCACCCACCTTCCACAGATCCCTCGGGCAGGGAACCCCCTTCTCGTCTGCCTCTGGTGCCGCCTCGCAAAACTGCTCCCACTGGAAACGGGACAAAGAGTCAGCTATAACATTCAGCTTCCCCGGCACATGGATAGCCCTAAAAGAAACGTTATTCCGCAAACACTCCAACACAAATGCTCTCAGTAACCTCACCACCTGCGGTGAATTTGCCGACAGCCTGTTAATGGCCATCACCACCCCCAAGTTATCTGAATGAAAAGTCACCCTCTTGTCCCTCAAAATATGGGGCCACACCCGCAATGCCACTACCGCGGGGAAAAACTCCAAGAACTTCAGGTTCTTAGTTAAGCCACTCTCCCTCCAACTATCCGGCCATGCGTCCGCACACCATCTCCCCTGCCAATAAGCTCCGAACCCATGGGCCCCCGAAGCATCTGTGAACAGCCCCAAGTCGCCGTCAGAACAACCTACCTCCTGAATGATCAATTTTCCATTGAATTCTTCCAAGAACGAGATCCACACCCTCAAATCATCCTTCAATTCCCTGGTCAGCCTGATATGGTGACTCGGCTCCGTCACCCCCGCTGTCACCAAGGACAGCCTCTGGCAGAACACCCTACCTATCGGAATGATCCTACACGCAAAGTTCAACTTCCCCAGCAATGACTGCAGCTGCCGCAATGTAACTTTCTGGAGGCTAATGCCACCCTCAGGTTATCCCTCAGGTCCGCCAGCTTGTCTTCTGGGAGCCTGCACTCCATACGAATAGTGTCCAACTGAATACCCAGGAAGCTCAGGGACACCACCGGGCCCTCCGACTTATCTGCCGCCACCGGGATCCCGAAATCACTCGTCACTTCCCCGAACGTCTCCACCAAGTGCTCGCAATCCCCAGAACCCGCCGCCCTGACAAACAAGAAGTCGTCCAGATAGAGTACTACCGAAGATTTCCCCGACTTCTGCCGGACCACCCATTCGACAAAAGAGCTGAACTTCTCAAAATACGCGCAGGAAATCGAACAACCCATAGGGAGACACAGGTCAACAAAAAACGAGCCCTCAAAACAACAGCCCAGCAGGTGATGACACCTAGGGTGCGAAGGCAACAGCCGGAAGGCGGATTCCACATCAGCCTTAGCTAGTAATGCCCCTGGCCCCGCGGCCCTCACCAACACCACAGCCCTGTCAAAAGACGCGTAAGTCACCGAAACCAACTCTGGATCGATGCCATCATTTACTGACAACCCCTTTGGGTGCGACAGGTGGTGTATCATTCTGAATTGTCCCAACCCTTTTTTCAGGACCACTCCCAGAGGCGAAACCCGCAACCCCTCCAACGGCAGACTCTCAAAAGGCCCTGCCATTCTCCCAACCCCACTTCCTTCTGCAAATTCTCCCTAACCACCCCCGGGAATTCCCTCGCAGACTTTAAGTTCCTCCCAAATCCCCCAGCCTTTTGCTCCTTGAACGGAATAATAAAACCTGAGCTAAACCCCGTCAATAGCAATTCGGCATCAGCCGCTCTCCCCCGCCTACTGGCGTAGTCCCTTAGCCACGGCACCATCCTTCCTACCCTCACTGACGTCCGTGCTCGCCACACCCACTTCTCCCGGCTTGCTTCCCTGCCGCGCTTTCTTGAAACACTTAGTGAAGGAGTGGATGCCTCCGCAGCCCGAGCACTCGTGCTTGTACTTACATGATGCCCCAAACCGACACTGCCCTTCATTGAATTGAAAGCATAGGCCCTTGCGCATAACCGTCGATGCGTTACCGCTTCCCCCCCGCTTCCGCCAGTCGGGCCCGACCCCTGAAAGAACTACCCCCCCCAAGAGGCGTCATGATCTCCAGCCACATGCCCATGTCCCTATCATCCCACCGCATCTCGGGCCTGACTGCCATACGCTGCCTGAATCTCTCGTCATACCGCCACCAAGCCGTCCCCCCATACGTACGATACGCGCTGGCTATTTTGTCATAATAGCAGAACAGGGCCGACCCTTGATCCGGGAACTTTTCACTCAACACGCTCGCCCAAAATGCAGAAAGACCTGGACCAGTTCCCAAAGGTCTTCGGCAGCTTCCTCCAACGCTTCTTCCTCTCCTTGTCCTCCTTCTTCCCTTTTTCCTTATCATCTTCCTTTACCTCCAGCACCTGATCCAGCAGGAGTAGCGAAAAGATCTCTAGAAATTCCCTTTTCCAAATCTTCTCCCTCAACTCATTGGTCAGGTGTATCCCCAATGGCCCTATCGAACACAAGCAAGGCTCCTCAAGGCGTCCTCTGGTACCTTCAGCATCTCCCCGCTAGTCCCCGAACTGGCCGCGGCCACAGCATTTCCTCCCGTCTGCGCCACCACCTCTCGGACCTCAGCTCCCGGCTGAGTCCATGCCGCTGCAGGCGACCCCTGCCCATTTGGATTCTCCAAAGCCGCAATTAACCCCTTCAGCCCTGCCAACAGCACCTCCCTCTCTCCAGAGAAACCATCATTCACCCTAGGAAGCAGCTCAGTCGCCTCACTTGCCGACTGCCCTGCCGTTGCCGATTCCTCTCTCCTGCCTTCCTCCCTGCTCCTCTCACCAGGCCTACGGGCCCCGTCTCGACTGACTTCCCTAGGTCTTTCGCCTGTCACCCTGTCTGTCTCCAGGAGGCGTCTCACTGGACCTCTTCTTGCAGGGGACCTCCCTCTGCCGTGTCTGCTCCTGTCTCTGGACCTGTCCACCCTGGCCCAGGTTGGTGATACCACCTCCGCTCCTGCCGGCCCCCTGCGCAGGGGTGACCTCGACCTCCTGCGCCCTCTTGGGGAGTCCCGCCTCCTCTGGGGAGTGCGCACTCTCCCCGTTGCTCGTCCGGATCTTGTTGCCTGTGATGAAGAAACAACTGTCAAAGCACCCCCCCTTCCCCCCCCCCCTCTCCACCCTCTCCACCCTCTCTCTCCTCGCCCCCTGGCCCCTCCCCGTGGCAGGGACAACAACCTTAAAAGCTGCGCCAGTGCTTCACTACCCCCTACCTGGCCAGCCGTTACTGCTCCTGTTGACGTTCCTTCCAGTGGGTCCTCCTCCTCATTGAAGTCCCCGCTGGCTTCAAAAACCACTCTGTCCACAGCTCCAGCTCCTCCAACACCTCCTCATTTTCCGTGGCGGCGTCCGTCGCCACACCCCCAGCCGTCATGGCCTCATCCCCTGTAACACAAAGTAAAAATTAACATCCCCTCAATACTTGAAAACCATCTCCCCCCTCCTCCTCCTCCTCCCTAACCCTGTCATACACCTCCCCCCCCCAGTCTACCTAACCGCTTCCTGCCCTCTCTACCCATACCTTTCATTTTAATTCCCCCTTTTTTCTTTCTTTTTTTTTTTAAAACAAAACCACCCCCTTCCCCTTGCTTCCCATCAATGTCCCCCCTCTATGCCCTCCCCCCCCTCTGCTACCCCGACCTTCCCCCCACCCACACTTGGCCCGATGAAAACCTCCCCCTTGCAGTACAAGCCTAAGGCCCCAAAGTGTTATCACAATACACAGATATCACAGTACACACACAGGTATCACAATACACACATATCACAGTACACACACACCAGTATTACAATACACAGATATCACAGTACACACACACAGGTATCACAATACACATATTTCACAATACACACACACAGGTATCACAATACACAGATATCACAGTACACACACACAGGTATCACAATACACAGATATCACAGTACACACACACAGGTATCACAATACACAGATATCACAGTACACACACACACAGGTATCACAATACACAGATATCACAGTACACACACACAGGTATCACAATACACAGATATCACAGTACACACACACAGGTATCACAATACACAGATATCACAGTACACACACAGGTATCGCAATACACAGATATCACAGTACACACACACAGGTATCGCAATACACAGATATCACAGTACACACACACACACAGGTATCACAATACACAGATATCACAGTACACACACACAGGTATCACAATACACAGATATCACAGTACACACACACAGGTATCACAATACACAGATATCACAGTACACACACAGGTATCACAATACACAGATATCACAGTACACACACACAGGTATTGCAATACACAGATATCACAGTACACACACACAGGTATCGCAATACACATATATCACAGTACACACACACAGGTATTGCAATACACAGATATCACAGTACACACACACAGGTATCGCAATACACAGATATCACAGTACACACACACAGGTATCGCAATACACAGATATCACAGTACACACACACAATATTACAATACACAGATATCACAGTACACACACACAGGTATCACAATACACAGATATCACAGTACACACACAGGTATCACAATACACACATATCACAGTACACACACACAGTATTACAATACACAGATATCACAGTACACACACAGGTATCACAATACACAGACATTGTGACATCAGACACTTATAGGTATCAGCACCTGCATACAGGTATCGCAATACACAGATATCACAGTACACACACACAGGTATCGCAATACACAGATATCACAGTACACACACACAGTGACCCCTCCATAGTCAAGTTAGGCATATAACCCCCCAAATAACACACTTCACACACTTTAATGGGGTTGAAGGGCCGCAGCTCCTTTATTAACATAAAACTATAAATATAAATAACATCAACTTAATAACCAACCACCGTGCTTGCCCCCACTGCTCAACCACAAGCCCCGCCCAACCCAAGGGAGGGGCTACCACTATAAATCAACCCCCTGTTGTTGAAACAGGGAGTCCCAACCACCTCATTACAGGCGTAAGCCTCTACCGACCAGGGCAAGCACCCCGCCACCCCTCACCCCCCGGGTGAGAACCGCCAACCAGATCTAAGGCCTGTTCAATCCCCTCTTTCAAGGTAAAATTAAAAAGGTGCAAACCAACCTCATTAAGGTGGACCCCATCCTTCAAATAAAAACATCTTCCTGACTCCCCCTCGAATTCTACATGCCTCAAGCCTACTCCCCCAATCTTCCTCACATAGCCACTCACCATTCTATTAATCTTCCGTCTGGAAGCCTCCAACCTCCCCACATCCCACGCTGACCTCCAGACCAAACGGCTCTCGATCTCCGACCATACCAAGATAATCCCCGGAAAGAGCTGCCTCAGCCGGTCCATTCCCCTTTTTACCTCTTCCACCAAATCTTTCTGGGACATGAATCCCAAATCATTCCCTCCCAAATGTATCACTAGAATCCGAGGGGGAGCAAACAACCTTGCATACTCCACTACCTTTCCCACTAGTTGGGTCCACCTCATGCCCCGCACCCCAAACCACTTTAACTCAATTTTTTCCCTTGCCATCCCCAACTGCATGCCGTCTTCCTTCACCGCGGCAGCCGTCCTGGCCCAGTACACATATGAATGTCCGATCACCCAACCCCTCACCGGACCTGTCAAAACAAAATAAAGCCGTATCAGCTGCCGCACCCCACACCTACACCCTCATTCCCAATCTTACATATCCCCTAAACCGAGCGGATCTCCACCTCCCAATCCTCTTTATCGCTGCCGCATCCAGCCCCCACCCTGCAGCCTCTGTTGCTGCCCCAATCCTAAAGGAGTGTGACCCAAACGCCATCCCCCCCAACCCCAGGGCCCACAACGCCTTTCTATACACTGACATAAACTGGAACTTCGACATTGCCGATCCATCCTCGTGAACCAACAAAGGTCCCCGTCCCCTAGGGCGTATGCTGAGGTAATGCCGGACTGCTGCTACTGGGCAACAATCCCCCCCCACCTTCCTTACTGTAATCAGGCATCCTCTCCCCATCTGATCCGTCTTTGACCTTCTCAGCCACAGCTCCACCGCTCCCTCACTCACAGTCACCTCATCCCACCCTATTCTTCCCCACTAGCTCCGATATCCTGAATGCCCCAAAAAATGCGAGAATAAAAGCCGCTTTAAACAGTGCCACTTCAAACCTCGTGAAACACAAGCCCTCCAGGCTGCCCACTATCCTTTCCAAGATTGAAAAAGTCACCGGCCTTCTGCCATCTGGCATCCTTCTCCCCCTGCACAAACCCCTAACCGCCATCCTTACCACAAATATCTTTGTTAAGTCCCTCTGCCCCAACAATTGGAACCAAAAAGCTAATGCTGCCACCCGTTTTCGTACCTCAGAAGGCAACAGCCTCTCCTCCCTCCATTTCTTCACCCAGTTCAACAAAACCCCTAGCTGCCTTCCCCCATCTCCCAGTAAATGATGTCCCCCTTCCAACTCACACCATTTTTTCCACAACCGGGCGTATGCCCGCCATGTTGTACCAGCCAAAGATCCCTGAATCAGATCGATCATCCCATGCCACCCACCTTCCACAGATCCCTCGGGCAGGGAACCCCCTTCTCGTCTGCCTCTGGTGCCGCCTCGCAAAACTGCTCCCACTGGAAACGGGACAAAGAGTCAGCTATAACATTCAGCTTCCCCGGCACATGGATAGCCCTAAAAGAAACGTTATTCCGCAAACACTCCAACACAAATGCTCTCAGTAACCTCACCACCTGCGGTGAATTTGCCGACAGCCTGTTAATGGCCATCACCACCCCCAAGTTATCTGAATGAAAAGTCACCCTCTTGTCCCTCAAAATATGGGGCCACACCCGCAATGCCACTACCGCGGGGAAAAACTCCAAGAACTTCAGGTTCTTAGTTAAGCCACTCTCCCTCCAACTATCCGGCCATGCGTCCGCACACCATCTCCCCTGCCAATAAGCTCCGAACCCATGGGCCCCCGAAGCATCTGTGAACAGCCCCAAGTCGCCGTCAGAACAACCTACCTCCTGAATGATCAATTTTCCATTGAATTCTTCCAAGAACGAGATCCACACCCTCAAATCATCCTTCAATTCCCTGGTCAGCCTGATATGGTGACTCGGCTCCGTCACCCCCGCTGTCACCAAGGACAGCCTCTGGCAGAACACCCTACCTATCGGAATGATCCTACACGCAAAGTTCAACTTCCCCAGCAATGACTGCAGCTGCCGCAATGTAACTTTCTGGGAGGCTAATGCCACCCTCAGGTTATCCCTCAGGTCCGCCAGCTTGTCTTCTGGGAGCCTGCACTCCATACGAATAGTGTCCAACTGAATACCCAGGAAGCTCAGGGACACCACCGGGCCCTCCGACTTATCTGCCGCCACCGGGATCCCGAAATCACTCGTCACTTCCCCGAACGTCTCCACCAAGTGCTCGCAATCCCCAGAACCCGCCGCCCTGACAAACAAGAAGTCGTCCAGATAGAGTACTACCGAAGATTTCCCCGACTTCTGCCGGACCACCCATTCGACAAAAGAGCTGAACTTCTCAAAATACGCGCAGGAAATCGAACAACCCATAGGGAGACACAGGTCAACAAAAAACGAGCCCTCAAAACAACAGCCCAGCAGGTGATGACACCTAGGGTGCGAAGGCAACAGCCGGAAGGCGGATTCCACATCAGCCTTAGCTAGTAATGCCCCTGGCCCCGCGGCCCTCACCAACACCACAGCCCTGTCAAAAGACGCGTAAGTCACCGAAACCAACTCTGGATCGATGCCATCATTTACTGACAACCCCTTTGGGTGCGACAGGTGGTGTATCATTCTGAATTGTCCCAACCCTTTTTTCAGGACCACTCCCAGAGGCGAAACCCGCAACCCCTCCAACGGCAGACTCTCAAAAGGCCCTGCCATTCTCCCCAACCCCACTTCCTTCTGCAAATTCTCCCTAACCACCCCCGGGAATTCCCTCGCAGACTTTAAGTTCCTCCCAAATCCCCCAGCCTTTTGCTCCTTGAACGGAATAATAAAACCTGAGCTAAACCCCGTCAATAGCAATTCGGCATCAGCCGCTCTCCCCCGCCTACTGGCGTAGTCCCTTAGCCACGGCACCATCCTTCCTACCCTCACTGACGTCCGTGCTCGCCACACCCACTTCTCCCGGCTTGCTTCCCTGCCGCGCTTTCTTGAAACACTTAGTGAAGGAGTGGATGCCTCCGCAGCCCGAGCACTCGTGCTTGTACTTACATGATGCCCCAAACCGACACTGCCCTTCATTGAATTGAAAGCATAGGCCCTTGCGCATAACCGTCGATGCGTTACCGCTTCCCCCCCGCTTCCGCCAGTCGGGCCCGACCCCTGAAAGAACTACCCCCCCCAAGAGGCGTCATGATCTCCAGCCACATGCCCATGTCCCTATCATCCCACCGCATCTCGGGCCTGACTGCCATACGCTGCCTGAATCTCTCGTCATACCGCCACCAAGCCGTCCCCCCATACGTACGATACGCGCTGGCTATTTTGTCATAATAGCAGAACAGGGCCGACCCTTGATCCGGGAACTTTTCACTCAACACGCTCGCCAAAATGCAGAAAGACCTGGACCAGTTCCCAAAGGTCTTCGGCAGCTTCCTCCAACGCTTCTTCCTCTCCTTGTCCTCCTTCTTCCCTTTTTCCTTATCATCTTCCTTTACCTCCAGCACCTGATCCAGCAGGAGTAGCGAAAAGATCTCTAGAAATTCCCTTTTCCAAATCTTCTCCCTCAACTCATTGGTCAGGTGTATCCCCAATGGCCCTATCGAACACAAGCAAGGCCTCCTCAAGGCGTCCTCTGGTACCTTCAGCATCTCCCCGCTAGTCCCCGAACTGGCCGCGGCCACAGCATTTCCTCCCGTCTGCGCCACCACCTCTCGGACCTCAGCTCCCGGCTGAGTCCATGCCGCTGCAGGCGACCCCTGCCCATTTGGATTCTCCAAAGCCGCAATTAACCCCTTCAGCCCTGCCAACAGCACCTCCCTCTCTCCAGAGAAACCATCATTCACCCTAGGAAGCAGCTCAGTCGCCTCACTTGCCGACTGCCCTGCCGTTGCCGATTCCTCTCTCCTGCCTTCCTCCCTGCTCCTCTCACCAGGCCTACGGGCCCCGTCTCGACTGACTTCCCTAGGTCTTTCGCCTGTCACCCTGTCTGTCTCCAGGAGGCGTCTCACTGGACCTCTTCTTGCAGGGGACCTCCCTCTGCCGTGTCTGCTCCTGTCTCTGGACCTGTCCACCCTGGCCCAGGTTGGTGATACCACCTCCGCTCCTGCCGGCCCCCTGCGCAGGGGTGACCTCGACCTCCTGCGCCCTCTTGGGGAGTCCCGCCTCCTCTGGGGAGTGCGCACTCTCCCCGTTGCTCGTCCGGATCTTGTTGCCTGTGATGAAGAAACAACTGTCAAAGCACCCCCCCCTTCCCCCCCCCCCTCTCCACCCTCTCCACCCTCCCCTCTCCTCGCCCCCTGGCCCCTCCCCGTGGCAGGGACAACAACCTTAAAAGCTGCGCCAGTGCTTCACTACCCCAATACCTGGCCAGCCGTTACTGCTCCTGTTGACGTTCCTTCCAGTGGGTCCTCCTCCTCATTGAAGTCCCCGCTGGCTTCAAAAACCACTCTGTCCACAGCTCCAGCTCCTCCAACACCTCCTCATTTTCCGTGGCGGCGTCCGTCGCCACACCCCCAGCCGTCATGGCCTCATCCCCTGTAACACAAAGTAAAAATTAACATCCCCTCAATACTTGAAAACCATCTCCCCCCTCCTCCTCCTCCTCCCTAACCCTGTCATACACCTCCCCCCCCCAGTCTACCTAACCGCTTCCTGCCCTCTCTACCCATACCTTTCATTTTAATTCCCCCTTTTTTCTTTCTTTTTTTTTTAAAACAAAACCACCCCCTTCCCCTTGCTTCCCATCAATGTCCCCCCTCTATGCCCTCCCCCCCCTCTGCTACCCCGACCTTCCCCCCACCCACACTTGCCCGATGAAAACCTCCCCCTTGCAGTACAAGCCTAAGGCCCCAAAGTGTCCCCCTATATCCACTGCTGCAACCCTCTGCTTCCCCTATAACAGCCCCTTGAAAGGGGGCCCTTAACACCCCCTTTCTTCCACCAATGTTGCCTACCTTCTACTAGATTGGGAAGTTTACTCGGACTGTCCCCCCTAGCTCCTCTAATTGGCTTACTTCCCTAACTAAACCACTGGCCCCCATTCTGTAACCTACTACACTACCCACTGCGTGCCCCCCCCCTCCCTCCTGCTTCACCTAATACCCCTCAAGCACTCCTGGTCCCCTTTCTGTTCCTTTTCCTTTCTATAGGCTTGTGCCCCCCCCTCCGGTTACCAGGGTTATCTACCCCTGCCGGATCATACCCTCAGGCCCATAGTCCCTCAGCCAGTGCGGGCTCCCAAACGCCTGTTATCCCCAGGCTCCAACCCCCCCCCCCAGCCCATCACACTCCAACCCTCCCTCTCAGGCCCCCAGCGGTGCTTCCCCCCCCTTTCCTCCCGCTACCCACCCTCCGCTTTGTCAGCCCATCCCCCAAGCCATCCGGCCCCCTCGCTGCTGCAGCCCCCAGTCTGGCATCCACCGGACCCCCCCTCCCCCTCTCTTACCTGTCTGCCTCCCGCCTGCACCGCCGCTTCTCCTTCCTCCTCTGGGCCGGGCCGTGACGTCATCCGGCCGTGTTGCGCTAGGCCGCAGGTCCTTCCCAGACATCTCCTCTGGTGCCGGTGACTGCCGCTCACCATCCTGACGTCTGCTGGCAATCCGCCCGCTCCTCCTTCCTCCCTGGGGCCCTGGCTGTGACCGCCGGGCCATACCGCTCCCGGATCGTGCCGCACTAGGCCTCGAGCCCGCCCTGGGCCTGGCCGTCACCTCCGTTCCAGCCTACTGGCCTGCTCCTTGCTGCTCACCGCTGGAAGGCCTCCCGGTCCTCCTCCGTGGCCTCCCATTCCTCAGGTCCGGACTTAAACGTTCAGGAGGCCTGGATCTCCTAGCAGGCCTCCCACTCCTTCCCAGTGCCGCATCCCCAGTCATTGGTGCCCTCCCTGCACTTCCAGCCTCTGCCTCCTCTGCTGCTCCCAGGTGCTCCCTTATCCAGGCAGCACCATTCCTCCTTGCCACCTCGACTAACTCCGCCAAAAGAGCCTCCATAACAGGTAATGAATACAGATTTTCCCACCGTGTTGCTCCAGATTAAATGATGCAATCTATTTCCTGTTGTGGGCTTTTAAACCCCCCTCCTTCAGCCCACCCCCTTGTCCTCCACTTCAACCCATGCCCTGCTTCCTAGTGGGGTCACATAACCCTTTCCTCCATGCTCTCCTCCAGGGTTATTACTTTATCGCAATACACAGATATCACAGTACACACACACAGGTATCGCAATACATAGATATCACAGTACACACACACAGTATTACAATACACAGATATCACAGCACACAAACAGGTATCACAATACACAGATATCACAGTACACACACACAGTATTACAATACACAGATATCACAGTACACACACACAGGTATCACAATAAACAGATGTCACAGTACACACACACAGGTATCACAATACACAGATATCACAGTACACACACACATGTATCACAACACACAGATATCACAGTACACACAAACAGGTATCGCAATACACGATATAACAGTACACACACACAGGTATCGCAATACACTGATATCACAGTACACACACACAGGTATCGCAATACACAGATATCACAGTACACACACACAGGTATCTCAATACACAGATATCACAGTACACACACACAGGTATCGCAATACACAGATATCACAGTACACACACACAGGTATCTCAATACACAGATATCACAGTACACACACACAGGTATCGCAATACACAGATATCACAGTACACACACACAGGTATCGCAATACACAGATATCACAGTACACACACACAGGTATCGCAATACACAGATATCACAGTACACACACACAGGTATCACAATACACAGATATCACAGTACAGACACACAGGTATCACAATACACAGATATAACAGTACACACACACAGGTATCGCAATACACTGATATCACAGTACACACACACAGGTATCACAATACACAGATATCACAGTACACACACACAGTATTACAAAACACAGATATCACAATACACACACACAGGTATCACAATACACTGATATCACAGTACACACACACACAGGTATCGCAATACACTGATATCACAGTACACACACACAGGTATCGCAATACACTGATATCACAGTACACACACACAGGTATCGCAATACACAGATATCACAGTACACCTACACAGGTATCGCAATACACAGATATCACAGTACACACACACAGGTATCGCAATACACAGATATCACAGTACACACACACAGGTATCGCAATACACAGATATCACAGTACACACACATAGGTATTACAATACACATATATCACAGTACACACACACAGGTATCACAATACACAGATATCACAGTACACACACACACAGGTATCACAATACACCTATATCACAGTACACACACACACAGGTATCGCAATACATAGATATCACAGTACACACACACAGTATTACAATACACAGATATCACAGCACACAAACAGGTATCACAATACACAGATATCACAGTAAACACACACAGGTATCACAATACACAGATATAACAGTACACACACACACATGTATCACAACACACAGATATCACAGTACACACACAAAGGTATCGCAATACACTGATATCACAGTACACACACACAGGTATCACAATACACAGATATAACAGTACACACACACACATGTATCACAACACACAGATATAACAGTACACACACAAAGGTATCGCAATACACTGATATCACAGTACACACACACAGGTATCGCAATACACTGATATCACAGTACACACACACAGGTATCGCAATACACAGATATCACAGTACACACACACAGGTATCGCAATACACAGATATCACAGTACACACACACAGGTATCGCAATACACAGATATCACAGTACACACACACAGGTATCACAATACACAGATATCACAGTACACACACACAGGTATCACAATACACAGATATAACAGTACACACACACAGGTATCGCAATACACTGATATCACAGTACACACACACACAGGTATCACAATACACAGATATCACAGTACACACACACACAGGTATCACAATACACAGATATCACAGTACACACACACAATATTACAATACACAGATATCACAGTACACACACACAGGTATCGCAATACACAGATATCACAGTACACACACACAGGTATCGCAATACACTGATATCACAGTACACACACACAGGTATCGCAATACACTGATATCACAGTACACACACACAGGTATCGCAATACACAGATATCACAGTACACACACACAGGTATCGCAATACACTGATATCACAGTACACACACACAGGTATCACAATACACAGATATCACAGTACACACACACAGGTATCGCAATACACAGATATCACAGTACACACACACAGGTATCGCAATACACAGATATCACAGTACACACACACAGGTATCACAATACACAGATATCACAGTACACACACACAGGTATCACAATACACAGATATCACAGTACACACACACAGGTATCGCAATACACAGATATCACAGTACACACACACAGGTATCACAAAACACAGATATCACAGTACACACACACAGTATTACAATACACAGATATCACAGTATACACACACAGGTATTACAATACACAGATATCACAGTACACACACACAGGTATCACAATACACAGATATCACAGTACACACACACAGTATTACAATACACAGATATCACAGTACACACACACAGGTATAGCAATACACAGATATCACAGTACACACACACAGGTATCACAATACACATATTTCACAATACACACACACAGGTATCACAATACACAGATATCACAGTACACACACACAGGTATCGCAATACACAGATATCACAGTACACACACACAGTATAACAATACACAGATATCACAGTACACACACACAGGTATAGCAATACACAGATATCACAGTACACACACACAGGTATCACAATACACAGATATCACAGTACACACACACAGGTATCGCAATACACAGATATCAGAGTACACTCACACAGGTATCACAATACACAGATATCACAGTACACACACACAGTATAACAATACACAGATATCACAGTACACACACACACACACAGGTATCATAATACACATATATCACAGTACACACACACACAGGTATCACAATACACAGATATCACAGTACACACACACAGGTATCGCAATACACAGATATCACAGTACACTCACACAGGTATCACAATACACAGATATCACAGTACACACACACAGGTATCACAATACACAGATATCACAGTACACACACACAGGTATCACAATACACATATATCACAGTACACACTCACAGGTATCGCAATACACAGATATCACAGTACACACACACAGGTATCACAATACACAGATATCACAGTACACACACACAGGTATCACAATACACAGATATCACAGTACACACACACAGTATTACAAAACACAGATATCACAGTACACACACACAGGTATCACAATACACAGATATCACAGTACACACACACAGTATTACAAAACACAGATATCACAGTACACACACACAGGTATCACAATACACAGATATCACATTACACACACAGGTATCACAATACACAGATATCACAGTACACACACACACAGTGTAGCAGAGAGGCAGTAGGATCTGTAATATCTTTTGGGTAGGCAGAGACAAGCAAGTAACTACTCTTGGTAATTGTAGCAGAGAGGCAGTAGGATCTGTAATATCTTTTTGGTAAGCAGAGACAAGCAAGTAACTACTCTTGGTAATTGTAATAATAACCCCTTTCCACCAAGAACTAGACGACACATAGCTTGGGAGTCAACAACAACTTATTCTTCAACTGAAAAAACAAACAAACACTTTTTAAAAACAGTCTCCCCTACAAGGGGTTTCCCAACTGAAACAGCAGGGAGTTTAAACAGTAACATACAGTTTAACATACATTTTAACCATTAGCCTAAATAACAATTCCTGCATAGTTCATAAGTGGCGAGGTTTGCCACAATGCTCCCCCAGAACAAAGCCGGCATACCCAGTCTGATCCCAACGGATTGGCTTGGGGTGGTCCGGAGGAGTGTTCACAGATCAAGGTTCAAGTTCAGTTTGTCTGGACAACCCGTCGGCGTTGCCGTTTTGCTTCCCAGGTCGGTAATGGATTGTTAAGTCAAATGGCTGCAGCGCCAAACTCCAGCGCAACAGCCGGGCATTGTCTCCGGATACCCTGTTCAGCCACACCAACGGGTTGTGATCTGTGAGCAGGGAAAATTGTTGTCCATATAGATATGGCTGAAGTTTCTTGAGGGCCCACACCACGGCCAGGCATTCCTTTTCGATGGCGGCGTAGCTAACTTCTCGGGGTAACAGTTTCCTGCTTAGGTAGGCCACAGGGTGCTCGCCGCCATCAGCCCCTACTTGACTCAGCACGGCTCCCAATCCAAACATAGAAGCGTCTGTATGGACGAGAAAGCGTTTAGTTGGATCCGGGGCAGCAAGGATAGGGGCATTTACGAGAGCATTTTTCAGTTCTTGGAATGCTTGTTCACACTCTGGGCTCCAGTTAACAATCTTAGGAAGGTTTTTACGGGTGAGGTCGGTGAGGGGTTTGGCTAGGGTACTATAATTAGGTATGAACTTCCTATAATAGCCTGCGGTACCTAGAAAGGCTAGCACTTGGGTCTTGGTATGGGGAGTGGGCCACTTGGCTACGGCCTCTACCTTGGCCGGTTCGGGCTTCTGCTGCCCACTACCTACTCGGTGCCCTAGGTACTGGACCTCCGCCATCCCTATATGACATTTGCTAGGCTTAAGGGTTAATCCTGCCTCCCTAATGCGATCTAGGATCGCCCCTATATGGTTCAAATGCTCGTCCCAGGAGCTGCTTAATATAGCTATGTCGTCTAAATAGGCGCATGCGTACTCTTGGGACCCATCCAGTAGCCGATCTACCATTCGCTGGAAAGTAGCCGGAGCGTTCTTCATCCCGAATGGCATGACCTTGAATTGGTACAGGCCAAACGGGGTGACGAACGCTGATTTGGGGATGTGGGATCTGCCAGTACCCCTTACACAGATCTATGGTGGTGAGGTACTGGCCTCGAGCCATTTTATCCAGGAGCTCATCTATCCGGGGCATAGGGTAGGCATCAGAGACGGTTTTATCATTAAGTTTCCGGTAGTCTACGCAGAAGCGGGTCGTGCCGTCCCGCTTCGGCACTAGAACTACCGGCGAGGCCCAGGGGCTGTCCGAGTGCTCAATCACTCCTAACTGTAGCATCTCTTCAATCTCCTTCCGCATATGTTCTTTCACCGATTCTGGTATGCGGTAAGGAGGTTGACGCATGGGGAGGTGATCTGGGGTTTCTACTCTATGGGTGGCTAGTCGGGTATATCCAGGCACGTTGGAGAACGTGTCTCTCTTTTCCTGCAGTAGCTCGTTCCCGAGGACTTAACCGCTCACCCAATTGTACCTCTCCCAGACCTTCGTTCCGGTTCTTCATTCCTAAGAGGTCGGGAAGAGGTAAACTGTCTGCGTCGTCCGCGGCAGGGGCACAAATAGCATTCACCTCCTCTGCGCGTTCATGGTATGGCTTCAACATATTTACATGGAGCATGCGTCTACCGCCTGCTCCAGTACATGGGCTGATCACATAGGTGGTGTCACAGATTTGTTCCACCACCTTGTATGGGCCCTGCCAGGAGGCCTGCAGTTTATCATTTTTGACCGGTTTTAAGATTAGCACCTTCTGCCCAGTCTGAAAACTGCGGTCTCTGGCACCCCTATCATACCAACGGCGCTGACGGGTTTGAGCCGCCTGAAGGTTGGAGCGGACGGTCCGAGTCAGGGCCTCCAGGCGCTCCCTAAACTCCAGCACGTATGGTACGATAGGAGTACCGTCCCTAGTGACTTCCCCCTCCCAATGCTCTCGGATTAAGTCTAGGGGACCCCGTACCCTCCTTCCGAATAATAATTCAAAGGGAGAGAACCCCGTGGACTCCTGAGGTACCTCCCGGTAGGCAAAAAGCAAATGGGGTAGAAACCGCTCCCAGTTCTTCTGGGTATCCATGAACGTGCGGAGCATCTGTTTCAGTGTTCCGTTAAACCGTTCACAGAGCCTGGGGGTGATAAGCGGAATTTACAATGGGTTTCACCCCACATGCTCTCCACAACTGGTTGGTAATCTCGGCCGTAAACTGGGTGCCCCGGTCCGAAATAATCTCCTGGGGAAATCCCATGCGGGAGAAGATTTTCATGAGGGCATCAGCCACGGTCTCGGCATGAATATTAGCCAGAGCCACCGCCTCAGGATACCGGGTGGTATAATCCACGACCGTGAGTATATACCTCTTCCCCGAGGGGCTAGGCTTGGCTAGGGGGCCAATGAGGTCCACCGCCACTCGACTAAAAGGCTCCTCTATTATGGGGAGGGAGTGTAGCTTCGCCTTATATCGGTCTCCTCTTTTCCCTACTCGTTGGCAGGTGTCACACGTCTGGCAATACTGCCTAATATCTTTGGTGATCCCTGGCCAAAAGAAATTCTGAGTTAGGCGGTGCTTTGTCCGACTAACTCCTAGGTGGCCTGACAGCGGAATATCGTGGGCAACCCGTAGCAGTTCTCGTCTATACCTCTGAGTTACTATTAACTGCTGAACGGACAGGGGAATAGATCCAGCCACTATCTTCTCTGCATACCTGTACAGTAACCCCTTGTCCCAACCGTACTTCTCTCCTTCCAACCCCGCCTGATTCTGGCCTACCTTATCCCTATATACTTGCAATGAGGGGTCAGTGGCCACTTCGCTACCAAACTCTAGTGGAGGGGCCCAAGAGACATTAGGGGGGTGATTGTTTACCTGAGCCTCAGAGTGATCAGCCAGTGCGTTGGTGCGGGCCTGTTGTCGGGTAACCACGGGCAGTGCTGCTTGTGGGGAGGTTTGGGGTGCAAACGCTGAAGTCAGCTCCCCTAAGTCGTTGCCCAAAATAACGTCTGCGGGCAAATTTTGCATAAGGCCCACTTCTACGTTCCCCGACCCTGCTGCCCAATCCAAGTGTACTTTGGCCATGGGAATCTTGTAAATGGCTCCCCCGGCCACCAGGACAGCTACACAGTCTCCGGTGAGTTGATTGGTGGAGACTAAATTTTGCTGGAGCAAGGTTATGGTGGCCCCAGAGTCACGCAGCCATTGGACACGTTGGCCCTCTATATAGACCACCTGGCGGTGGCTTTGTAAGTTGTCCGAAGCGGCCTGTACTGGGTTTACCTCATGTAAGATGCCCAAGGGTTCCTCGTGGAAGACTGCGGGTTGGGTCTGTAGTTGGGGCTTGTGTGGTAGCAGTGTACAGCTGCCCGGTTGTTTGACAAGTTGTTCTGGTTGTTCCAGGTGGATCGGTTCTTGTTCCTGGGACAGTCTCTCTGGATATGCCCTTGTTGGTTACAAAGATGGCAACGGATAGCTGATCGAGTCTGGTATCGGGGAGGGGGTGGGTGGATTCCCCCTCCAGGACGGGGTAGCAGAGGTGTGGGAGCTGCAGTGGGGGTTGGAGTGACCCCAATACTGGAGTGTTGCTGTGTTCGTTGAGCTCTCCGAGCGTCTTGGTATTTGTCGGCCAAGGTCGCTGCGGTATGTACCGTGCATGGTTTTCGATCTCTCAGCCAGTTTTGCAATTCGGTGGACACCCCTTGGAAGAATTGCTCCATCAACAGGAGTTGTAAAAGGTCTTCCAACTGGGTGACTTGGGCTGCCTGCAACCAGCCTTTAGCGGCCCTGGTTAGCCGATGCGCCCACTCAGTGTGGGTATCTTTTTCCAGCTTCTTCAGGTCTCGAAACCGCTGTCGGTATGCCTCCGGGGTAATAGCATACCTAGTAAGGATGGCCTGTTTTACCTTCTGGTAGTCCCTGCTGTCTGGAGGACTATTCCTTTGGCTTGGAGGGGGAGCCAAGTCAGCCCCAAAGGGTAGATGTCTTTACCCCCCCCCCACACCAATATCAGGCCAGTCAGGGATTATACCACCAGGCTGAGTGGGTGCACACCAGTCAGCAATGGGACTACCAGTCCATCCGGAGATCTCCACCATCTGCTTCCCTTGGAAGAGCTCCAGCATCTGAGGAGGAGCATATAGCTGTCAGCATTCCTCAGGCAGCACCTCCTGTCATCATCCCTCAGGCAGCACCAGCTGTGATCCCGCAAGCAGCACCAGCTGTGATCCCGCAAGCAGCACCAGCTGTGATCCCTCAGGCAGCACCAGCTGTGATCCCTCAGGCAGCACCAGCTGTGATCCCGCAAGCAGCTCTAGCTGTCATTCCTCAGGCAGCACCAGCAGTTGAGGATGTTCAAGTTGAAACAGCAGCTAGAGGTGAACCTGCGCCTAGAATCCCTGCTGGTGAAGAGCCTTTAGATCCTCTGACTTCCGCCATGGGCGACAAATACATTGCCCTCCAGAGGAGGCAAACATCAACCTGCGAGAGGCTCACATCAACCTGCGAGAGAATGCAGAGAGACCAACGCAGGTTTTACAGGAGCCAACAGACTTTACTACAGCGTTCCATTGAGCTGCAATGGGACATGGCAGCATCTTTAAGTGGTAACGTCCAGAACCAATCTCAGATGCTGAGAGTTATTTCGGACATGCAGATGCAGAGTGACAACAGATGGCTGGAACAAAACCAACTGTTGGGTGTGTTGGTGGAGCATTTCACACACCAGCAGGACATTGCCTCCAGCCTCTCATCTGTGACCAGCACTCAAGCTGAATCATCGGAATCCGCACAACCCAGAAGAACCAGGAGATCCACTCCAGGCACCTTAGAATCCTCATCCAAGAAGGCCAAAAAAAAAAAATATTTCTCTTGTAAGGTGTATCCAGTCCACGGATCATCCATTACTTGTGGGATATTCTCCTTCCCAACAGGAAGTTGCAAGAGGATCACCCACAGCAGAGCTGTCTATATAGCTCCTCCCCTAACTGCCATACCCAGTCATTCTCTTGCAACTCTCGACAAGCATGGAAGTAGTAAGAGAGAAGTGGTGAAACGTAGTTGTTTTTTTCTTCAATCAAAAGTTTGTTATTTTTAAATGGTACCAGAGTTGTACTATTTTTATCCCAGGCAGAAAATAGAAGAAGAATCTGCCTGTGATCTCTATGATCTTAGCAGGTTGTAACTAAGATCCATTGCTGTTCTCACACATAACTGAAGAGAGAGGTAACTTCAGCTGGGGAATGGCGTGCAGGTTATCCTGCTATGAGGTATGTGCAGTTAATTTTTTTTTATAGAGATGTAAATGCTAGAAAATGCTGCTGTTACCAGATTTATGTAAGGTAAGCCTGAATACAGTGATTTAATAGCGACTGGTATCATGCTTACTTTCAGAGGTAATACTCTTATAGATTTTCAATATAAAACGTTTGCTGGAAATGTTTAAACGTTTTTATATGTGCTTTGGTGATAAAACTTTATTGGGGCCTAGTTTTTTTTCCACATGGCTGGCTTAAATTTGCCTAGAAACAGTTTCCTTAGGCTTTCCACTGCTTAGACATAAGTGGGAGGGGCCTAATTTAGCGCTTTATTGCGCAGTATCTTTTACAGACTGAGACATCCAGCTTTCCTCCAGGAGTCCCCTGAATGCTATAGGACCTCTCTAAAGGGCTCTTAGGCTTTCCAAAGTCGTTTGTTTGGGAAGGTAGGGCCACAGCAGGGCTGTGGCAGTTTGTTGTGACTGTTAAAAAACGTCTATATCGTTTTTTTGATCCGTTTTTTTAACTAAGGGGTTAATCATCCATTTGCAAGTGGGTGCAATGCTCTGTTAGCCTATTATACACACTAAAAATTTTGATTGATTTACTGCTTTTTTCAATGTTTTTCAAATTCTGACCTTTTTTATTTTTCTTAAAGGCACAGTACCGTTTTTATTTTTGCTTGTTAACTTGATTTAAAGTGTTTTCCAAGCTTGCTGGTCTCATTGCTAGTCTCTTTAAACATGTCTGACATAGAGGAAACTCCTTGTTCATTATGTTTAGAAGCCATGGTGGAACCCCCTCTTAGAATGTGTACCAAATGTACTGATTTCACTTTAAGTAATAAAGACCATATTCTGTCTTTAAAAAATTTATCACCAGAGGAATCTGACGAGGGGGAAGTTATGCCGACTAACTCACCCCACGTGTCAGACCCTTTGACTCCCGCTCAAGGGATTCACGCTCAAATGGCGCCAAGTACATCTAGGGCGCCCATGGCGTTTACTATTACAAGACATGGCGGCAGTCATGGATAATACACTGTCAGCGGTATTATCCAGACTACCTGGGTTTCGAGGAAAGCGAGATAGCTCTGGAGTTAGAAGAAATACAGAGCATACTGACGCTTTTGTAGCTATGTCTGATACTCCCTCACAATATGCAGAAGCTGAGGAAGGAGAGCTTCTTTCTGTGGGTGATGTTTCTGACTCAGGGAAGAGGATTCAACCTGATTCTGATATGTCAACATTTAAATTTAAGCTTGAACACCTCCGCGTATTGCTCAGGGAGGTTTTAGCTGCTCTGAATGACTGTGATACAATTGCAGTGCCAGAAAAATTGTGTAGATTGGACAAATACTATGCAGTGCCGGTGTGCACTGATGTTTTTCCAATACCTAAAAGGTTTACAGAAATTATTACTAAGGAATGGGATAGACCAGGTGTGCCGTTCTCTCCCCCTCCTATTTTTAGAAAAATGTTTCCAATAGACGCCACCACACGGGACTTATGGCAGACAGTCCCTAAGGTGGAGGGAGCAGTATCTACCCTAGCTAAGCGTACTACTATCCCTGTCAAGGACAGTTGTGCTTTCTCAGATCCAATGGATAAAAAGTTAGAGGGTTACCTTAAGAAAATGTTTATTCAACAAGGTTTTATTCTACAGCCCCTTGCATGCATTGCCCCAGTCACTGCTGCTGCGGCTTTCTGGTTTGAGTCTCTGGAAGAGGCTTTACAGGTAGAGACTCCATTGGATGACATACTTGACAAGCTTAGAGCACTTAAGCTAGCCAATTCTTTTGTTTCTGATGCCATTGTTCATTTGAATAAACTAACGGCTAAAAATTCTGGTTTTGCTATTCAGGCGCACAGGGCGCTATGGCTTAAATCATGGTCAGCTGATGTTACTTCAAAGTCTAAGCTGCTTAACATTCCCTTCAAGGGGCAAACCCTATTCGGGCCTGGTTTGAAGGAGATCATTTCTGATATCACTGGAGGGAAAGGTCATGCCCTTCCTCAGGATAGGTCCAAATCAAGGGCCAAACAGACTAATTTTCGTGCCTTTCGAAACTTCAAGGCGAGTGCGGCATCAACTTCCTCTAATGCAAAACAAGAGGGAACTTTTGCCCAGTCCAAGTCGGTCTGGAGACCTAACCAGACCTGGAACAAAGGTAAGCAGGCCAAAGAGCCTGCTGCTGCCTCTAAGACAGCATGAAGGATCGGCCCCCTATCCGGTAACGGATCTAGTAGGGGGCAGACTTTTGCTCTTCGCCCAGGCTTGGGCAAGGGATGTCCAGGATCCCTGGGCGTTGGAAATTGTATCCCAGGGATATCTTCTGGACTTCAGAGCTTCTCCTCCAAAAGGGAGATTTCACCTTTCACAATTATCTGCAAACCAGATAAAGAGAGAGGCATTCTTACACTGTGTTCAAGACCTCCTAGTTATGGGAGTGATCCATCCAGTTCCAAAGGAGGAACAGGGACAGGGATTTTACTCAAATCTGTTTGTGGTTCCCAAAAAAGAGGGAACCTTCAGACCAATTCTAGATCTCAAGATCTTAAACAAATTCCTCAGAGTTCCATCATTCAAGATGGAGACTATTCGTACCATCCTACCTATGATCCAGGAGGGTCAATACATGACTACAGTGGATTTAAAGGATGCTTATCTTCACATTCCGATACACAAAGATCATCATCGGTTTCTCAGGTTTGCCTTCCTGAACAGGCATTACCAGTTTGTAGCTCTTCCCTTTGGGTTAGCTACAGCCCCAAGAATCTTTACGAAGGTTCTGGGGTCACTTCTGGCGGTCCTAAGACCGCGGGGCATAGCAGTGGCCCCTTATTTAGACAACATTCTGATACAGGCGTCAAATTTCCAAATTGCCAAGTCTCATACGGACATAGTTCTGGCATTTCTGAGGTCGCATGGGTGGAAGGTGAACAAAGAAAAGAGTTCTCTATCCTCTCTCACAAGAGTTTCCTTTCTGGGAACTCTAATAGATTCTGTAGAAATGAGGATTTACCTGAAAGAGACCAGGTTATCAAAACTTCTAAATTCCTGCCGTGTTCTTTATTCCACTTCTCGCCCTTCAGTGGCTCAGTGTATGGAAGTAATCGGCTTAATGGTAGCGGCAATGGACATAGTGCCGTTTGCACGCCTACATCTCAGACCGCTGCAACTATGCATGCTCAGTCAGTGGAATGGGGATTACACAGATTTGTCCCCTCTACTAAATCTGGATCAAGAGACCAGGGATTCTCTTCTCTGGTGGCTATCTCGGGTCCATCTGTCCAAAGGTATGACCTTTCGCAGGCCAGATTGGACAATTGTAACGACAGATGCCAGCCTTCTAGGCTGGGGGGCAGTCTGGAACTCCCTGAAGGCTCAGGGATCGTGGACTCAGGAGGAGACACTCCTTCCAATAAACATTCTGGAACTAAGAGCGATATTCAATGCTCTTCAGGCTTGGCCTCAGCTAGCGACAATGAGGTTCATCAGATTTCAGTCGGACAACATCACGACTGTGGCTTACATCAACCATCAAGGGGGAACAAGGAGTTCCCTAGCAATGTTAGAAGTCTCAAAGATAATTTGCTGGGCAGAGATTCACTCTTGCCACCTATCAGCTATCCATATCCCAGGTGTGGAGAACTGGGAGGCGGATTTTCTAAGTCGTCAGACTTTTCATCTGGGGGAGTGGGAACTCCATCCGGAGGTGTTTGCACAATTGATTCATCGTTGGGGCAAACCAGAACTGGATCTCATGGCATCTCGCCAGAATGCCAAACTTCCTTGTTATGGATCCAGGTCCAGGGATCCCAAGGCGACTCTGATAGATGCTCTAGCAGCACCTTCGTCTTTCAATCTGGCTTATGTGTTTCCACCGTTTCCTCTGCTCCCTCGTCTGATTGCCAAAATCAAGCAGGAGAGAGCATCAGTGATCTTGATCGCGCCTGCGTGGCCACGCAGGACTTGGTATGCAGATCTGGTGGACATGTCATCCTTTCCACCATGGACTCTGCCGCTGAGACAGGACCTTCTACTTCAGGGTCCTTTCAACCATCCAAATCTAATTTCTCTGAGACTGACTGCCTGGAGATTGAACGCTTGATTTTATCAAAGCGTGGCTTCTCCGAGTCAGTCATTGATACCTTAATTCAGGCACGAAAGCCTGTCACCAGGAAAATCTATCATAAGATATGGCGTAAATATCTTTATTGGTGTGAATCCAAGGGTTACTCATGGAGTAAAGTCAGGATTCCCAGGATATTATCTTTTCTCCAAGAAGGTTTGGAAAAAGGATTGTCAGCTAGTTCCTTAAAGGGACAGATTTCTGCTCTGTCTATTCTTTTGCACAAGCGTCTGGCGGATGTCCCAGACGTTCAGGCATTTTTTCAGGCTTTAGTTAGAATCAAGCCTGTGTTTAAACCTTTTGCTCCGCCATGGAGTTTAAATTTGGTTCTTAAAGTTCTTCAAGGGGTTCCGTTTGAACCTCTTCATTCCATAGATATCAAACTTTTATCTTGGAAAGTTCTATTTTTGGTAGCTATTTCCTCGGCTCGTAGAGTTTCCGAGTTATCTGCCTTACAATGTGATTCCCCTTATCTGATCTTCCATGCAGATAAGGTAGTTTTGCGTACCAAACCTGGGTTTTTACCTAAGGTGGTATCTAATAAGAATATCAATCAAGAGATTGTTGTTCCGTCTTTGTGTCCTAATCCTTCTTCAAAGAAGGAACGTCTATTACACAATCTTGACGTGGTTCGTGCTTTAAAGTATTATTTACAAGCTACTAAAGATTTTCGTCAAACATCTGCTTTGTTTGTTGTCTACTCTGGACAGAGGAGGAGCCAAAAGGCTTCGGCAACTTCTCTTTCCTTTTGGCTAAGGAGTATAATACGCTTAGCTTATGAGACTGCTGGCCAGCAGCTTCCTGAAAGGATTACAGCTCATTCTACTAGAGCTGTGGCTTCCACATGGGCTTTTAAAAATGAGGCTTCTGTTGAACAGATTTGCAAGTCGGCGACTTGGTCTTCGCTTCATACCTTTTCAAAATTCTATAAATTTGATACTTTTGCTTCTTCGGAGGCTATTTTTGGGAGAAAGGTTTTACAGACAGTGGTACCTTCTGTTTAAGTACCTGCCTTGTCCCTCCCTTCATCCGTGTACTTTAGCTTTGGTATTGGTATCCCACAAGTAATGGATGATCCGTGGACTGGATACACCTTACAAGAGAAAACATAATTTATGCTTACCTGATAAATTTATTTCTCTTGTGGTGTATCCAGTCCACGGCCCGCCCTGTCATTTTAAGGCAGGTATTTTTTAACTTTAAACTACAGTCACCACTGCACCCTATGGTTTCTCCTTTCTCTTGCTTGTCTTCGGTCGAATGACTGGATATGGCAGTTAGGGGAGGAGCTATATAGACAGCTCTGCTGTGGGTGATCCCCTTGCAACTTCCTGTTGGGAAGGAGAATATCCCACAAGTAATGGATGATCCGTGGACTGGATACACCACAAGAGAAATAAATTTATCAGGTAATCATAAATTATGTTTCTTATAGTTGACCATAAATCTTGTCCTCTGTTATTTACCATATAATTGTCATCCACATCCATGTGAGGTGTGTTTTAGTACATTAATATTGTTAAAACATATAATAATACCTGTGTTGAAATGGCCCAAAAAGGTATTATTATCATGTTTATGACATATTCCTGTTCTATAAACCACATCACATAGTTGTGTATGAAGGGTACATATAGTAATATTCACTTCTAAGATGTAAATCAAGGTTTCTCACATCCAATATAAATTGACACATGGGTATATCTAACTAATAATGTATTTACAGAAGGTGTGAACATAAGGTATAAACATCCATTATCATCATTCTTAATGATAGTCAATAAATCATAGTGAACTAAACATGAATGAAACAAATGAGAAATATACAGTAATTTGGGTTGTTAAGGGAAGGGGGTTGGGATGTAGTAGTTTCACTTACATGCAGTGGAAATCCGCAGTATGTAATTCTGCAAAACATGATATATACACATGCAATGGTTGGTGAGGTACTGTCAAACATCATAATACATGTGAATGTTACGGTTTACTGTACTTATGAACAAGTAACTTACAGGTGAAGTATTCCCGGATGACAAAATCCCTCACTTCATTCCCCCTCAGTGTCCCCCTGTCCACATCCTCAGGTACAGGAACCAGCTGCTGCTGCTGCTCTGGGTCAATGTCCTCCAACAAACGTGTGTCCACAGCAATGTTGTGTAGAATACAGCAAGCATTGACAATGGAACACACTTTGTTGGGGTTATACTGTAGTGCTCCGCCTGTAACATCCAGACACCTGAACCTGGTTTTTAATAGGCCAAAGCGCCTTTCAATTACATTCCTTGTTCTTATGTGGGCCTCCTGGTACCTGAGTTGTGGCTCTGTAAGGGGGTGCACCAAGGGGGTTAATAGCCATGGTTTGCAGCCGTACCCTGCATCACCTGTCATGTAACATATGTATTCTGATTACTACAGGTACATGATGTGCTTAAAGGGACATAACATGGATTTCATTTAAAAGAAATATTTAACCAAAACATTAAATTTGTGCATTGTAAGCAATCTACTTTTATGCCAGGATTAGTCTAGACCAAAATTCTATTTTAAAGGACCAGTCAACACAGTAGATTTTCATCATCAACAAATGCAAGATAACAAGACAATGCAATAGCACTTAGTCTAAAATCCAAATTTTTTTTTTATGACAATTTAAAAAGTTATGTATTTTTCAACTCCCCCTGTACCATGTGACAGCCATCAGCCATTCACAAATGCATACACACTTATTCTTGCACATGCTCAGTAGGAGCTGGTGACTCAAAAAGTTAAAATATAAAAATACTGTGCACATTTTGTTAATGGAAGTAAATTGGAGAGTTGATTAAAATTAAAAGTCCTATCTGAATAATGAAAGTGTAATTTATACTGTCCCTTTAAAAAGAACCTGCAATTTTTAGCAACTTTATAATTTACTTCTATTAGATCATTTGCTCCATTCTCTAGATAACATTTGCTGACAAGCATATTAGATATGCTCATTAGCTGCTGATTGGTGGCTGCACATAGAAGCCTCATATGATTGGCTCATTTATGTGCATTGCTATTTTTTCAACAAAGGATATCTAAAGAATAAATCAAATGAGATAATAGAAGTGAATTGTAATGCTGTTTAACATTGTATTCTCTATCTGAAACATGAGATAATTAATTTGTGTTTAGTGTCCCTTTAGAAGAAATATACAGACAGAATGAAGGTACTCACCAAGCAGCCATCCTCCAGGGAGTGTTCCATTTTCAAACATATGGAATAAGGAGGTCTGGCGCAGGATGTAGGAATCATGTGCACTCCCCGGGAAGCCTGCATACACATGTATGAATTTCAGAGTGGTATCGCAGACCATCTGGCAATTCAATGAGTGAAACCCTTTCCTGTTAATATAGAGGATTGGCTCCTCATGTGGGGCCACGATACGCACATGTGTGCAATCAATTGCCCCCATGACATTGGGAATACCCCCCAGTCGATAGAAGCCTTGTTTAAGATGGTTCCATTCCTGGGGGGTACGGGGGAAATGAATGTATCGTTGGGTCTGGTTATCTAGAGCATTCAAAACCTCCCCTAGAATCCTGGAGAAGGTAGACTGCGCTAGGCCAGACACAAGCCCCTCTGTTGACTGGTATGAGCCGGTTGCCAGGAAGTGTACAACACACAACAGCTTCTTCATACCAGTCAGAGCTTGGTTCCTATACGCTTGAGGGTCAATATCATCCTTCAAGACCTCATATAGGTTAATGAGGCTTGCAGAAGTCAAGCAATACTTTTCCCTGACCTCCACTTCTGTCATCCCAAACAGGGTGACCCTAACCCTGTGTACCCTTGGTGCTCTTCCCCTCTGCTGATGCCTTCATCGTATAGGCCCTGCTGGCCTATGGCCAGCTGCAGCAACAGCAGCATGGGGAGCACCAGGAACAGGGACAACAGCAGGAGGAGCAGGGAGGGCAGCAGCAGCAGCTGGAGCAGGGACAGCTACAGCACCATGACCAGGGACCTCAGCAGCAGGAATACCATCCAAAACAGGGGCTTGTAGGGGTTCCAGCACCCCTTGTGCCCCACGACACTGTCTCACTCTGAATGCAATATATTGAAAGGGAAACATGGTGGCTAATGAGGGTGTGCATTGGCAGGTGTTTTAAGGCTGCAGGTGAGAGGTTGTGCTGTTTGTGATTGGTTTGACACACTTGCAGGGGCAGGAATAATAAATGCTTTTAAGAGGTTAACTATTTGTGATCAAGCTGCTGCTATGTATATTGTTAAGCATGCATTTGTAAGGCCTTCAGAGAGTTACGTTGGTTTCTAAGTCAGTGCAAGGGTTCCTGTGGCTGAAATTTGTGGCAAGATAAGAATGGAGTAGATTTTCTGAAATCTGCGCGCGTAAGTCCTTACGCCGTATATTGGATACCAAACTGCGTGTGTTTTGTATGTCAGTCTATGGGCCAAAAAACGACGGGTGAAGGCAGAATTATACGCGCGTAAGTTACGCCGTATATAGGATACCAAACCCGCGCAAATATTGGCGTCACCGGCTTTTGCGGGCGACGATTTATATCGGATCGGGCCCAACGTTTTTGAAAGTGCTTAAAGAGAAAATATTCAAAGGGAGCAACGTTAGCGGACAATGTAATAAAGCCTTCAGATGGAACGGTGTAACCAAGTTAGATTCCCAATTATATATAGTAATTTGTTCTTTTTCGGTTATCCAGTCTATGGCAAACCTTGCCAGGGCCGCTAAATTATAAGCTTGAATATTAGGTAGTGCTAGACCGGCTGCCATTTTAGAATTCATGAGTTGGTGGATAGCTATCCAGGGTTTTATCTTTTTCCATAGAAATTTTGTACAAGCTTTGTTATAACTAAGAATATCCGCCTTGTGAATATGAATCGGGATATTTTGAAAAATATATAATAATTTGGGAAAAAGTATCGATTTAATCAAAGCAGCACAAGCTGATAATGAAATGGGAAGAAAAGCCCAATCCTCTAGCTTTTTTTTTACAATTCTCCAAACAGAATATATAATTCAATTTATACCATTCATCTTGGTTATTAGTCAATTTGAGTCCTAGGTAAGTAATTTGAGTTACTTCAATAAATGGGTGAATAATTATAGTTGTTGGTCTTTTATCTATCCATAAAAGTTCCGATTTCAATGGATTAATCTTATAGCCTGAAATTGATCCGAACTTAACAATAATATTCTGTAATATTGGCAAGGTATTCTGTATATTGGTCAAAAATAACAGAAGGTCATCCGCGTATAATAATAGCACTAGTTTTTGACCAGCCAACGAAATACCATCAAGTTCTTGCCGAAGAAGTATTGCTAAAGGTTCCAAAGAAATGTTAAATAGTAATGGGGAAAGGGGATGTGACAGACCCTTCTGTCAGTACTGAAAGAGTTAACTTTGTTCAGCTTTAAGAAGCTATTTTCTAAATACAAGGTTGCTGGCATCAGCTATTGTGTGTTGTAATTAAGTTTAAGTGATAAACATTCACATTGTCTAATCACCTCCAGAGTCAGACTGCTAGTTGATAAGATGGACTGCATTGTTTTCTTGTGTTTAAATTGGTTATCTGCTTAAGTAATGTAATTCTTTCAACCCCCCAGCTGGGGTCAGACCTGCATAAATACTAGGCATATAGCCTTTAATAAATTGCATTCTGTTTTAACCTTCAATGTGGAGCCTGGTCTCATGTTTGAGGGGGGAATTAGCTGGGTTGTGAGTTGTTGATCTCACATTCAGGGCATCTTCCATCTGGTATTAACCCTTGGTATCCTGTTGGTACTGTAACAATTGGTGGCAAGCGACGGGAGGATCCTTATCGCCCAGAAGAGCAACTACACATCCAGACCGAATGGGAATACCGTATGAAAGGCTAAAAAGAGCTACCCTTAAAGACCTGCTAGAACAACGGGGCCAACAAACCAGTAACCTCAGGAAGAGGGAGATTATTACAAGATTGACCGAGATGGATGGAGTACCAGGGCACGAAGGAACCAATGAGCCCAGCATATCAGACAGAACCCCCGAAGAAGCAAGCTTTGACCGGGCGGTCAAAATAAGACTGGCAAATTATGGCCCCAACCCATCTGCGGAAATTATCGACCGGGTCATAGCAGCTGTGGAGGCCAACCTACTTCGCCAAAGCGGCGCTGCAGCAGCCCAAGTCACAGCAACCCCAGTGGAAAAGAGAAAAGTGCATTTTACAGCTTTTAAAAACTTCCTGGAAACAGAAGGAGAGATTGATGGGTACCTTGCGGATTTTGAGAGGCAATGTGCACTACACCAGGTACCCGCAGAGGACTGGGTCACGATATTATCTGGAAAATTATCCGGCCGGGCCAGTGAGGCTTTTCGGGCCATTCCAGATGAGGAAGTCGGGGATTATAATACTGTAAAAGAGGCTCTGCTCTCCAGGTATGCGGTTACACCAGAGGCATACCGGAGGCGGTTCAGAGACACTGTTAAATTAGCTGGTGATTCCTACGTTGAGTGGGCATGTAAGGTGCACCGCACAGCAGCTCACTGGATAGCGGGGTGCCAAGCCGTATCTGGGGAAGAGGTGCTGCAGCTATTCCTGTTGGAACATTGCTTTGACAAGTTATCAGCAGGAGTTAGAGAGTGGGTTTGGGACCGTAAACCCTCCACCCTGCATGAAGCTGCTCGCCTGGCAGATGAGTATATGGATGCCCGCAAACTGGACACTGCTACCACTAAGCCCCCTGCTAGAGTGGAGTACAGACCCCCAGTCACCCCAGCAGCTGCCAGTCACCAACCCCCGGCGCACCGCTATACCACACGGCCTCCAGCCACGAACTACCCTCAGAGAGCCCGGTTAAATTCGCGGGGCTACTCACAACCTATTCGGTGCTTTGGATGTAAGCAACTAGGGCACAAAAGAACAGAGTGTCCCCTAAACGCAGCGAACCAAGCACAGTCCTGGAGAAGACCCGCCGGCGGAATCCCACGTAACCCTCAGCCTGCGGCCCACTACGTAGAGGAGCAAGAATGCTGGGGCATCCTACATGAAGCAGACCCCGTGCAAGCTGCCCACCGGAATAACCGGCAACTGGTTAAAGTGAATGGGAAGGAGGTCAGTGGTCTACGGGATACTGGTGCTACCATGACCTTGCTTCAAAAGAACTTGGTGTCTGAGAAACAGCACACTGGAGACACTGTGGCTGTGAGGGTAGCAGGGGGCACTGTGTTCCGCCTACCTGTTGCCCAGGTACATTTGGATTGGGGAGGGGGCGCTAGACCTGTGAATGTGGGGGTCAAGAAGGACTTACCTGCTGATGTTCTCCTTGGAAATAACTTGGCCCCCCTTGTTTCTGCCTATGCTCCCATGGGTCCCACCGATGTTAACCCTGTGCCTACCCGTGCCCAGATCCGTGCTGCAGAGACTGACCCACCTGCTGCTGAGCCCCGGGACGCTGAGCTCAGTAAATCTCTATCCGCTATTGATACGTGGAAGTCCCGTTACAAGGCGCTGATGAAGGAGAAGAGGAGCGCAGAGGAAAAAGCACGTTTAGAACGGGAATCTCTGCTAGACAAGCTGCACCGACAGACTACAGAAAACACCAGCTTGAGAGTGGAACATGAAACATTAAAGACAAACTTAGTGACACTGGAGGAGAAGATGACGCTGGCTCATAGTGAGGTGCAGCAACTCAAGGGCACCCTATGTCAGTATGAAGGGATTGTGGATACCTATAAAGAGCAGGTACAAAAACCACGTAAAGAAGCCGATGATATTTTGAAGGACTGTTTAGCCCTAGTCGGGGCACTGAAGAGGTTGAACCCTTATTTATATGGACAGGGATTCTCTCTCATAACGGGAATACAGATGGATTGCCCCGGCAAACTGACATGCCTACCACCTCCTAGTCCGGTCATCCCCAGGTTGACCCGCCAAAGGGTCAAGCCGGGTCTGCCGGAGTGTTCCACAAGGGGGGAGCTATGTGACAGACCCTTCTGTCAGTACTGAAAGAGTTAACTTTGTTCAGCTTTAAGAAGCTATTTTCTAAATACAAGGTTGCTGGCATCAGCTATTGTGTGTTGTAATTAAGTTTAAGTGATAAACATTCACATTGTCTAATCACCTCCAGAGTCAGACTGCTAGTTGGTAAGATGGACTGCATTGTTTTCTTGTGTTTAAATTGTTTATCTGCTTAAGTAATGTAATTCTTTCAACCCCCCAGCTGGGGTCAGACCTGCATAAATACTAGGCATATAGCCTTTAATAAATTGCATTCTGTTTTAACCTTCAATGTGGAGCCTGGTCTCATGTTTGAGGGGGGAATTAGCTGGGTTGTGAGTTGTTGATCTCACATTCAGGGCATCTTCCATCTGGTATTAACCCTTGGTATCCTGTTGGTACCGTAACAGAGGATATCCCTGCCTAGTCCCTCTTTTAAGGACAAACCGTCGAGAAATCATATTATTAATAATAACCGCAGATGAAGGAGAACTATAAATTAATCGGATGAAATTATTAAAATAAACTATCAAACCAAATTGCTCCAAGGAAGAAAACAGATGATCCAAACTTATCCGGTCAAAGGCTTTCTCTGCATCTACCGTTAGAATAGCCTTATCGGATGACTCGCAAAGTCTAGAAGTCCTATATTTGTCCCAAAAAAAGTCCAAGAGCACCAGAACCTTCCTTGTGTTTCTTACAGGGTTTCTCCCGGGCATGAATCCTGATTGATTCTCGTGAATTAAATCCCCGATATGAGGTTTAAGTCGGTTAGCTAAAATAGCAGTTAAAAGTTTATAATCGGAATTCAATACCGAGATAGGCCTGTATGAACTAGGTAACTCAGGGTCTTTGTTCTTCTTTAAAATTAAAGAAATGTTAGCAGATGCAAAATATGGTGAGCCGTATTTTAAGAAAAATAATAGTTGAATAACTTATTCAAAATAGGAATAACATGAATTTGTAATATTCTATAAAATTCTATAGGAAGGGCATCGGGCCCCGGAGCTTTATTTAATTTAGCTTTTTTAATAGCTAATAGAATATCATCTTCTGAAATAGGAGAATTAATTTCCAACATAGTTTCTGTCGAAAGTCTAGGCACTTTGATCTTATCCCAAAATTCTTTTTTATTACTTATATTGGGATTTTCACAATTGTATAAATCACTAAAATAGTCAAAAAATACTTTTTCAATATCTGGTTGTTTAGTGAATCTTTCCGTACCCTTTTTAATTGCTGGAATAGCATTCTTTGAGACTGTTTTAGTAATTATAGCAAGAAACTTGGCTGATCTTCCAGTATACCCGCCATATATAGCTTTAACTCTAAGTTCTTCTTGGGCATTTTCTTGTTTAAGCTTAACATCTCGAGCTGTTTTCGCTTTAACATATGTGTCCCAACAAAGTTTATTAGGGTTATCTATATAAGCTCTATATGAGTTTTTAACTTGATTGGCTAGCTGAATTTTGATACGATTAAATTTTTTCTTCTGATGGGACATAAAAGATTTCATTTCACCTCGCAAAACAGCTTTGGCTGTCTCCCAGAACACTTCTATTTTGTTAAGGTAATTTGAATCATTGTTATAAAATTCCACAAATCTATTACTTAACCATTTATGGAAATTAATATTATTGATTAAATGTTTAGGAAAGTAAATGTTATTGTTAACTGGCCCTTTTAAATTAGAGTTGCATTTTAATGATATGGCAGCTTGGTCTGAAATTACAATATCATCAATTTCGGCCACCCAAATTAGTTTAAGTAGGGAATCTGAAATAAAAAATTAATCAATCCTGGATAATGATTGATGTGCTTTGGACATGCATGTGTATGCCTGAACATCAGGGTTTTGAACTCGCCAAATATCTACGAGACCCAATTGAAAACAAAATTTTTGTCAAATTCGTATTTTTCTATCTCTAGTAAATATTGTTTTTTTGTTGGATCTATCTAAAATCGCATCTGCAATTAAGTTAAAGTCGCCGGCTACAATTAAATTTTGTCCAATATATCTATGTAGTTTGTTATGGTTTAACCCCCAAGCATAAAAGGGTTAAACCGCCATTTAGTAGATCTTCCCTTTCAGAGGCACAGCATACAGTTCAGTTGCCATGGAGCCAAAGTCTTTCGTTATACAATTGGGCTACATGGCATAGCAATCTGGGGTATCACTGTCCAAATAGGGCAAGTACTGAATGGCCCGGCTTTCGTGTCTTTGCAGGGGAAAAGTAAGCATTTCAAAATGGGGCCATAGTCTAAAGGCAGCAGGCGGGCAACCAGGCTCCTCCAATGCACAGTGGCGAGATTGGTCTCGTCACATCTCTCCCCTTTTCCAAACAGACTAACAGGGTATCTGACCTCCTGCCGGTCAGTGCCCTGGTTAGTCCAGCAACCCACCCAAGAAACACAATCAGCAGTACAGCCCACCCACAATAAATGGTCACTACACCTGGGTAGAGTAGAAACTTGTCCATGTCCAGGTGCCTCACTACGGCTGTGTGGGGGACTGGTATGCTGAATTGGTGGGTTGCGAGGTGGGCAGAGACCAGCTGTACTCTGCCTTGGTGCCAGCACTACCACGAAAGTAACCTGGTGGGAGCTTGGTTGCTGGAGGGGGAGACCTAATGTCTCCCCTTTGGATACATAGCTGTGCTGCTGGAGGGGGAGACCAATCGTCACCCCTTTGGACAAAGCACCATGCTGCTGTGGGGGGAGACCGACTGTCTCCCCTTTGGCTAAACAGCCCTGTTGCTGGAGGACAGGACCGACTGTCCCTACCCCCTGTGCTGTAAGTGCAGAGACCACGGTCCCATCTGCACGGTTGTGGGGCTTACTGTCTCCCACTGGTGCGTTAAGCTGCCGCTGGGGAGAGGGGGTAACAAGCTCCTCTCCCATACATACTTCCAGCTGCTGGGGAATGAAGACTGGGCTCCCAATCCCCTGCATCTCACTCTGCTGATGGGGGGCAGAACCAACTGTCTCTGCCCCCTGCAACTCAGCCTGCCGCTGGGGAATGGAGTATGGGCTCCCAATTCCCTGCATATCACTCTGCTGCTGGGGGACAGGACCAACTGTCTCTGCCCCTGTAACTCAGCCTGCCGCTGGGGAATGGAGTCTGGGCTCCCAATTCCCTGCAGGACCGGTGGAGAGACCTCGGTCCCATCTCCACCGGCCACCTGGGGTCCTTCCCAGTAAATCTCCACAATATCTTCCCAGCTGAACGGGTCTGGGTCTTTCACCTTGCTGTCCTGCTGAGCCTTCCCAATGGAGTGGAAGAGATCTCGGTAGTCCTGCTCCAGTTCCCACTCCAGGGCTTCTAAGTGAGCCAGGTCTTGCTCTACCTCATGGGGGTAAGCCCAGTCATGCCTAGCCTCCCTCTCATAGAAAATGTCCTGAAGTCTGGTCTGCGCAGGGCTCCCAAAGTCAGGCTCTGCAAATGACTCCCATAACAAGCCAGGACCATCAAACTCCTCTCCCTCTGGTTTGGTATGCTCGGCTGTCCAGGGTATATACTGTGCCATATACCACCAGAGCGCCTGGTAGGCATCCTCCAGCCATAGCTCCTGCCATACCCGGTGCTCTAGTTCCTTCACCCATTCCTCCAGGGGCTGCTCTCCCAGGAAGGGCATCCGCAGGGCCACTTGCTTCTGCAACCACTGCTCTTCACTGGGGAGACTCTCACCCCGCTGGTATTGTACATTATCCAGGGCCTGGTACCAGATGCCTTTCCTTAATGCATCCTGGCCATCCAGATCCTCCTCCTCATATAACACTGCTGGTTCCATTCTGTTGCTTTTAGGGTCGTTGTACTGGGACATGCGTTGCCCCCAACTTGTAAATCCTCTGAATGGTGTCTCCTGTAGCTGTCCTTCTGGCTGTGGGAATGATCCTGCCGCTTGCCACCAATTGTTATGGTATAACCCCCAAACATAAAAGGGTTAAACCACCATTTAGTAGATCTTCCCTTTCAGAGGCACAGCATACAGTTCAATTGCCATGGAGCCAAAGTCTTTTGTTATACAAATGGGCTACATGGCATAGCTATCTGGGGTATCACTGTCCAAATAGGGCAAGTACTGAATGGCCCGGCTTTCGTGTCTTTGCAGGGGAAAAGTAAGCATTTCAACATGGGGCCATAGTCTAAAGGCAGCAGGCGGGCAACCAGGCTCCTCCAATGCACAGTGGCGAGATTGGTCTCGTCACATAGTTTTACTGTTAATTTTATCCAAAAATCGCGGTCCACATTATTGGGGCCATATATATTTCACAAAATATAACGTATCTTGTGAATAGTTATTTCTATAATTAAAAATCGTCCCTCAGGGTCCAATTCTGTATTTTCAATATGATATTCTAACTTTTTGTTTAAAAGAATAGCGACCCCACTCTTCCTAGAATCATGTGTGGCGGCAATAACCTCTCCAACCCATTTTATTTTAAGTTTAGGTATTTCTAGTGATTTTAAATGTATTTCCTGTAATAGCACAATATCAGGCTTAGATTTCCCCAGATATTTAATTATAGACTTCCTTTTGATTGGAGAGGTTATCCCGCCGACATTCCAAGAAATTAAGTTAAGAACTGATATCGCCAGCCTAAATTAGCTAAATATAAATGTAGTATGAGAGATCAGAATGAAAAAGAGAGTGGAGCAATGAGAGAGAAAAAAACAAACAAAAAAACACACAACTATTTTAATATAAAAACAACAGCAACATTTAAGACACTTCAATACATCCTCCATTCCATAATCACTCTTAATAATAATGTTATGTTTTTACAGCAGTTACTATCCATTAGCATATGCCAGCCTCTCTACAAAATGTTTCAGCTTTCTGAGTATTATTATTATTATTATTCTATATTTATAAAGCGCCGACAGATTCCGCAGCGCTGCCCATGGGTACAAGGATAACAGTACAGTGGAGAAACAATACGATAAGACACAAAATTTTACAGACAAATACAGGGGGAATTGAGGGCCCTATTCCCGTGGGAATTTACAATCTAGACGGGTAGGAGGATTGGAAACAGGAGGTGGGGACTGCAGAGGTGAGAATGATATTAGTGAGGAGATAGAGGGCAACTGTTAGTTAAGTGAAGTTAGTTTGTTAATAAGTCAGGCGATAAGCTTTCCTGAACAGAAAGGTCTTTAGGGAACGTTTAAAGGAGGAGAGGTTAGGGGCAAGTCTGACATCTCTAGGAAGTGCGTTCCAGAGGGTTGGTGCCGCACAAGAGAAGTCCTGTTGTCTAGAATGAGAGGAGATGATGGTAGAGGACGCAAGGAGCAGGTCGTTGTTGGATCTTAGGGGACGGGCAGGAGTATATTTGTTGATGAGTGAGGACAGGTAGGGTGGAGCAGCATTGGTGAGGGCTTTGTAGGTCAGGGTGAGAATTTTGAATTTAACTCTGTTGTGAATGTGGAGCCAGTGAATGGACTCACAGAGAGGTGCAACAGAAACAGAGCATCGAGAGAGGTGGATTAGCCTGGCAGATGCATTTAGGATGGATTGGAGGGGAGAGAGGCGGGAGAGAGGGAGGCCAGTTAGTAAGTTGTTACAGTAGTCAAGTCGGGAAATTACCAGGGAGTGGATGAGCTGTTTGGTAGTTTCAGCACTCAGAAACGGACGGATTTTGGAGATATTGCGTAGGTGGTTGCGGCAGGATGAAGAGAGCAGTTGGATTTGGGGAATGAAGGACAGATTTGAGTCAAGCGTGACTCCGAGGCAGCGGACTTGGGGTGATTGGGAGATAGTGGTGCCGCCAACAGTGAGTATTATTAAGAGTATGAGAAGTTCCTCCTTTCATAACTATTAGCTTGGCTGGGTAAATCAGTTTAATATTATAATTGGCCCTCATAAGTTTACCATAGAAAGGGGGACATTTCCTTTCTTTTAGTTAGAGTTTCTGATGAAAAATCCTGAAAAATTAACACTCTGTGGGGGCCAACTAAAAAGGGATTAAATTTCCTGTAGTGTTTAAGATAAAGTCATTTGTCTTGGAAGTTAATAATTTTAAATATAACAGATCTTGGCTTAATATGTTTGCTGTTCTCTTTCAAATATCTAATTCTATGTACCCTCTCTACCTGGAAGGGGATAGATCGAGGAGGGACAAGTGACAGTGACAAAAGTCATTAAATCCTGAAATTCTGGAGATTCCGGGAGACCTATAACCTTTAAATTATTACGTCTCGAGCGATCCTCAATTTTTGATTGTAAAGCTGCAATTGTCTTGCTGTGTGTCACTGAGACGGGTTCTTGTAAATTAAAGCGGTCCTCTAAGTCTGATACTCTATTCTCCACCTCATCTAATCTTATTGAGAACTGTCTGACTTCTGTGGTCAAATGAGATATTTCTTTCCTGATCTCAAGTTTTATCTAATCAGATTGCGGGGTTAAGATTTTGGCGACTTTAGCTGTAAATTCTGCCATATCATTAGTCATAGAATTACTTATCCCTTTATCTTGGGATACACTGTATCTATATTAGAATCCAGATTCCTGCTGTTCCCTTTTTTTTCTCTTTGTTTAGGTGGCATGTTGGGCGAAGAACTCTTATTGAGCATATATCTATCCATGGGATCCAAGCCTACAGGTGGCGTGTCTGTTATCTAACGCATATATTTTTTTCTCTTTGTTTAGGTGGCATGTTGGGCGAAGAACTCTTATTGAGCATATATCTATCCATGGGATCCAAGCCTACAGGTGGCGTGTCTGTTATCTAACGCGTATATTTTTTTCTCTTTGTTTAGGTGGCATGTTGGGCGAAGAACTCTTATTGAGCATATATCTATCCATGGGATCCAAGCCTACAGGTGGCGTGTCTGTTATCTAACGCATATATTTTTTTCTCTTTGTTTAGGTGGCATGTTGGGCGAAGAACTCTTATTGAGCATATATCTATCCATGGGATCCAAGCCTACAGGTGGCGTGTCTGTTATCTAACGCATATATTTTTTTCTCTTTGTTTAGGTGGCATGTTGGGCGAAGAACTCTTATTGAGCATATATCTATCCATGGGATCCAAGCCTACAGGTGGCGTGTCTGTTATCTAACGCATATATTTTTTTCTCTTTGTTTAGGTGGCATGTTGGGCGAAGAACTCTTATTGAGCATATATCTATCCATGGGATCCAAGCCTACAGGTGGCGTGTCTGTTATCTAACGCATATATTTTTTTCTCTTTGTTTAGGTGGCATGTTGGGCGAAGAACTCTTATTGAGCATATATCTATCCATGGGATCCAAGCCTACAGGTGGCGTGTCTGTTATCTAACGCGTATATAAGCGCTATAGTGCAGTGCAAAATATGTGATAGGTGATGAACTTGTATAAAACAAGTAAAAATAGGTGTAACACTTATTAGATCAGTATTGTTAAAGGTCTATTATTCTTCCTAAACCTGAATTACTAGTATAATGCTTAACTGCAAAGTATTCATCTAACTATATACAATACCCTTGCAAAATAAATTTTGATCCTGAAAATATCTTATATAGGACAACAGGGTTAAGTATCTAATAATAATTTTAGATCCTGACCAATGGTGTAGTGTTTTCTTAAATAGTGTTAGTGTGAGTGTTGCAGTGATAAGTGCAAATGGTTATTAAAAAAAAGAAAAACAAAAAAACCTCTTATAATCTAAACAAACAAAAAAAAAAGTGTGAACCAAAATATTTGAAGTGTTCCACCTGTAGTATTTAGAAATTTTTACAAGCCCCTATATAAATTCCGCAAGTGTGTCAAACCGTATTAGCAGAACTCTAAATTAATAACTATAACTTGTTTTATGATTGAATTAGGCTCTGAAAATCGACTTAAATCTATTGAAAAACAATCTTTATAACATTACCTATTAATCTGTATTATTTATATACCAACAGGAAACCTTGAATTATACAGTGCACACAGACTTATACAATATATATTCCAGTAATATCTATGTCCCAAGTTAGTTCCATCTATCATTCATTCTTGTAAAATATACCTGAATAAATCTTCGTTTTTGTTTAGATAGATATGTGGCAATTATACCATGAGGGAGAAAAAAAAAAAAAAAAAACACAAAAACACATTATTCCCTCTTACTATACTATGTCTAGGGTGCATTCAAATATTTCACAATATTTTATTAAGAACCAGCCTTATAACCTTTGTCTACAGACCAGTTCTCTTATTGATAATAATGGTGACCTTTAATTAATCACTCAGTATTTTATATATTGGTGCTGTTAGCAGTGGCGGCTGGTGAATTTTTAGGTTGGTGGTGCACAAGACCCCGCCCCTTTGAAAAGCCACGCCCCTTTGGAAAATTGCACCCCCTTGAAAAGGACACGCCCTTTTTAAGAAGCCATGCCCCTTTGAGAAAGTCACGCCCCTCAAATGGCCCCACCCATTTGAACCAGCAGTGTTTTTGGTCATTGTCTTGTTGAAATATCCAGCCCCTGGGGTAACTTCAACTTTGTGACTGATTCCTCAACATTATTCTCAAGTATCTGCTGATATTGAGTGGAATCCATGCGACCTTCAACAAGATTCCCAGTACCGGCACTGGCCACACAGCCCCACACTGCATGATGGAACATCCACCAAATTTTACTGTGTGGGTAGCAATTGTTTGTCTTGGAACGCTGTGTTCTTTTGCCGACATGCATAACACCCCCTTGTTATGACCAAATAACTCAATCTTTGATTCATAAGTCCACAGCACCTTCTTCCAAAAGGAAGCTGGCTTGTCCAAATGTGCGTTTGCATACCTCAAGCAACTCTGTTTGTGACATGTGTGCAGAAAAGGCTTGTTCCACATCACTCTCCCATACAGCTTCTCCTTGTGCAAAGTGTGCTGAATAGTTTAACGCTGCACAGTGACACCATCTGCAGCAAGATTATGTTGTAGGTCTTTGGAGGTGGTCTGTGGGCTGTTTTTGACTGTTCTCACCATCCTTTGCCTCTCTGATATTTTACTTGGCCTGCCATTTCTGGCCTTAACAAGAACTGTGCCTGTGGTCTTCCATATCCTCACCATGCTCACTATGTTCCTCACAGTGGACACTGACAGCTTAAATCTATGCAATAGCTTTTTGTAGCCTTCTTCTAAACCATAATGTTGAACAATCTTTGTTTTCAGGTCATTTGAGAGTTGTTTTGAGGCCACCATGTTGCCACTCTTCAGAGGAGAGTCATAGAGAACAACTTGCAATTGGCCACCTTAAAACCTTTTCTCATGATTGGATATACCTGTCTATGAAGTTGAAGGCTTAATGGGCTCACCAAACCAATTTTGTGTTCCAATTAATCAGTGCTAGGTAGTTAAAGGTATTCAAATCAACAAAATGACAAAGGTGCCCAAATGTATGCACCTGTCTAATTTTGTTTTGATTACACATTTTCTGTCAATCCAATAAACCTCATTTCACTATTGAATGTTTACTGTGTCCTTCATTTATTTGATAGATCAAAATGAAATTACTGATCCAAACAGCCAATTATTTATAACTGAAAATCATGGAAATTGTCAGGGGTGCCTAAACTTTTGCATACAGCTGTATATGATTTCATGCACTCAAACTGTATTAAAGTAATGTACTCAGATATGAAATATATTTTTATTAAATGTAATATCAATTTTATATATATATACTATGCTCCAATACAGCTCACAGGCAGGATATCTAAAAAATATACAAAGGGAACAAAGATTCTTTACTTCATCGCTTAATGAGATTAGATCTCTACAAACAAGATAACCATGTTACCTCTGGGGTGACAGAGAAACAATTCCGTACTTTAGTTCAGATATGCTCAGAATCTTCAGGAAAGTAAGTAATTATCACTTGTATGATATACAAATGATGGGACAAAGAATACTTTTGAAGGTCTGAATCCACATATACGTCTGGAAAGGTTTTCTAGCTCAGATGCAAGCATATAGAAGACAAAATTTCATATGAAATGACTTGTACCTAATTTTCATATAGTTTAATATACTCCTATACTTTATTAAGGAATGACTTCAAATATGGAATATATTTATATTAAAGTGGGATAATAAGCAAATATAAATATTGTTACAATAAATTAATCACTACAGAATTCTAATTAAATGCAATGTAATATCAGCATATGAAATGATTAATCTATTGAATTCAAATAGTTAATAGTATAACTGATTATTAGTATCATACTGAAACTAAGTATTAAATTACAATCCTTTTAAGTCTCCCAATATTTAATGAATCATCGCGTTCATCATGTCCTCGAAGTGCAAGCTCAAATGCACTGGAAAATAGAATACAATTCATAATTTAGGAAAGAACATAACGGTTAGTGGTTACTTGATCATTGTGTTTTTTAACATTCAAACAATATGCACTGACAAGTTGTTGGAATATCAACCCATCCTAGCAAATTAAACTCTAATGGGGAGTATAAATGTGATTGGTAGCAATTATTTTTATTTTTTTAGTTAAATGTGATAAATCGGCGACACCATAACTCACCCAACTTGAATCCCCACTTTGTTTTTCAAAAAGGAGACAATAAAAACAAGATCCTGTTTGCAAAATGACTATTAAGTGCATCTCTTAAGATATTATCAGTAGGAAGTATATATATTATAATATTTAATATTATGACCATGTCTAATATTTAAATATACAAAAATCCATACTCTTCAGTATACGCATGTCTAGTCTTAAAATATACATGCTCAGTTAAATTATATAATAACATATATATTAACCAGATGATTAATTAAAGCTGAGAAATAATAAGTATATTGAATGTACATTTATGAAAATATATATACTCCTGGATTTAAAGAACCTTCCACTTTATAGAGAAATAAAACCACATTTCAATTATTGTTGCCCCCAGTGTTCGATATTAGCCAATGCGGCCAAAGGGTATTGGGTTGTCAGGAGAGCTACATTTTCAGTAGCCAATGAGAGCTAACGGTGTACACAGACTATTTCCTGGAATGATTTAGAAATGAAGGTGGAGTTTGTCACAGACAAAAACACGATGCAAAGAAGGGAAGACACAAAAAAAACACACTTTGGTTTTGGGGCCTGACTTTGAACAACTCTCTGTGTTGGAAAGAGAGATATACCTCTGTGTTTGTTATACCCTGTTTGCAAAATAGTGATACCTGGCTTCACGTATGAGTGACTTTCGAAAAACTCTGATTGGAAAAGCTGAAACTCAGAAATATTGGTATCTGGTATTAATGTATTAGCAGTTTAATGTCTTTATATATAATGTTATAATTTAATAATTTATAGCAATGTTATTCTTTATTGCAAGAGTTAAATTGAAGCTGTATTTAAAGGTGTAATGTATAGTTATAATTGATATTTCATAGACCTGTGTAGTCCATAAATAATTATATTAGTGCTAAGTAAATGTATTATTAAGAGGAAAGGATAGGATTTAGTATTTTCATTTTCATTACGTTAAACCAAAGCTACTGTGATATATTTTAAAAATTGCATATATTATAGTAGTTAGATTTAATTTATTTCATTTGATATTAATTGGTATATGTTGAATTGATCGTCGACGTCGTGTGAAATCTATAATTCTATTTTAGGCCAAATAGTGAATTATATCTTTCTGGAAATTCCATTAGGCTTATTGAATTTGAACTAAGACTCTTAGTATAATCTAAGGATTTATTTGCTAATTTTGCTACTAACTTAGTAATCCATATTTTGGAATCTACTGTATTAATTGGAGATATTGCTGATAATAATTTTATGATTGTTATTAATTATTAATAAATATAATAATATAATTGGTGGCAACATTAAGATAAATACACCAACATTTTACTTTCTACAAAAGAAGATTATTTCTATTACACTAGTGCTTAATAATTTACTTCAAAGGTAAACATTAAATCAGAATGTTGATAACTCAAGTACAAGTTTTGTAAATTAAGTCAATCCGCCTGTGTTTTTTTGAGGCAAATAAATCAATAGCATTTTCGTTGAATTTAATAATGTCATTTATCAATTGTTTTTCAATTGTGAGCATGGCTAGAGCGGCCAGTCTTTCCTCAGTCATGGTGCTCCTTAGAAATGTCTTAACTCGTTTTAAAGTTGAGAAACATCTCTCAGCCTCAGCAGTTGTCACGGGAATAGTCGAAATAATTTGCAGCAGTTTGTAGGTCTCCGAGAAAGTACTGTCCAAGTTGTTTTCTATTACAAACTGTAGAAGACTAATGGCACCATTCATATTTCTGAAATCTGGTCTTCTGTAAATTATTCCTAGTTCAGTTTTCAGGCGATCTTTCTGTAATATGTGATAAACAGCTGATGTTTGGTCAAGAAGGAACATTTTTCTTGCAATCCGCAAATTTTTCAGCTTGGCGGAGAGAAACAGCCGAGTAGTGAGTTATAAAAGAAAATCTATCGTTTACTTGATTTGTGATAACATCGCATATCTCTTTAGCTGCCACAGTCTGAGTAATGTGAATATTTTCTCTCTTCCTTTTCCTTGATGTTTCCTCTGTTTCTGATATCGTCATGGTCACTGTGTCCATTCTTTTCCTTTAGTTTTCCATTGTCTGCTGGAAAGTGTTAACATGTTTTCTAATAAGTGCCGCATCTGTTAGTGTTTTCTGAAGTTGGTTGTATAACACATCTACATGTGGCATAATATTGTGAAAAACTGTAAGCCAAAACACGAATACCGAGTCTTGTAACATACGCCGAATAGCCCCTGCTTGATTTATTGCTATTTCTTTTTTCGATGTTGACTCTATTTTTTCCATGCATTCAATTAACTGTTCCCTGTTTTCAAACACCGTATCGACGGTTCGACTCTTGAAATTCCACCTGGTGGCTGAACCATGAGGTATCCTTCTTCTAACAGTTTCATCTAGAATAGCTATCCTTTGTGGCGAGTTACTAAAAAAGTTAGTAATGTCACTTAGGTTTGAAAAAAATACTCAAACTTGTTGATTCTGACTGCTTGCTTGGCTGACAATTAAATTGAGCTGATGTGCATAGCAATGCACAAAATGTGCATTCTTGTAGGTACGTTTAACTATAGCCTGAACACCTGCATGCTGACCACTCATTACGCTTGCACCGTCGTAACTCTGCGATATCAGTTTCTCTGGGTTGTCTATAACTTTTTCCAAAGTAGCTTGAATACACGTAGCTAAAGATTCTGCATCATGTCCAGCTGGATTAGTGAATTCCCAGAATCTCTCAACCGGTTGTCCGTTACCTATAATGTATTGAAAAACAACAACCAATTGGAAGGCAGATGAAACATCAGTAGTTTCATCTGCTATCACTGCTACAAAACTTGCTTTTGAGATTTCCTTTTTTATTTGGTTCTGGCAAACAGTAAGCATACATTCTAATAAATCGTTTTGAATTTCTTTTGACGTTCCTTTAAAAACAGTGGCACTAGCGAGATGTTCTTTTAGCGATGCATCAAGTTCTGATGAGAAGTTTATAAGACCTCGGAAAATGCCTGGATTTAATGAATCATCGCGTTCATCATGTCCTCGAAGTGCAAGCTCAAATGCGCCGCAAAATAAAATACAATTAATTATTTTTGAAAGAACATAACGATTTTCCGTTACTTGCTCATTATCGGCTAGATTTGGAGTTTTGTCAGTAACGACCCGAAAATCTAACGCCGGCTTTTTTCTGGCCGCACCATAAAAATAACTCTGGTATTGAGAGTCCAAAGAATGGCTGCGTTAGGCTCCAAAAAAGGAGCGTAGAGCATTTTTAACGCAGCTTCAACTCTCGATACCAGAGTTGCTTACGCAAGCGGCCAGCCTCAAAAACGTGCTCGTGCACGATTCCCCCATAGGAAACAATGGAGCTGTTTGAGCTGAAAAAAAACCAAACACCTGCAAAAAAGCCGCGTTCAGCTCCTAACGCAGCCCCATTGTTTGCTATGGGGAAACACTTCCTACGTCTGCACCTAACACTCTAACATGTACCCCGAGTCTAAACACCCCTAACCTTACACTTATTAACCTCTAATCTGCCGCCCCCGCTATCGCTGACCCATGCATATTATTATTAACCCCTAATCTGCCGCTCCGTAAACCGCCGCTACTTACATTATCCCTATGTACCCCTAATCTGCTGCCCCTAACACCGCCGACCCCTATATTATATTTATTAACCCCTAATCTGCCCCCCACAACGTCGTCTCCACCTGCCTACACTTATTAACCCCTAATCTGCCGAGCGGACCTGAGCGCTACTATAATAAAGTTATTAACCCCTAATCCGCCTCACTAACCCTATAATAAATAGTATTAACCCCTAATCTGCCCTCCCTGACATCGCCGACACCTAACTTCAATTATTAACCCCTAATCTGCCGACCGGACCTCACCGCTATTCTAATAAATGGATTAACCCCTAAAGCTAAGTCTAACCCTAACACTAACACCCCCCTAAGTTAAATATAATTTTAATCTAACGAAATTAATTAACTCTTATTAAATAAATTATTCCTATTTAAAGCTAAATACTTACCTGTAAAATAAACCCTAATATAGCTACAATATAAATTATAATTACATTGTAGCTATTTTAGGATTAATATTTATTTTACAGGCAACTTTGTAATTATTTTAACCAGGTACAATAGCTATTAAATAGTTAAGAACTATTTAATAGTTACCTAGTTAAAATAATAACAAAATTACCTGTAAAATAAATCCTAACCTAAGTTACAATTAAACCTAACACTATACTATCATTAAATTAATTAAATAAAATACCTACAATTACCTACAATTAAACCTAACACTACACTATCAATACATTAATTAAATACAATACCTACAAAAAAATACATTTAAATAAACTAACTAAAGTACAAAAAATAAAAAAGAACTAAGTTACAAAAAAAAAAAATATCTACAAACATAAGAAAAATATTACAACAATTTTAAACTAATTACACCTACTCTAAGCCCCCTAATAAAATAACAAAGCCCCCCAAAATAAAAAATGCCCTACCCTATTCTAAATTACTAAAGTTCAAAGCTCTTTTACCTTACCAGCCCTGAACAGGGCCCTTTGCGGGGCATGCCCCAAAAAGTTCAGCTCTTTTTCCTGTAAAAAAAAACATACAATACCCCCCCCCCAACATTACAACCCACCACCCACATACCCCTAATCTAACCCAAACCCCCCTTAAATAAACCTAACACTAAGCCCCTGAAGATCATCCTACCTTGTCTTCACCTCACCAGGTATCATCGATCCGTCCTGGCTCCAAAATCTTCATCCAACCCAAGCGGGGGTTGGCGATCCATCATCCGATGGCTGAAGAGGTCTAGAAGAGGCTCCAAAGTCTTCATCCTATCCGGGAAGAAGAGGCGATCCGGACCGGCAACCATCTTGATCCAAGCGGCATCTTCTATCTTCATCCGATGACGACCGGCTCCATCCTGAAGACCTCCACCGCGGACCCATCTTCTTCCGGCGACGTCCAACTGAAGAATGACGGTTCCTTTAAGGGACGTCATCCAAGATGGCATCCCTCGAATTCCGATTGGCTGATAGGATTCTATCAGCCAATCGGAATTAAGGTAGGAATATTCTGATGTTCCGATCAGCCAATAGAATGCGAGCTCAATCTGATTGGCTGATTGGATCAGCCAATCGGATTGAACTTGATTCTGATTGGCTGATTCCATCAGCCAATCAGAATATTCCTACCTGGTAAGGTAAAAGAGCTTTGAACTTTAGTAATTTAGAATAGGGTAGGGCATTTTTTATTTTGGGGGGCTTTGTTATTTTATTAGGGGGCTTAGAGTAGGTGTAATTAGTTTAAAATTGTTGTAATATTTTTCTTATGTTTGTAAATATTTTTTTATTTTTTGTAACTTAGTTCTTTTTTATTTTTTGTACTTTAGTTAGTTTATTTCATTGTAGTTATTTGTACATATTGTATTTAATTAATTTATTGATAGTGTAGTGTTAGGTTTAATTGTAGGTATTTTATTTAATTAATTTAATGATAGTATAGTGTTAGGTTTAATTGTAACTTAGGTTAGGATTTATTTTACAGGTAATTTTGTTATTATTTTAACTAGGTAACTATTAAATAGTTCTTAACTATTTAATAGCTATTGTACCTGGTTAAAATAATTACAAAGTTGCCTGTAAAATAAATATTAATCCTAAAATAGCTACAATGTAATTATAATTTATATTGTAGCTATATTAGGATTTATTTTACAGGTAAGTATTTAGCTTTAAATCTGAATAATTTATTTAATAAGAGTTAATTTATTTCGTTAGAATAAAATTATATTTAAGTTAGGGGGGTGTTAGTGTTAGGGTTAGACTTAGCTTTAGGGGTTAATCCATTTATTAGAAATAGCGGTGAGCTCCGGTCGGCAGATTAGGTGTTAATGTTTGAAGTTAGGTGTCGGCGATGTTAGGGAGGGCAGATTAGGGGTTAATACTATTTATTATAGGGTTAGTGAGGCGGATTAGGGGTTAATAACTTTATTATAGTAGCGCTCAGGTCCGCTCGGCAGATTAGGGGTTAATAAGTGTAGGCAGGTGGAGGCGACGTTGAGGGGGGCAGATTAGGGGTTAATAAATATAATATAGGGGTCGGCGGTGTTAGGGGCAGCAGATTAGGGGTACATAGCTATAATGTAGGTGGCGGCGCTTTGCGGTCGGCAGATTAGGGGTTAATAAGTGTAGGCAGATGGAGGCGACGTTGAGGGGGGCAGATTAGGGGTTAATAAATATAATACAGGGGTCGGCGGTGTTAGGGGGAGCAGATTAGGGGTACATAAGGATAACGTAGGTGGCGGTCGGCAGATTAGGGGTTAAAAAAATGTATTCGAGTGTCGGCGATTTGGGGGGACCTCGGTTTAGGGGTACATAGGTAGTTTATGGGTGTTAGTGTACTTTAGAGTACAGTAGTTAAGAGCTTTAGAAACCGGCGTTAGCCCAGAAAGCTCTTAACTACTGACTTTTTTCCTGCGGCTGGAGTTTTGTCGTTAGATGTCTAACGCTCACTTCAGAAACGACTCTAAATACCGGAGTTAGAAAAATCCCATTGAAAAGATAGGATACGCAATTGACGTAAGGGGATCTGCGGTATGGAAAAGTCGCGGCTGAAAAGTGAGCGTTAGACCCTATTTTGAGTGACTCTAAATACCGGCGGTAGCCTAAAACCAGCGTTAGGAGCCTCTAACGCTGGTTTTCATGGCTAACGCCAAACTCCAAATCTAGGTCTAAGTTTTTTAATATTCAAACGATATGCACTGTCAAGTTGTTGCAGAATATCAACCCTTCCTAGCAAATTAAACTCTAATGTGGAGTTTAAATGTGATTGGGAGCAACTATGTTTATTTGTTTTTTGACTTAAATGTGATAAATCGGCGACACCATAACTCACCCAGCTTGAATCCCCACTTTGTTTTGCAAACAGGAGACAATAAAAACAAAAGAGCCTGTTAGATAATTCACAACCACAAATCCTTGGATATTTATCATATACCTCGGGTTTGAATTCTCTTTTGTAATCTCTAGTTTTACATTTTGTCACCAGGGTAAGGTTAAGCATAGGTGTTGGCCTGAGCATTTTAATTTCAATTTTTCTTTCCATGGGCAACGTTGAAAAATGTAATTACTTTAGCTCAGACACACTAATTTTACTAAGTGCCATCTTAACTGTTAGTTTACACACAAAGAACAGTCCTTTGCTCTTATCTAATATATAACTTGTAGGTAGGTAGCTCTGCAGCTGTTATAAAATATACAACTAGAACTAATAGGTAAGTAGCTGTGCGGTTGTTATTTAATATATAACTTGTATGCAAGTAGCTCTGCAGCTGTTATAAAATATACAACTAGAAGTAATAGGTAAGTAGTTGTGTGGTTGTTATCTAATATATAACTTGTATGTAAGTAGCTCTACAGCTGTTAGAAAATATACAACTAGAAGTAATAGGTAAGTAGTTGTGCGGTTGTTATCTAATATATAACTTGTAGGTAAGTAGCTCTGCAGCTGTTAGAAAATATACAACTAGAAGTAATAGGTAAGTAGTTGTGCGGTTGTTATCTAATATATAACTTGTAGGTAAGTAGCTCTGCAGCTGTTAGAAAATATACAACTAGAAGTAATAGGTAAGTAGTTTTGCGGTTGTTATCTAATATATAACTTGTAGGTAAGTAGCTCTGCAGCTGTTAGAAAATATACAACTAGAAGTAATAGGTAAGTAGTTGTGCGGTTGTTATCTAATATATAACTTGTAGGTAAGTAGCTCTGCAGCTGTTATAAAATATACAACTAGAAGTAATAGGTAAGTAGTTGTGCGGTTGTTATCTAATATATAACTTGTAGGTAAGTAGCTTTGCAGCTGTTAAAAAATATACAACTAGAAGTAATAGGTAAGTAGTTTTGCAGTTGTTATCTAATATATAACTTGTAGGTAAGTATCTCTGCAGCTGCTAGAAAATATACAACTAGAAGTAATAGGTAAGTAGTTTTGCGGTTGTTATCTAATATATAACTTGTAGGTAAGTAGCTCTGCAGCTGTTATAAAATATACAAATAGAAGTAATCGGTAAGTAGTTGTGCGGTTGTTATCTAATATATAACTTGTAGGTAAGTATCTCTGCAGCTGTTAGAAAATATACAACTAGAAGTAATAGGTAAGTAGTTTTGCGGTTGTTATCTAATATATAACTTGTAGGTAAGTAGCTCTGCAGCTGTTATAAAATATACAACTAGAAGTAATCGGTAAGTAGTTGTGCGGTTGTTATCTAATATATAACTTGTAGGTAAGTAGCTCTGCAGCTGTTAGAAAATATACAACTAGAAGTAATAGGTAAGTAGTTGTGCGGTTGTTATCTAATATATAACTTGTAGGTAAGTATCTCTGCAGCTGTTAGAAAATATACAACTAGAAGTAATAGGTAAGTAGTTTTGCGGTTGTTATCTAATATATAACTTGTAGGTAAGTAGCTCTGCAGCTGTTATAAAATATACAACTAGAAGTAATCGGTAAGTAGTTGTGCGGTTGTTATCTAATATATAACTTATAGGTAAGTAGCTCTGCAGCTGTTAGAAAATATACAACTAGAAGTAATAGGTAAGTAGTTTTGCGGTTGTTATCTAATATATAACTTGTAGGTAAGTAGCTCTGCAGCTGTTAGAAAATATACAACTAGAAGTAATCGGTAAGTAGTTGTGCGGTTGTTATCTAATATATAACTTGTAGGTAAGTAGCTCTGCAGCTGTTAGAAAATATACAACTAGAAGTAATAGGTAAGTAGTTGTGCGGTTGTTATCTAATATATAACTTGTAGGTAAGTAGCTCTGCAGCTGTTAGAAAATATACAACTAGAAGTAATAGGTAAGTAGTTTTGCGGTTGTTATCTAATATATAACTTGTAGGTAAGTAGCTCTGCAGCTGTTAGAAAATATACAACTAGAAGTAATAGGTAAGTAGTTGTGCGGTTGTTATCTAATATATAACTTGTAGGTAAGTAGCTCTGCAGCTGTTAGAAAATATACAACTAGAAGTAATAGGTAAGTAGTTGTGCGGTTGTTATCTAATATATAACTTGTAGGTAAGTAGCTTTGCAGCTGTTAGAAAATATACAACTAGAAGTAATAGGTAAGTAGTTTTGCGGTTGTTATCTAATATATAACTTGTAGGTAAGTAGCTCTGCAGCTGTTAGAAAATATACAACTAGAAGTAATAGGTAAGTAGTTGTGCGGTTGTTATCTAATATATAACTTGTAGGTAAGTATCTCTGCAGCTGTTATAAAATATACAACTAGAAGTAATAGGTAAGTAGTTTTGCGGTTGTTATCTAATATATAACTTGTAGGTAAGTAGCTCTGCAGCTGTTAGAAAATATACAACTAGAAGTAATAGGTAAGTAGTTGTGCGGTTGTTATCTAATATATAGCTTGTAGGTAAGTATCTCTGCAGCTGTTAGAAAATATACAACTAGAAGTAATAGGTAAGTAGTTGTGCGGTTGTTATCTAATATATAACTTGTAGGTAAGTAGCTCTGCAGCTGTTAGAAAATATACAACTAGAAGTAATAGGTAAGTAGTTGTGCGGTTGTTATCTAATATATAACTTGTAGGTAAGTAGCTCTGCAGCTGTTAGAAAATATACAACTAGAAGTAATAGGTAAGTAGTTTTGCGGTTGTTATCTAATATATAACTTGTAGGTAAGTAGCTCTGCAGCTGTTATAAAATATACAACTAGAAGTAATCGGTAAGTAGTTGTGCGGTTGTTATCTAATATATAACTTGTAGGTAAGTAGCTCTGCAGCTGTTAGAAAATATACAACTAGAAGTAATAGGTAAGTAGTTGTGCGGTTGTTATCTAATATATAACTTGTAGGTAAGTAGCTCTGCAGCTGTTAGAAAATATACAACTAGAAGTAATAGGTAAGTAGTTTTGCGGTTGTTATCTAATATATAACTTGTAGGTAAGTAGCTCTGCAGCTGTTAGAAAATATACAACTAGAAGTAATAGGTAAGTAGTTGTGCGGTTGTTATCTAATATATAACTTGTAGGTAAGTAGCTCTGCAGCTGTTATAAAATATACAACTAGAAGTAATAGGTAAGTAGTTGTGCGGTTGTTATCTAATATATAACTTGTAGGTAAGTAGCTTTGCAGCTGTTAAAAAATATACAACTAGAAGTAATAGGTAAGTAGTTTTGCAGTTGTTATCTAATATATAACTTGTAGGTAAGTATCTCTGCAGCTGCTAGAAAATATACAACTAGAAGTAATAGGTAAGTAGTTTTGCGGTTGTTATCTAATATATAACTTGTAGGTAAGTAGCTCTGCAGCTGTTATAAAATATACAAATAGAAGTAATCGGTAAGTAGTTGTGCGGTTGTTATCTAATATATAACTTGTAGGTAAGTATCTCTGCAGCTGTTAGAAAATATACAACTAGAAGTAATAGGTAAGTAGTTTTGCGGTTGTTATCTAATATATAACTTGTAGGTAAGTAGCTCTGCAGCTGTTATAAAATATACAACTAGAAGTAATCGGTAAGTAGTTGTGCGGTTGTTATCTAATATATAACTTGTAGGTAAGTAGCTCTGCAGCTGTTAGAAAATATACAACTAGAAGTAATAGGTAAGTAGTTGTGCGGTTGTTATCTAATATATAACTTGTAGGTAAGTATCTCTGCAGCTGTTAGAAAATATACAACTAGAAGTAATAGGTAAGTAGTTTTGCGGTTGTTATCTAATATATAACTTGTAGGTAAGTAGCTCTGCAGCTGTTATAAAATATACAACTAGAAGTAATCGGTAAGTAGTTGTGCGGTTGTTATCTAATATATAACTTATAGGTAAGTAGCTCTGCAGCTGTTAGAAAATATACAACTAGAAGTAATAGGTAAGTAGTTTTGCGGTTGTTATCTAATATATAACTTGTAGGTAAGTAGCTCTGCAGCTGTTAGAAAATATACAACTAGAAGTAATCGGTAAGTAGTTGTGCGGTTGTTATCTAATATATAACTTGTAGGTAAGTAGCTCTGCAGCTGTTAGAAAATATACAACTAGAAGTAATAGGTAAGTAGTTGTGCGGTTGTTATCTAATATATAACTTGTAGGTAAGTAGCTCTGCAGCTGTTAGAAAATATACAACTAGAAGTAATAGGTAAGTAGTTTTGCGGTTGTTATCTAATATATAACTTGTAGGTAAGTAGCTCTGCAGCTGTTAGAAAATATACAACTAGAAGTAATAGGTAAGTAGTTGTGCGGTTGTTATCTAATATATAACTTGTAGGTAAGTAGCTCTGCAGCTGTTAGAAAATATACAACTAGAAGTAATAGGTAAGTAGTTGTGCGGTTGTTATCTAATATATAACTTGTAGGTAAGTAGCTTTGCAGCTGTTAGAAAATATACAACTAGAAGTAATAGGTAAGTAGTTTTGCGGTTGTTATCTAATATATAACTTGTAGGTAAGTAGCTCTGCAGCTGTTAGAAAATATACAACTAGAAGTAATAGGTAAGTAGTTGTGCGGTTGTTATCTAATATATAACTTGTAGGTAAGTATCTCTGCAGCTGTTATAAAATATACAACTAGAAGTAATAGGTAAGTAGTTTTGCGGTTGTTATCTAATATATAACTTGTAGGTAAGTAGCTCTGCAGCTGTTAGAAAATATATAACTAGAAGTAATAGGTAAGTAGTTGTGCGGTTGTTATCTAATATATAGCTTGTAGGTAAGTATCTCTGCAGCTGTTAGAAAATATACAACTAGAAGTAATAGGTAAGTAGTTGTGCGGTTGTTATCTAATATATAACTTGTAGGTAAGTAGCTCTGCAGCTGTTAGAAAATATACAACTAGAAGTAATAGGTAAGTAGTTGTGCGGTTGTTATCTAATATATAACTTGTAGGTAAGTAGCTCTGCAGCTGTTAGAAAATATACAACTAGAAGTAATAGGTAAGTAGTTTTGCGGTTGTTATCTAATATATAACTTGTAGGTAAGTAGCTCTGCAGCTGTTATAAAATATACAACTAGAAGTAATCGGTAAGTAGTTGTGCGGTTGTTATCTAATATATAACTTGTAGGTAAGTAGCTCTGCAGCTGTTAGAAAATATACAACTAGAAGTAATAGGTAAGTAGTTGTGCGGTTGTTATCTAATATATAACTTGTAGGTAAGTAGCTCTGCAGCTGTTAGAAAATATACAACTAGAAGTAATAGGTAAGTAGTTGTGCGGTTGTTATCTAATATATAACTTGTAGGTAAGTAGCTCTGCAGCTGTTAGAAAATATACAACTAGAAGTAATAGGTAAGTAGTTGTGCGGTTGTTATCTAATATATAACTTGTAGGTAAGTAGCTCTGCAGCTGTTATAAAATATACAACTAGAAGTAATAGGTAAGTAGTTGTGCGGTTGTTATCTAATATATAACTTGTAGGTAAGTAGCTTTGCAGCTGTTAAAAAATATACAACTAGAAGTAATAGGTAAGTAGTTTTGCAGTTGTTATCTAATATATAACTTGTAGGTAAGTATCTCTGCAGCTGCTAGAAAATATACAACTAGAAGTAATAGGTAAGTAGTTTTGCGGTTGTTATCTAATATATAACTTGTAGGTAAGTAGCTCTGCAGCTGTTATAAAATATACAACTAGAAGTAATCGGTAAGTAGTTGTGCGGTTGTTATCTAATATATAACTTGTAGGTAAGTATCTCTGCAGCTGTTAGAAAATATACAACTAGAAGTAATAGGTAAGTAGTTTTGCGGTTGTTATCTAATATATAACTTGTAGGTAAGTAGCTCTGCAGCTGTTAGAAAATATACAACTAGAAGTAATCGGTAAGTAGTTGTGCGGTTGTTATCTAATATATAACTTGTAGGTAAGTAGCTCTGCAGCTGTTAGAAAATATACAACTAGAAGTAATAGGTAAGTAGTTGTGCGGTTGTTATCTAATATATAACTTGTAGGTAAGTATCTCTGCAGCTGTTAGAAAATATACAACTAGAAGTAATAGGTAAGTAGTTTTGCGGTTGTTATCTAATATATAACTTGTAGGTAAGTAGCTCTGCAGCTGTTATAAAATATACAACTAGAAGTAATCGGTAAGTAGTTGTGCGGTTGTTATCTAATATATAACTTGTAGGTAAGTATCTCTGCAGCTGTTAGAAAATATACAACTAGAAGTAATAGGTAAGTAGTTTTGCGGTTGTTATCTAATATATAACTTGTAGGTAAGTAGCTCTGCAGCTGTTATAAAATATACAACTAGAAGTAATCGGTAAGTAGTTGTGCGGTTGTTATCTAATATATAACTTGTAGGTAAGTAGCTCTGCAGCTGTTATAAAATATACAACTAGAAGTAATAGGTAAGTAGTTGTGCGGTTGTTATCTAATATATAACTTGTAGGTAAGTAGCTCTGCAGCTGTTAGAAAATATACAACTAGAAGTAATAGGTAAGTAGTTTTGCGGTTGTTATCTAATATATAACTTGTAGGTAAGTAGCTCTGCAGCTGTTAGAAAATATACAACTAGAAGTAATAGGTAAGTAGTTGTGCGGTTGTTATCTAATATATAACTTGTAGGTAAGTAGCTCTGCAGCTGTTATAAAATATACAACTAGAAGTAATAGGTAAGTAGTTGTGCGGTTGTTATCTAATATATAACTTGTAGGTAAGTAGCTTTGCAGCTGTTAGAAAATATACAACTAGAAGTAATAGGTAAGTAGTTTTGCGGTTGTTATCTAATATATAACTTGTAGGTAAGTAGCTCTGCAGCTGTTAGAAAATATACAACTAGAAGTAATAGGTAAGTAGTTGTGCGGTTGTTATCTAATATATAACTTGTAGGTAAGTATCTCTGCAGCTGTTATAAAATATACAACTAGAAGTAATAGGTAAGTAGTTTTGCGGTTGTTATCTAATATATAACTTGTAGGTAAGTAGCTCTGCAGCTGTTAGAAAATATACAACTAGAAGTAATAGGTAAGTAGTTGTGCGGTTGTTATCTAATATATAGCTTGTAGGTAAGTATCTCTGCAGCTGTTAGAAAATATACAACTAGAAGTAATAGGTAAGTAGTTGTGCGGTTGTTATCTAATATATAACTTGTAGGTAAGTAGCTCTGCAGCTGTTATAAAATATACAACTAGAAGTAATAGGTAAGTAGTTGTGCGGTTGTTATCTAATATATAACTTGTAGGTAAGTAGCTCTGCAGCTGTTATAAAATATACAACTAGAAGTAATAGGTAAGTAGTTGTGCGGTTGTTATCTAATATATAACTTGTAGATCAGTAGCTCTGCAGCTGTTAGAAAATATACAACTAGAAGTAATAGGTAAGTAGTTGTGCGGTTGTTATCTAATATATAACTTGTAGGTAAGTAGCTCTGCAGCTGTTATAAAATATACAACTAGAAGTAATAGGTAAGTAGTTGTGCGGTTGTTATCTAATATATAACTTGTAGATCAGTAGCTCTGCAGCTGTTAGAAAATATACAACTAGAAGTAATAGGTAAGTAGTTGTGCGGTTGTTATCTAATATATAACTTGTAGGTAAGTAGCTCTGCAGCTGTTAGAAAATATACAACTAGAAGTAATAGGTAAGTAGTTGTGTGGTTGTTATCTAATATATAACTTGTAGATCAGTAGCTCTGCAGCTGTTAGAAAATATACAACTAGAAGTAATAGGTAAGTAGTTGTGCGGTTGTTATCTAATATATAACTTGTAGGATCAGTAGCTCTGCAGCTGTTAGAAAATATACAACTAGAAGTAATAGGTAAGTAGTTGTGCGGTTGTTATCTAATATATAACTTGTAGGTAAGTAGCTCTGCAGCTGTTATAAAATATACAACTAGAAGTAATAGGTAAGTAGTTGTGCGGTTGTTATCTAATATATAACTTGTAGATCAGTAGCTCTGCAGCTGTTAGAAAATATACAACTAGAAGTAATAGGTAAGTAGTTGTGCGGTTGTTATCTAATATATAACTTGTAGATCAGTAGCTCTGCAGCTGTTAGAAAATATACAACTAGAAGTAATAGGTAAGTAGTTGTGCGGTTGTTATCTAATATATAACTTGTAGATCAGTAGCTCTGCAGCTGTTAGAAAATATACAACTAGAAGTAATAGGTAAGTAGTTGTGCGGTTGTTATCTAATATATAACTTGTAGGTAAGTATCTCTGCAGCTGTTAGAAAATATACAACTAGAAGTAATAGGTAAGTAGTTGTGCGGTTGTTATCTAATATATAACTTGTAGGTAAGTATCTCTGCAGCTGTTAGAAAATATACAACTAGAAGTAATAGGTAAGTAGTTGTGCGGTTGTTATCTAATATATAACTTGTAGGTAAGTATCTCTGCAGCTGTTAGAAAATATACAACTAGAAGTAATAGGTAAGTAGTTGTGTGGTTGTTATCTAATATATAACTTGTAGGTAAGTAGCTCTGCAGCTGTTATAAAATATACAACTAGAAGTAATAGGTAAGTAGTTGTGCGGTTGTTATCTAATATATAACTTGTATGTAAGTAGCTCTGCAGCTGTTATAAAATATACAACTAGAAGTAATAGGTAAGTAGTTGTGCGGTTGTTATCTAATATATAACTTGTAGGTAAGTAGCTCTGCAGCTGTTAGAAAATATACAACTAGAAGTAATAGGTAAGTAGTTGTGCGGTTGTTATCTAATATATAACTTGTAGATCAGTAGCTCTGCAGCTGTTATAAAATATACAACTAGAAGTAATAGGTAAGTAGTTGTGCGGTTGTTATCTAATATATAACTTGTAGGTAAGTAGCTCTGCAGCTGTTATAAAATATACAACTAGAAGTAATAGGTAAGTAGTTGTGCGGTTGTTATCTAATATATAACTTGTAGGTAAGTAGCTCTGCAGCTGTTATAAAATATACAACTAGAAGTAATAGGTAAGTAGTTGTGCGGTTGTTATCTAATATATAACTTGTAGGTAAGTAGCTCTGCAGCTGTTATAAAATATACAACTAGAAGTAATAGGTAAGTAGTTGTGCGGTTGTTATCTAATATATAACTTGTATGTAAGTAGCTCTGCAGCTGTTATAAAATATACAACTAGAAGTAATAGGTAAGTAGTTGTGCGGTTGTTATCTAATATATAACTTGTAGGTAAGTAGCTCTGCAGCTGTTATAAAATATACAACTAGAAGTAATAGGTAAGTAGTTGTGCGGTTGTTATCTAATATATAACTTGTAGGTAAGTAGCTCTGCAGCTGTTATAAAATATACAACTAGAAGTAATAGGTAAGTAGTTGTGCGGTTGTTATCTAATATATAACTTGTAGGTAAGTAGCTCTGCAGCTGTTAGAAAATATACAACTAGAAGTAATAGGTAAGTAGTTGTGCGGTTGTTATCTAATATATAACTTGTAGGTCAGTAGCTCTGCAGCTGTTAGAAAATATACAACTAGAAGTAATAGGTAAGTAGTTGTGCGGTTGTTATCTAATATATAACTTGTAGGTAAGTAGCTCTGCAGCTGTTATAAAATATACAACTAGAAGTAATAGGTAAGTAGTTGTGCGGTTGTTATCTAATATATAACTTGTAGGTAAGTAGCTCTGCAGCTGTTATAAAATATACAACTAGAAGTAATAGGTAAGTAGTTGTGCGGTTGTTATCTAATATATAACTTGTAGGTAAGTAGCTCTGCAGCTGTTATAAAATATACAACTAGAAGTAATAGGTAAGTAGTTTTGCGGTTGTTATCTAATATATAACTTGTAGATCAGTAGCTCTGCAGCTGTTATAAAATATACAACTAGAAGTAATAGGTAAGTAGTTGTGCGGTTGTTATCTAATATATAACTTGTAGGTAAGTAGCTTTGCAGCTGTTAGAAAATATACAACTAGAAGTAATAGGTAAGTAGTTGTGCGGTTGTTATCTAATATATAACTTGTATGTAAGTAGCTCTGCAGCTGTTATAAAATATACAACTAGAAGTAATAGGTAAGTAGTTGTGCGGTTGTTATCTAATATATAACTTGTAGATCAGTAGCTCTGCAGCTGTTAGAAAATATACAACTAGAAGTAATAGGTAAGTAGTTGTGCGGTTGTTATCTAATATATAACTTGTAGATCAGTAGCTCTGCAGCTGTTAGAAAATATACAACTAGAAGTAATAGGTAAGTAGTTGTGCGGTTGTTATCTAATATATAACTTGTAGGTAAGTAGCTCTGCAGCTGTTATAAAATATACAACTAGAAGTAATAGGTAAGTAGTTGTGCGGTTGTTATCTAATATATAACTTGTAGGTAAGTAGCTCTGCAGCTGTTATAAAATATACAACTAGAAGTAATAGGTAAGTAGTTGTGCGGTTGTTATCTAATATATAACTTGTAGGTAAGTAGCTCTGCAGCTGTTATAAAATATACAACTAGAAGTAATAGGTAAGTAGTTTTGCGGTTGTTATCTAATATATAACTTGTATGTAAGTAGCTCTGTAGCTGTTATAAAATATACAACTAGAAGTAATAGGTAAGTAGTTGTGCGGTTGTTATCTAATATATAACTTGTAGGTAAGTAGCTCTGCAGCTGTTATAAAATATACAACTAGAAGTAATAGGTAAGTAGTTGTGCGGTTGTTATCTAATATATAACTTGTAGGTAAGTATCTCTGCAGCTGTTAGAAAATATACAACTAGAAGTAATAGGTAAGTAGTTGTGCGGTTGTTATCTAATATATAACTTGTAGGTAAGTAGCTTTGCAGCTGTTAGAAAATATACAACTAGAAGTAATAGGTAAGTAGTTGTGCGGTTGTTATCTAATATATAACTTGTAGATCAGTAGCTCTGCAGCTTTTATAAAATATACAACTAGAAGTAATAGGTAAGTAGTTGTGCGGTTTTTATCTAATATATAACTTGTAGGTAAGTAGCTTTGCAGCTGTTAGAAAATATACAACTAGAAGTAATAGGTAAGTAGTTGTGCGGTTGTTATCTAATATATAACTTGTATGTAAGTAGCTCTGCAGCTGTTATAAAATATACAACTAGAAGTAATAGGTAAGTAGTTGTGCGGTTGTTATCTAATATATAACTTGTAGATCAGTAGCTCTGCAGCTGTTAGAAAATATACAACTAGAAGTAATAGGTAAGTAGTTGTGCGGTTGTTATCTAATATATAACTTGTAGGTAAGTAGCTCTGCAGCTGTTATAAAATATACAACTAGAAGTAATAGGTAAGTAGTTGTGCGGTTGTTATCTAATATATAACTTGTAGATCAGTAGCTCTGCAGCTGTTAGAAAATATACAACTAGAAGTAATAGGTAAGTAGTTGTGCGGTTGTTATCTTATATATAACTTGTAGGTAAGTAGCTCTGCAGCTGTTATAAAATATACAACTAGAAGTAATAGGTAAGTAGTTTTGCGGTTGTTATCTAATATATAACTTGTAGATCAGTAGCTCTGCAGCTGTTAGAAAATATACAACTAGAAGTAATAGGTAAGTAGTTGTGCGGTTGTTATCTAATATATAACTTATAGATCAGTAGCTCTGCAGCTGTTAGAAAATATACAACTAGAAGTAATAGGTAAGTAGTTGTGCGGTTGTTATCTAATATATAACTTGTAGATCAGTAGCTCTGCAGCTGTTATAAAATATACAACTAGAAGTAATAGGTAAGTAGTTGTGCGGTTGTTATCTAATATATAACTTGTAGGTAAGTAGCTCTGCAGCTGTTATAAAATATACAACTAGAAGTAATAGGTAAGTAGTTGTGCGGTTGTTATCTAATATATAACTTGTAGGTAAGTAGCTCTGCAGCTGTTATAAAATATACAACTAGAAGTAATAGGTAAGTAGTTGTGCGGTTGTTATCTAATATATAACTTGTAGATCAGTAGCTCTGCAGCTGTTATAAAATATACAACTAGAAGTAATAGGTAAGTAGTTGTGCGGTTGTTATCTTATATATAACTTGTAGGTAAGTAGCTCTGCAGCTGTTATAAAATATACAACTAGAAGTAATAGGTAAGTAGTTTTGCGGTTGTTATCTAATATATAACTTGTAGATCAGTAGCTCTGCAGCTGTTAGAAAATATACAACTAGAAGTAATAGGTAAGTAGTTGTGCGGTTGTTATCTAATATATAACTTGTAGATCAGTAGCTCTGCAGCTGTTAGAAAATATACAACTAGAAGTAATAGGTAAGTAGTTGTGCGGTTGTTATCTAATATATAACTTGTAGATCAGTAGCTCTGCAGCTGTTAGAAAATATACAACTAGAAGTAATAGGTAAGTAGTTGTGCGGTTGTTATCTAATATATAACTTGTAGATCAGTAGCTCTGCAGCTGTTATAAAATATACAACTAGAAGTAATAGGTAAGTAGTTGTGCGGTTGTTATCTAATATATAACTTGTAGGTAAGTAGCTCTGCAGCTGTTATAAAATATACAACTAGAAGTAATAGGTAAGTAGTTGTGCGGTTGTTATCTAATATATAACTTGTAGATCAGTAGCTCTGCAGCTGTTATAAAATATACAACTAGAAGTAATAGGTAAGTAGTTGTGCGGTTGTTATCTAATATATAACTTGTAGGTAAGTAGCTCTGCAGCTGTTAGAAAATATACAACTAGAAGTAATAGGTAAGTAGTTGTGCGGTTGTTATCTAATATATAACTTGTAGGTAAGTAGCTCTGCAGCTGTTATAAAATATACAACTAGAAGTAATAGGTAAGTAGTTGTGCGGTTGTTATCTAATATATAACTTGTAGGTAAGTAGCTCTGCAGCTGTTATACAATATACAACTAGAAGTAATAGGTAAGTAGTTGTGCGGTTGTTATCTAATGTATAACTTGTAGGTAAGTAGCTCTGCAGCTGTTAGAAAATATACAACTAGAAGTAATAGGTAAGTAGTTGTGCGGTTGTTATCTAATATATAACTTGTAGGTAAGTAGCTCTGCAGCTGTTATAAAATATACAACTAGTAGTAATAGGTAAGTAGTTGTGCGGTTGTTATCTAATATATAACTTGTAGATCAGTAGCTCTGCAGCTGTTAGAAAATATACAACTAGTAGGCAAGTAGTTTTGCGGTGCCGGTTGTTATAAAATATATTGCAGCTGATAGAAAATATCAACTAGAACTAATAGGTAATATCTTATAATAATTATAATATAGCTCACTAGAGATAAACTATAAAATGTTAAATATGCAGGTTTACTGCCTAATTTTAGTATCAGCAGCAGCACAGCAGTTAACTGCTTTTTTCTTTAAAAAAACAACTTTTAACTTTTTTTTGCAAAACTTCTAATTGCAATCTGCTAATTAATTAATCTGCTAAAATACTTAAATGTATTAATAGTAAGCAGCCGTGACAGCCGTCAACGGTCAACTAGTAAAATCAAAATGTCTCTCAGTCTTCTGCTGGCCTGCTGTTCAGGCAGCCTCTCTCAGTCAGAAAGAATCAGAAATTAATAAAGCAAATTGTTTTAAAATAAAATATTATTTTATTATTCCCAAATTACTCCACTCCCTACTCTAATCTTTATCACTGTCTGTCTAAGACTAACTTAAACTGTCTCACTCTTTCTGTGTGTCACTGTCTAGTGTCTCACTCTAGTCTTCTTCAGAATAGTTCAGGGTGCCCCAGCCCCAGGCAGGCAGATGATTCAGTCCGGTTCCAAATGTTCAAACACAAGTTAGTCAAGCAAGTGACAGTCAACTAATAAGCTGCAGGCCTGCAGCAAAAAAAGATATCTGCCCAAGTCAGATCTTCCTCCCTATCTATCTCACTGTCTCACAAAGTCAAACAGGCAGCAGTAGATTGCTTGCTTGCTAATATGCAAGAAGCACAGCAGGGCTAACTAGCAGCAGGCAGCAATAGTATAATTTTTTTTTCAAAAAACACAGAGCTCTGTAAATTAGGCTCCTCTCCGCTCAATGGTTATCTCCACAATGAGATTTTCGCGCCGTTGAGGGGGAGGAGCTTCATGGGGGCCATGACGTGTACACAACAGCGTATCACAGAAGATGGCTCAGGCAGTGGGAGGAGGCAGAGCACAGGCTGAAGTGAAGTCGCACACTTCAGCCTGTGCGATTAAGCCTCTATAGGCAATGCCAGGCTGGGAGGAGCTATGCCTGCACAGTAAATGCATAGATCACTGTGCAGGCATAGGGGCTCTCTACCGCACGTGCGATGTGCGGATTAGGTTAGGTTAGCTTAGCACACAGCCTTAGCACACACCACTGAGTGAGAGAAGCGTGGTGACGTCAGCTGTCAACCGAGGCAAATACTGTCATCCACCCGGTCCTAGCTCCTACTCCTTTTGCCTTGTTTGCTGTGTATGTATTAACTATGTTGTACTACTACTACTATGTACTTATGTAGTAAGATATACAATAATAATTGAGTGACCATCTGCACTGTCTGCATTCTGAATTTCTTGGGGATAATAATAAAATATTATTTTTCCGATAGGAAGCTATTTGAAAAATTATATTTTATTCAACAAATTATATTATAACCCTTAATATAGCATAACTGAACAAATCTGTCCATGAATATAGAAGTAAAAGACCCCTTTAGTTCTTAAGGGTATCTAATGCCTTAGGAGTGTCCTGTATCTTTGCAAACTGTATAGCCCTTAGTATTCCCGGGGTTGTATTCAATTGTTCTTATTTTTTTACAAAGAACCCAGGTAATTCTATGACTTTAGTATCTGTTATCTATTTCTCGTAATGATTAGATGTTGACAGACTGGTTTAATCTTGGAGAGATAGCTCCTATTTGGGTAACAATCTTTGACTGAAGCCTTCCTTTGACGATGCAGGGATATAGACTCTTTCTTGCTCCTACCCCATAGGGTTATGGGAGCTCCCTGTTGTTCAGTCTCCTACCCGGAGGGTTAGGGGATTAAGGAATAACAGGCTATATTCTCCAATAAAGTAAAGTGCCTTACTGTGTTTATATTGTTGTACAGTTAATCACTTAAGTCTGTGATACTCAGGTTGTATCTGAAAAACACACACAGGTATCACAATACACAGATATCACAGTACACACACACAATATTACAATACGCAGATATCACAGTACACACACACAGGTATCACAATACACAGATATCACAGTACACACACACAGGTATCGCAATACACAGATATCACAGTACACACACACAGGTATCGCAATACACAGATATCACAGTACACACACACAGGTATCGCAATACACAGATATCACAGTACACACACACAGGTATCGCAATACACAGATATCACAGTACACACACACAGGTATCGCAATACACAGATATCACAGTACACACACAGGTATCACAATACAAATATATCACAGTACACACACACAGTATTACAATACACAGATATCACAGTACACACACACAGGTATCACAATACACAGATATCACAGTACACACACACAGTATTACAATACACAGATATCACAGTACACACACACAGGTATCACAATACACAGATATCACAGTACACACACACAGGTATCACAATACACAGATATCACAGTACACTCACACAGGTATCACAATACACAGATATCACAGTACACACACACAGGTATTGCAATACACAGATATCACAGTACACACACACAGTATTAAAATACACAGATATCACAGTATACACACACAGGTATTGCAACACACAGATATCACAGTACACACACACAGCAGTGGAGGCTCCTCCATTTGTGCACTTTGCACGTGAACCCCTAGGGACAAGCAGCAAAAAAAAAAAAAAAGCAAAAAAAAAATGAGCAAAAAAAAAATACAAATTTGTTGAATAAAATATAATTTTTCAAATAGCCTCCTATCTGAAAAATAATATTTTATTATTATCCCCAAGAAATTCAGAATGCAGAACGTGCAGATGGACACTCACTTATTATTGTATATATTACTACATAAGTACATAGTAGTAGTACAACATAGTTACTACATACAAAGCAAACAAGGCAAAAAGAATAGGAGCTAGGACCGGGTGGACAACAGTATTTGCCTCGGCTGACAGCTGACGTCACCACGCATCTCTCACTCCGTCTCTGACATCAGGCTGTGTGCTAAGCTAACCTAACCTAATCTGCACATCGCACGTGCGGTAGAGAGCCCCTATGCCTGCACAGTGATCTATGCATTCACTGTGCAGGCGTGGCTCCTCCCAGCCTGGCATTGCCTATAGAGGCTTAATCGCACAGGCTGAAGTGGTGCAGGCCCAGGCTTCAGTTCCGCGTGGTGGCCACAGCATTGACTTCCGGTGTGTGCGTCCCAACGTCACTTCCGCCCACGGCACCAAATCCTTGGTTGTCGGGCAGAGCAGATCCCAAGTCATGTCTTGATCCACTCCAGATTAGTATAAGATCGTCTATATACCTTCACCCTTGGATCTTTAACACAAGAGCAGGCACTTATAAAGAAGAACCAGGACTCTGTAAGATATTAATATTATCAACAGCCATAATGGGTTTATGCTATGCTACGCCTCATGTTCTAGTTTGGTTATAAACCCCTTAGATTATCAGATGTGCCTTGTTATATGCCCTCCATATAAAGTATCAATAGTATATAATCATTGATGTCTAATATACTTATGGTACATGCATATCATTATGATTCCCACTTCTTTCATGTATGTTGCAATTTGATTATGTTATTGTAGCGTCCCCTGCATTAATTCTGCATGATACTTTTGACTGAATAGATTGCTCGGGTTTGGGCATATAGTGTGTAAACTTGCATAGGTGTTGGAATTATCATGCAGAAAGAATGATCTAATTGTATATCTCATCATTTGCTTCTTTTTTGTAATGTATCACTCCTCTGTACTTATGCAAACCGTGTATGTGCTGCATTATACTTACGTGTTTTTAACTTTGCTTTTTACGTTGGCCCAAAGGGAGACCGGTAGTCCTGTGTGCGCATGCACAGTTGCGCTGTTCGGTTTCCAGATGCGGCAGAGCGTCTACACCTGGGGATGTAATGGTAGCACTTAAGAGGGTGGTAAGTAATCTGTACTTTGTATGTCTGAGGACGGGCTACAGCCCGAAAACGTTCACTATTATATGCTTTCTGCACAGTAAAATATCTGCTTTACATAAAACGCCAGTAAGTGCTTGCTTTCTTGGGGACTTTGTTGTACTATTGTTTTGCAGGCACCCTGGGAGCTGGATTAATGAGTGTTTGCTGGGTTTATGGACTTTGTATATATATATATATATATATATATATATATATATATATATTACATTCCAGTGTACTGCCCCTTTATGCAAGGACTTTCCAGATGCAAGGAGGTATTTTATCTATGATTTTAACATCTGCATAAAATGTTATACTCTCAGACTAAGATTACTCAGTGTTTGAAATGAGACAGGTTAACTTAAAACTGTTCAGTTTACACTACAGCTGACTTAATTTTGAAATGCATACAAACAAGCCTAAATCCTGCATTTAACCAGATCTAATGGTATGAGTACCACAGCTTATGGTTCCACCAAGACCATATAGAGTACAGCATTTTCAAAATCCATAAGTACAGCTGACAGATGAGAACATTTTTACACTATATTTGAAGAGGTGCTCTAGGTTGGGGAAAATGGGGAAGCAAAAACAAAACAAACATATGTCAACCTTTTAAAAGTACTTTTCTTCATCTAGCCATCTACCCAGATCATTAATGTACAATTTTGAATTCACAGAATTATTTTTGTATGCACATTTACAAATATGATTCTTTAAAAAGTGATCTCTTAATTTCTGAATTTTTTTTTATCATGCATGTCACACACTGTTGATTTAGGGGATGCAATGTGCAGAAATGTTACCTCCTGGGAGTGTTTCTGTGGGTGTCTGTGTTTATGTCTTTGTGCTTTTGTTTGTGTCTCTATGAGTGTGTTTGTATTTTTTTTCTGTGGGTCTCTCTGTAAGGGTGGGTGTGTATGTCATTGTGCATTTTATGTGGATGTCTGTGAGGGTGTGTGTGTGTGTGTGTATGTCTTTGTGCTTTTTCTATGGGTGTCTCTGTGTGGGTGTATATACAGGGAGTGCAGAATTATTAGGCAAATGAGTATTTTGACCACATCATCCTCTTTATGCATGTTGTCTTACTCCAAGCTGTATAGGCTTGAAAGCCTACTACCAATTAAGCATATTAGGTGATGTGCATCTCTGTAATGAGAAGGGGTGTGGTCTAATGACATCAACACCCTATATCAGGTGTGCATAATTATTAGGCAACTTCCTTTCCTTTGGCAAAATGGGTCAAAAGAAGGACTTGACAGGCTCAGAAAAGTAAAAAATAGTGAGATATCTTGCAGAGGGATGCAGCACTCTTAAAATTGCAAAGCTTCTGAAGCGTGATCATCGAACAATCAAGCGTTTCATTCAAAATAGTCAACAGGGTCGCAAGAAGCGTGTGGAAAAACCAAGGAGCAAAATAACTGCCCATGAACTGAGAAAAGTCAAGCGTGCAGCTGCCAAGATGCCACTTGCCACCAGTTTGGCCATATTTCAGAGCTGCAACATCACTGGAGTGCCCAAAAGCACAAGATGTGCAATACTCAGAGACATGGCCAAGGTAAGAAAGGCTGAAAGACGACCACCACTGAACAAGACACACAAGCTGAACGTCAAGACTGGGCCAAGAAATATCTCAAGACTGATTTTTCTAAGGTTTTATGGACTGATGAAATGAGAGTGAGTCTTGATGGGCCAGATGGATGGGCCCGTGGCTGGATTGGTAAAGGGCAGAGAGCTCCAATCCGACTCAGACGCCAGCAAGGTGGAGGTGGAGTACTGGTTTGGGCTGGTATCATCAAAGATGAGCTTGTGGGGCTTTTTCGGGTTGAGGATGGATTCAAGCTCAACTCCCAGTTTCTGGAAGACACCTTCTTCAAGCAGTGGTACAGGAAGAAGTCTGCATCCTTCAAGAAAAACATGATTTTCATGCAGGACTATGCTCCATCACACGCGTCCAAGTACTCCACAGCGTGGCTGGCAAGAAAGGGTATAAAAGAAGAAAATCTAATGACATGGCCTCCTTGTTCACCTGATCTGAACCCCATTGAGAACATGTGGTCCATCATCAAATGTGAGATTTACAAGGAGGGAAAACAGTACACCTCTCTGAACAGTGTCTGGGAGGCTGTGGTTGCTGCTGCACGCAATGTTGATGGTGAACAGATCAAAACACTGACAGAATCCATGGATGGCAGGCTTTTGAGTGTCCTTGCAAAGAAAGGTGGCTATATTGGTCACTGATTTGTTTTTGTTTTGTTTTTGAATGTCAGAAATGTATATTTGTGAATGTTGAGATGTTATATTGGTTTCACTGGTAAAAATAAATAATTGAAATGGGTATAAATTTGTTTTTTGTTAAGTTGCCTAATAATTATGCACAGTAATAGTCACCTGCACACACAGATATCCCCCTAAAATAGCTATAACTAAAAACAAACTAAAAACTACTTCCAAAACTATTCAGCTTTGATATTAATGAGTTTTTTGGGTTCATTGAGAACATGGTTGTTGTTCAATAATAAAATTAATCCTCAAAAATACAACTTGCCTAATAATTCTGCACTCCCTGTATGTATGTCTTTGTGCATTTTCTCTGGATGCCTCTGTGAGGGTGGGTGTGTATGTCTCTGTGTTTTCTGTGGATGTCTCTGTGAGGGTGGGTGTGTGTATGTATGTCTGTGTTTTCTGTGGATATCTCTGTGAGGGTGTGTGTTTTCTGTGGGTGTCTCTGTGAGGGTGTGTGTATGTCTGTGCATTTTCTGTGGGTGTCTCTGTGAGAGTGTGTGTATGTCTTTGTGTGTTTTCTGTGGATGTCTCAGTGAGGGTGTGTGTGTATGTATGTATTTGTGTGTTTTATGTGGTTGTCTCTCTCTGTGTGTATGTCTTTGTGTGTTTTCTGTGGGTGTCTTTCTGTGTGTGTGTGTATGTCTTTGTGTGTTTTCTGAGGCTGTCTCTGTCGGTGTTTCCTTGGGTGTATGTGCAAGTTTGTGTTTGAGTGTGTGTGTGTGTGTGTGTGTGTGTGTCGATTATCTGTTCCTTTTTAGGACATTTTGACCTTACTACTGATTATTCACATCTTTCTACAAACCTTGGCCTCTAGTTATCAAGCCGTCAACCGCAAATACGCTGGAATTCCGCAGCATATTTTTGGCGAGGCTGATTCGCCTTAGTTATCAAAGGCTAGAGACCAACAAAAGTAGAATATAGCGACGTAAGCTACGATCTGCCGGTCTCAGTCCGACACAGATCGATTCTTACGTCACTCCAGATGTGCCGAACGCAAGTATGACTGCTTTTGCTAGTTATCAAAGAACTAGCAGGTATGCTCGGCAATTTTTCTGGCCCAGCGTACCTGGTTTTCAATCCACCGCCCTGGAGGCGGCGGATCCCATAGGAATCAATGGGAGTCTGACAGCAGCGAAAGCTCATGTTCACTGCTGCCCGATATCTCATTGATTTCTATGGGAGATGTCTGCACCTAACACCCTAACATGTACCCCGAGTCTAAACACCACTAATCTGTCGCCCCTACACCGCCGCCACCTACATTATACTTATTAACCCCTAAACGGCCACTCCCGGACCCTGCCACAACTAAATAAACTTACTAACCCCTAAAACGCCGCTCCCGGACTCTAACTCTAAATAAAAAATAATATTATTAACTAAATTATTCCTATTTAAAAATAAATACTTACCTATAAAATAAACCCTAAGATAGCTTCAATATAACTAATAGTTATATTGTAGCTATTTTAGGATTTAATTTTATTTTACAGGCAACTTTGTATTTATTTTAACCAGGTACAATAGTTACTAAATAGTTATTAACTATTTAATAACTACCTAGCTAAAATACTTACAAAATTACCTGTAAAATAAATCCTAACCTAAGTTACAATTAAACCTAACACTACACTATCATTAAATTAATTAAATAAATTAACTACAATTACCTAAAATTAAATTCAATTAAATAAACTAAACTATAGTACACAAAAAAACAAACACTAAATTACAGAAAATAAAAAAAGAATTACAAGAAGTTTAAACTAATTACACCTAATCTAAGCCCCCTAATAAAATAATAAAGCCCCCTAAAATAAAAAAATGCCCTACCCTATTCTAAATTACAAAGTAATCAGCTCTTTTACCAGCCCTTAAAAGGGCTTTTTGTGGGGCATTGCCCCAAAGTAATCAGCTCTTTTACTTGTAAAAAAAAATACAACCCCCCCCAACATTAAAACCCACCAGCCACATACCCCTACTCTAACCCACCCAAACCCTTAAAAAAACCTAACACTAACCCCCTGAAGATCTCCCTACCTTTAGCCGTGTTCACCCAGCCAGGCCGAATTCTTCATCCAAGCAGGGCAAGAAGAGGTCCTCCATCCGGTAGAAGTCTTCATCCAAGCGGGGCAGAAGAGGTCCTCCATCCGGTAGAAGTCTTCATCCAAGCGGTGTCTTCTATCTTCATCCAACCGTGGCTCCATCTTGCAGACCTCCGATGCGGAACATCCTGCTGGCCCGACGACTACCTGACGAATGAAGGTTCCTTTAAGGGACATCATCAAAGATGGCGTCCCTCGAATTCCGATTGGCTGATAGGATTCTGTGAAAAAGCCCCCCTAAATACCGGGATATGACTGAAACCTGTCAGGCTTTTCCATTAACAACAAACTATGTTTTTAAATAAATAAATTTCACTTACACATAATATTTATATGTGGTAAATTTAATAAACAATAGGCAATTACAATAAGAGTAAGAGAAGCGTCTGATATACAAGGCTCTATTCATCTAACCTGTCTACACTATAAACTAATGCCTGTGGGTGGGTGCATGCGAAGATTGCTGCAGTCTGTCTATTACCTGTTGGTGTTATGTGTCCTTCCTACCTGTCTGTTCTTTCCACAGCATATTTAAAGAAATATAGCCCCACCTTGAAGAATGTCTTAGCCAATCAAATGCTTAAATGTCCAGTTGATAATTGCTTAAATGTCCAGTTGATAAGTCCCAGCAAAAGTAGCCAGCTACCTGTAGGTGTCACTGTTGTCCAAGAAATGACATTTGACAGGACTCCAGGACATAAGCTGTTATTGCTTAAATGTCCAGTTGATAAGTCCCAGCAAAAGTAGCCAGCTACCTGTAGGTGTCACCGTTGTCCAAGAAATGACATTTGACAGTACTCCAGGGCATAAGCTGTTAACCTCCTTTGATGTTGGACAACACACTTGACAGGACTCCAGGCGTACACTGTTTGATGTTGGACAATGCTGTTTATGATCCTTTGAAGTTCCAGGAATGTGTTGGACAATGGTGTTTATGATCCAAGGACTTCATAAGCCTTTATCTCTGTGGTGATTGTGAAACGACATCATTTGAATTTCTGTTCAAAGATACAATCTGTTGTATTTCAGTCTAGTACATATTTGCAATGAGATACCACTCTCTAGTTAGTTCAATTTGTTCCTAGAAACTGGTTTAGATATTAAGTCTGAATTCAACAAGAAATTGTAATCCAAATTATACTTCTTACATCCCCTCTTTGTGTCTGAATGACACACGAGTATTTTTTGTGTTAGAACAGTAACATTTCCTTTTCAGACCTGTGGTTTTATCAGTGTGGGTTATGGATATGCTGGCCGAACAGATGAGTTATGATTTCAACTACCTTAAGTGTATATATCTAACTTCTCTAATCATGTGTCTAGCCTTGGATGTCATACGCTTAACTTTTGTACAAAGAACAATTTGTATAACAAAACATACAATAGAACAAATAAAGATAATAAACATAGGATGAATCAAATAATATGCAAAATTATTTACAGTGGAAGATTGTCCAAATATGCGATGCCAAATATTCGTGTTAGAAACTGATTCGATGTGGGGAATAAGTTGCTCAATTTGACCTTGAAAATGTTGAATAACTACTTTAGTTTGCTCGTCAGAGTCTTTCATCTGTTTGAGGAGCACAATGTCTGATTCAATTATTTTACCCCATTTTAGTAGAACAGATGCATTCCTTATATTTAGAGGTACTAAAGAAATATTTATACTAGGGCTATACCCAACTGAGTATTGTGAAATAAATGGAACCGTAAACACCATTCCTGAAATATTCAGTAAATGCAAGTTATCCCCACAATAAAGTCCCCTTGGCAAATCCTGATTCCCCTGACACCCATTGTAAGACAACCATTTAATTTGACTGAGCTCATTTTAAGAGTATAAAACAAACCCTACCATGTCCCATATAAGACACAATGTTATTAGAAGAGACTGTTTCAACAACCACTTGACATTGAGAATTGTTATGCCAGCATGATGTATATACTTATCTGTACTGACCAGGTGTACACACATAGGTTTTAGTAATAGGGTGTTGGACACAGAAAGACAGGTCCATCTGTGTCCATTTCCCATTCCTAAAGATAAGAGTGTAGCTTGAGTGTCAGAAACTGGAATTCCTAAGGAAACCAGTCTCTGAAGCTCAGTTCTGACCCCTGCCACAGGAATTAGAGATGATGCAGTACACATGCTATTATTATATTCATGCCAGTCATTTACCCATAGTTCATATTGTTTAAAGCAAAATTAGTAAGACCACGTTTAACATTAATAAACATTAAAGGCACATGACCATCAGACAATGTTTGCATCATACTTTTGAAATTGGCTGATAGTTCTGCCTGTGTCTGTCTACACGCCAAACCAAATGAAATGTCTGATGTTGCATTGATTTCACTGTTGATTAGATCATTTACAACCCCTAGCTGTGATTCAATGTTTATTTACACATCTAGAACACCTTAAGTTAAATTAAATGACCATTAAATACAGTATAATTGCAAGTAACAAGTGCATTATAAAAATAAAATGCAATATCGCTTACTCTGATCTTCCAAAAAGCAGTAGATTTTTCAGAATGTATTATTATTATTGTTATATTTTTAATTTGACTACCCTTGTATCATGTAATAGCTATCAGTCAATCACAGAATAGTATACATATACACTGTGACCATGCACATCTGCTCAGTAGGAGCTGGTCCCCCAGAAAATGTTGAATAAAAAGACTATAAAATCTGACAATGGAGGTAAATTGAAAACTCTCCCAAAAATGCATGTTCTATCTGAACTATGAAAACAAATTTTGATTTTAGTGTCTCTTTTAAATAACGTTAGCATTAGCATCTCCTGACATCCCAGCAATTGCAGATTGTTGTATTTGTTTATACATAACACAATATAGTTTGGAAACACTCCCCTCTTTTATGGAGTTAAGAGCTAAGCTCGGCCTCCATAAAGATAGAAAAAGTAACAACAAATAAACCAATAACAACCCATCACAAACTGTGTATTTTTTCTATTTACAGACAGATACCAAACCACCCATTCCTTTTTGTAAATTATCTTATGTAATCATCACAATAATCACACCCATTGTGATAAACATTAGCTCTTTTCTGTCTTAAAACATGTTTCTGTTTTAACAAAATTATTTTAAAAAAAAATAAAATAAAAAAAATTATAGAAACATTTGCATTGAAGATAAGAATGTCATTAGAAGTTAGCCTTTGTCATTCTCTCTTTGTGAGAAAAATTAAAAAAAATAAAAATAAAAATAAAATAAAAGTAATCACAAACTACAAGCAAAGAAACATCACATTAAAAGTACTGGTCTACACACATTAATTTGTTTATCTTTTGCATTTTCTAATCATTAAACTTTTTAATCTTGATTTTTCTATTTATAATTTAAAATGACTATAAATGCAAAAGTACAGTTGATCTGTGTTTTCCTCATTTAACTGTGTGTACTATCTGCAGAAATTACCTGAGGAAAGAGAGAAAAAAAATTAAAATTACATCTAAAGTTAGGTTCATCATATCCTGCAAAAATAAACCAAGTGAGTTATCCACAAAAGTTAGAAGTGAAAACAATTCATATGCAAATTTAAAAACAAAAATATTTTTCTTACACAGTGGCCACATTAATAATAAAAATAAAAATAATAGAATTGTTTGCAAACAATTTAGTTTTGAGCTCAGATTTCTACCACGTGGTTTTGATTTCATATTACAAAAATGTTTATCATTTTACCCTGTATTTGCACATGAAGTAACCAAATGCTATGTCAGCCAATATGAATAAAAACACAATCTTTTTCTTGAGAAATCCTGCAAAACAAATGTAAAAGTGAAAACATAAAACAAATAGCTACATTCAAAGAAAGCAACACTGTTTATAATTTGTTTACTTTCTTACTTTATGTAATTTTAAACAATCTTTAAAAGTGGAGGAAACATAGTTTCCCATGTTTGATAATTTTTTATTTTATTTCTGGGATGATAGAGTTTTACATTTGTTGGTTTGCACTTCCAATTTCTATAATTAACACCAGCAAATTCCTGGCCTGTTCTTTTCTGGAAACTTCTATTGTACCAACAGTATCTTCTTTTGTGTCCCATCTTCCCACAAACAAAGCAAAAAGTGGTTTGTGGCATGTATATGTTGTTGTTGTTATTGTTATTATTATTGCAATTATTTCTATGTGTTAGCTCTGGCGGTGCATTTTTAAATTTTGACTCATTTTGCCAGTCTGCAAGAATGCAAAGGAATTCCTTGAAATTACGTGCTCTAGCCAGTAAATTTCTATTAACAAAATCAAGTCCTTCATATTTTCCTGCTAGAATTCTTAACATTCTGGGATCTCCAATCTCTAAATTTGGTGTGCCTTTTAGATTACAGTATAATTGATGAAATTTATTACAGAAAGCAAATGGTTCTTCCATTGGGTGTGGAACTACTGTGTCTAAAAATGATGTATCTGTTAAATCCACAGCAGTTAGTTCTAACAACATGTTAGCACGTGTCTCTTTGTCAGCCCATAACCCATTCTGCTGTAAAAGCTGCAGTGCTTTACTGTAGTATGCTGGCAGCCAGAACTTAAATAGATAACACGCAGTCTGATCATCTAAGCTATACTGTGCTACATGTTGCTCAAATTTAACTATACTATACAGGATATGCAATTTTGGGTCAAATGGTGGAATTAAAGCTTTGATTTTCCTAGCATATTTTTTATATGGGTCTTCTGGTGCACTAGTCAGCACAGAGGTAGTCTGTACACTGTCTCCAATAGTAGGAGTCCCTGTTGTTTGTGGACTTTCTAATCTATCCTGGCACATGGTAGAAATAGGTTTTAGCTCTGTTGTGGTATTTACACTAAACAATGGCAGTGTCTTAGATTTACCTTCTTCTAATGTATTTGTTGTTTCTATTGTAGCATTTCTTTTTTTCTGTGAATGTTCAACTACATTCTCTGTCTGGCTAGATTCACTTTTGTGACAAACACCATGCTTAGCATAATTACTGTTTACACATCTATCTTTTTCTGATAAAACAGGGGACAATTCTAACCTTTCCAATGCACCTTTGTACTGTACAATAAGTTTTGCTAAATTACCATTATACTTAACTTTCTTATTCAACACAGACTTCTTTATTTTACAAACAGCATCCTCAAATTGTTGCAACAAATCATTAAATAATTCTAATGCATTTAAATTATTTTTACACACATATTCAATAGTACTATTATTTGCACATCTGTTAATAACTTCCATCTCACCTGCTCACACTGACCAGTCCAGAATTCTTGTTTTGATATAGCCTTCCAGTGCGCTCACGTCTGAGTCCTGCCACAACTGTTGCTTGTACTGGGTTCTGCAATAGTTTGTCGTCTCAAAAAAAAAAAAACTGGAACGCTCTCCTGGCTGGCTCGCCAATGTGAAAAAGCCCCCCTAAATACCGGGATATGACTGAAACCTGTCAGGCTTTTCCATTAACAACAAACTATGTTTTTAAATAAATAAATTTCACTTACACATAATATTTATATGTGGTAAATTTAATAAACAATAGGCAATTACAATAAGAGTAAGAGAAGCGTCTGATATACAAGGCTCTATTCATCTAACCTGTCTACACTATAAACTAATGCCTGTGGGTGGGTGCATGCGAAGATTGCTGCAGTCTGTCTATTACCTGTTGGTGTTATGTGTCCTTCCTACCTGTCTGTTCTTTCCACAGCATATTTAAAGAAATATAGCCCCACCTTGAAGAATGTCTTAGCCAATCAAATGCTTAAATGTCCAGTTGATAATTGCTTAAATGTCCAGTTGATAAGTCCCAGCAAAAGTAGCCAGCTACCTGTAGGTGTCACTGTTGTCCAAGAAATGACATTTGACAGGACTCCAGGACATAAGCTGTTATTGCTTAAATGTCCAGTTGATAAGTCCCAGCAAAAGTAGCCAGCTACCTGTAGGTGTCACCGTTGTCCAAGAAATGACATTTGACAGTACTCCAGGGCATAAGCTGTTAACCTCCTTTGATGTTGGACAACACACTTGACAGGACTCCAGGCGTACACTGTTTGATGTTGGACAATGCTGTTTATGATCCTTTGAAGTTCCAGGAATGTGTTGGACAATGGTGTTTATGATCCAAGGACTTCATAAGCCTTTATCTCTGTGGTGATTGTGAAACGACATCATTTGAATTTCTGTTCAAAGATACAATCTGTTGTATTTCAGTCTAGTACATATTTGCAATGAGATACCACTCTCTAGTTAGTTCAATTTGTTCCTAGAAACTGGTTTAGATATTAAGTCTGAATTCAACAAGAAATTGTAATCCAAATTATACTTCTTACAGATTCTATCAGCCAATCGGAATTAAGGTAGGAAAAATCCGATTGGCTGATCCAATCAGCCAATCGGATTGACCTTGCATTCTATTGGCTGTTCCGATCAGCCAATAGAATGCAAGGTCAATCCGATTGGCTGATTGGATCAGCCAATCGGATTGAGCTTCAATCCGATTGGCTGATTAAATCAGCCAATCGGATTTCTCCTACCTTAATTCCGATTGGCTGATAGAATCTTATCAGCCAATCGGAATTTGAGGGACGCCATCTTGGATGGCGTCCCTTAAAGGAACCTTCATTCATAAACATTCAATTTAGTTGCGGCGGGGTCTGGGAGCGGTGGTTTAGGGGTTAATTAGTTTAATGTAGGTGGCGGCGGTGTAGTGGGGGGCAGGATAGGGGTTAATAAATGTAATGTAGGTGGTGGTGGGCTCCGGGTGCGGTGGTTTAGGGGTTAATGAGTTTAATGTAGGTGGCGGCGGTGCAGTTGGGGGCAGGATAGGGGTTAATAAATGTAATGTAGGTGGTGGTGGGCTCCGGGTGCGGCGGTTTAGGGGTTAAACAATTTATTTCCGGGATCCGCAGGATAGGGGTTAATAACTTTAATATAGGTGGCGGCGGTACAGGGGGTGGCAGATTAGGGGTTAATAGGTATAATGTAGGTGGCGGCGGGGTCTGGGAGCGGCGGTTTAGGGGTTAATATATTTATTATAGTTGTGGCGGGGTCCAGGAGCGGCGGTTTAGGGGGTAATAACTTTATTTAGGTGCGGGGGGCTCCGGGAGTGGCAGTTTAGGGGGTAAAACAGTATAGTTTAGTGTGGGTGCTTAGTGACAGGCTAGCAAGAAAGCTGCGAAGAAGCCGATGAGCAGCGAGATTGATGACTGTTAGTTAACAACAGTCTACTGCTCATCGCCCCGTACTTGGTGCGCAGCTTCTTGACAGCTTTCTTGATAACTTTGGCGAACGTATTCAGGTCCGCGGCAGCGATGGTAGGCAAGCTTAGGCGAGCGTATTGGGCCGGCGAATGCAGGAAAGTAGACGGCTTCATACATAGAGGCCCTTGAGACTAATGAGACCTTTCTGGAAGTCACCAGTGTATAGTTATTCTACAGGTCCCAGAGAAAGATAAGTATAGTTATTCTACAGGCCCCAGAGCAAGATAAGTATAGTTAATATACAAGCCCCAGAGGAAGATAAGTATAGTTATTATACAGGCCTCAGAGGAAGATAAGCATAGTTATTATACAAGCCCCAGAGCAAGATAAGTATAGTTATTCTACAGGTCCTAGAGGAAGCTAAGTATATTTATTCTACAGGTCCCAGATAAGTATAGTTATTCTACAGGTCCTAGAGGAAGCTAAGTATATTTATTCTACAGGTCCCAGAGCAAGATAAGTATAGTTATTCTACAGGCCCTAGAGGAAGCTAAGTATATTTATTCTACAGGTCCCAGAGCAAGATAAGTATAGTTATTATACAGGCCGCAGAGAAAGATAAGTATAGTTATTATACAGGCCCCAGAGGAAGATAAGTATAGTTATTATACAGGCCCCAGAGGAAGATAAGTATAGTTATTATACAAGTCCCAGAGGAAGATAAGTATAGTTATTATACAGGTCCCAGAGGAAGATAAGTATAGTTATTATACATGTCCCAGAGGAAGATAAGTATAGTTATTCTACAGTTCCCAGAGGAAGATAAGTATAGTTATTATACAGGCCCCAGAGGAAGATAAGTATAGTTATTCTACAGGCTCCAGAGGAAGATAAGTATAGTTATTCTACAGGCCCCAGAGGAAGATAAGTATAGTTATTCTACAGGCCCCAGAGGAAGATAAGTATAGTTATTATACAGGCCCCAGAGGAAGATAAGTATAGTTATTCTACAGGCTCCAGAGGAAGATAAGTATAGTTATTCTACAGGTCCCAGAGAAAGATAAGTATAGTTATTATACAGGCCCCAGAGGAAGATAAGTATAGTTATTATACAGGCCTCAGAGGAAGATAAGTATAGTTATTCTACAAGTCCCAGAGGAAGATAAGTATAGTTATTCTACATGTCCCAGAGAAAGATAAGTATAGTTATTCTACAGGCTCCAGAGCAAGATAAGTATAGTTATTCTACATGTCCTAGAGGAAGATAAGTATAGTTATTCTACAGGCCCCAGAGGAAGATAAGTATAGTTATTCTACATGTCCTAGAGGAAGATAAGTATAGTTATTATACAAGTCCCAGAGGAAGATAAGTATAGTTATTATACAAGTCCCAGAGGAAGATAAGTATAGTTATTCTACAGGCCCCAGAGGAAGAAAAGTATAGTTATTCTACAGGCCCCAGAGGAAGATAAGTATAGTTATTATACAAGTCCCAGAGGAAGATAAGTATAGTTATTCTACAGGCCCCAGAGGAAGATAAGTATAGTTATTCTACAGGCCCCAGAGGAAGATAAGTATAGTTATTATACAGGTCCCAGAGGAAGATAAGTATAGTTATTCTACAGGCCCCCGAGGAAGATAAGTATAGTTATTCTAAAGGCTCCAGAGGAAGATAAGTATAGTTATTATACAGGCCCCAGAGGAAGATAAGTATAGTTATTATACAGGTCCCAGAGGAAGATAAGTATAGTTATTCTACAGGTTCCAGAGGAAGATAAGTATAGTTATTATACAGGCCCCAGAGGAAGATAAGTATAGTTATTATACAGGCCCCAGAGGAAGATTAGTATAGTTATTCTACAGGCCCCAGAGGAAGATAAGTATAGTTATTATACAAGTCCCAGAGGAAGATAAGTATAGTTATTATACAGGCCCCAGAGGAAGATAAGTATAGTTATTATACAGGCCCAGAGAAAGATAAGTATAGTTATTATACAGGCCTCAGAGGAAGATAAGTATAGTTATTATACAGGCCTCAGAGGAAGATAAGTATAGTTATTATACAAGTCCCAGAGGAAGATAAGTATAGTTATTATACAAGTCCCAAAGGAAGATAAGTATAGTTATTATACAAGTCCCAGAGGAATATAAGTATAGTTATTATACAGGCCCCAGAGGAAGATAAGTATAGTTATTCTACAAGCCCCAGAGGAAGATAAGTATAGTTATTCTACAGGCCCCAGAGGGAGATAAGTATAGTTATTATAAAGGCCCCAGAGGAAGATAAGTATAGTTATTATACAGGCTCCAGAGGAAGATAAGTATAGTTATTCTACAGGCCAAAGAGGAAGATAAGTATAGTTATTCTACAGGTCCAGAGGAAGATAAGTATAGTTATTATACAGGCCCCAGAGGAAGATAAGTATAGTTATTATACAGGCTCCAGAGGAAGATAAGTATAGTTATTCTACAGGCCCCAGAGGAAGATAAGTATAGTTATTCTACAGGCCCAGAGGAAGATAAGTATAGTTATTCTACAGGCCCCAGAGGAAGATAAGTATAGTTATTCTAGAGGCCCAGAGGAAGATAAGTATAGTTATTCTACAGGCTCCAGAGGAAGATAAGTATAGTTATTATACAAGTCCCAGAGGAAGATAAGTATAGTTATTCTACAGGCCCCAGAGGAAGATAAGTATAGTTATTCTACAGGCCCCAGAGGAAGATAAGTATAGTTATTCTACAGGCTCCAGAGGAAGATAAGTATAGTTATTCTACAGGCTCCAGAGGAAGATAAGTATAGTTATTCTACAGGCCCCAGAGCAAGATAAGTATAGTTATTATACAGGCCCCAGAGGAAGATAAGTATAGTTATTCTACAGGCCCCAGAGGAAGATAAGTATAGTTATTCTACAGGCTCCAGAGGAAGATAAGTATAGTTATTCTACAGGCCCCAGAGGAAGATAAGTATAGTTATTATACAGGCCCCAGAGGAAGATAAGTATAGTTATTATACAGGCCCCAGAGGAAGATAAGTATAGTTATTCTACAGGCCCCAGAGGAAGATAAGTATAGTTATTCTACATGTCCCAGAGGAAGATAAGTATAGTTATTCTAAAGGCTCCAGAGGAAGATAAGTATAGTTATTCTACAGGCCCCAGAGGAAGATAAGTATAGTTATTATACAGGCTCCAGAGGAAGATAAGTATAGTTATTATACATGCCCCAGAGGAAGATAAGTATAGTTATTATACATGCCCCAGAGGGAGATAGGTATAGTTATTCTACATGTCCCAGAGGAAGATAAGTATAGTTATTCTACATGTCCCAGAGGAAGATAAGTATAGTTATTCTACAGGTCCCAGAGAAAGATAAGTATAGTTATTATACAGGCCCCAGAGGAAGATAAGTATAGTTATTCTACATGTCCCAGAGGAAGATAAGTATAGTTATTCTACAGGCCCCAGAGCAAGATAAGTATAGTTATTATACAAGCCCCAGAGGAAGGTAAGTATAGTTATTCTACATGTCCCAGAGGAAGATAAGTATAGTTATTCTAGAGGCCCAGAGGAAGATAAGTATAGTTATTCTACAGGCTCCAGAGGAAGATAAGTATAGTTATTATAAAGTCCCAGAGGAAGATAAGTATAGTTATTCTACAGGCCCCAGAGGAAGATAAGTATAGTTATTCTACAGGCCCCAGAGGAAGATAAGTATAGTTATTCTACAGGCTCCAGAGGAAGATAAGTATAGTTATTCTACAGGCTCCAGAGGAAGATAAGTATAGTTATTATACAGGCCCCAGAGGAAGATAAGTATAGTTATTCTACAGGCTCCAGAGGAAGATAAGTATAGTTATTCTACAGGCCCCAGAGCAAGATAAGTATAGTTATTATACAAGCCCCAGAGGAAGATAAGTATAGTTATTCTACAGGCCCCAGAGGAAGATAAGTATAGTTATTCTACATGTCCCAGAGGAAGATAAGTATAGTTATTCTACATGTCCTAGAGGAAGATAAGTATAGTTATTATACAAGTCCCAGAGGAAGATAAGTATAGTTATTATACAAGTCCCAGAGGAAGATAAGTATAGTTATTATACAAGCCCCAGAGGGAGATAGGTATAGTTATTCTACATGTCCCAGAGGAAGATAAGTATAGTTATTCTACATGTCCCAGAGGAAGATAAGTATAGTTATTCTACAGGTCCCAGAGAAAGATAAGTATAGTTATTATACAGGCCCCAGAGGAAGATAAGTATAGTTATTCTACATGTCCCAGAGGAAGATAAGTATAGTTATTCTACAAGTCCCAGAGGAAGATAAGTATAGTTATTCTACAAGTCCCAGAGGAAGATAAGTATAGTTATTCTACAGGCCCCAGAGGAAGATAAGTATAGTTATTATACAGGCCCCAGAGGAAGATAAGTATAGTTATTCTACAGGCTCCAGAGGAAGATAAGTATAGTTATTATACAGGTCCCAGAGGAAGATAAGTATAGTTATTATACAGGCCCCAGAGGAAGATAAGTATAGTTATTATACATGTCCCAGATCAAGATAAGTATAGTTATTATACAGGCTCCAGAGGAAGATAAGTATAGTTATTCTACAGGCCCCAGAGGAAGATAAGTATAGTTATTATACAGGCCCCAGAGGAAGATAAGTATAGTTATTATACAGGTCCCAGAGGAAGATAAGTATAGTTATTATACAAGTCCCAGAGCAAGATAAGTATAGTTATTCTACATGCCCCAGAGGAAGATAAGTATAGTTATTATACAAGTCCCAGGGGAAGATAAGTATAGTTATTCTACATGTCCCAGAGGAAGATAAGTATAGTTATTATACAAGTCCCAGAGCAAGATAAGTATAGTTATTCTACATGCCCCAGAGGAAGATAAGTATAGTTATTATACAAGTCCCAGGGGAAGATAAGTATAGTTATTATACATGCCCCAGAGGAAGATAAGTATAGTTATTATACAAGTCCCAGAGCAAGATAAGTATAGTTATTCTACATGCCCCAGAGGAAGATAAGTATAGTTATTATACAAGTCCCAGAGGAAGATAAGTATAGTTATTATACAGGCCCCAGAGGAAGATAAGTATAGTTATTCTACAGGCCCCAGAGGAAGATAAGTATAGTTATTCTACAGGACCCAGAGGAAGATAAGTATAGTTATTATACAAGTCCCAGAGGAAGATAAGTATAGTTATTATACAAGTCCCAGAGGAAGATAAGTATAGTTATTCTACAGGCCCAGAGGAAGATAAGTATAGTTATTCTACAGGCCCCAGAGGAAGATAAGTATAGTTATTCTACAGGCCCCAGAGGAAGATAAGTATAGTTATTCTACAGGCCCCAGAGGAAGATAAGTATAGTTATTCTACAGGCTCCAGAGGAAGATAAGTATAGTTATTCTACAGGCCCCAGAGCAAGATAAGTATAGTTATTATACAAGCCCCAGAGGAAGATAAGTATAGTTATTCTACATGTCCCAGAGGAAGATAAGTATAGTTATTCTAAAGGCTCCAGAGGAAGATAAGTATAGTTATTCTACATGTCCTAGAGGAAGATAAGTATAGTTATTATACATGCCCCAGAGGAAGATAAGTATAGTTATTATACAAGTCCCAGGGGAAGATAAGTATAGTTATTCTACATGTCCCAGAGGAAGATAAGTATAGTTATTATACAAGTCCCAGAGCAAGATAAGTATAGTTATTCTACATGCCCCAGAGGAAGATAAGTATAGTTATTATACAAGTCCCAGGGGAAGATAAGTATAGTTATTATACAAGTCCCAGAGGAAGATAAGTATAGTTATTCTACAGGCCCCAGAGGAAGATAAGTATAGTTATTCTACAGGCCCCAGAGGAAGATAAGTATAGTTATTCTACAGGCCCTAGAGGAAGATAAATATAGTTATTATACAAGTCCCAGAGGAAGATAAGTATAGTTATTCTACAGGCCCAGAGGAAGATAAGTATAGTTATTCTACAGGCCCCAGAGGAAGATAAGTATAGTTATTCTACAGGCCCCAGAGGAAGATAAGTATAGTTATTCTACAGGCCCCAGAGCAAGATAAGTATAGTTATTCTACAGGCCCCAGAGCAAGATAAGTATAGTTATTATACAAGCCCCAGAGGAAGATAAGTATAGTTATTCTACATGTCCCAGAGGAAGATAAGTATAGTTATTCTAAAGGCTCCAGAGGAAGATAAGTATAGTTATTATACAAGCCCCAGAGGAAGGTAAGTATAGTTATTCTAAAGGCTCCAGAGGAAGATAAGTATAGTTATTCTACATGTCCTAGAGGAAGATAAGTATAGTTATTATACAAGTCCCAGAGGAAGATAAGTATAGTTATTATACATGCCCCAGAGGGAGATAGGTATAGTTATTCTACATGTCCCAGAGGAAGATAAGTATAGTTATTCTAAAGGCTCCAGAGGAAGATAAGTATAGTTATTCTACATGTCCTAGAGGAAGATAAGTATAGTTATTATACAAGTCCCAGAGGAAGATAAGTATAGTTATTATACATGCCCCAGAGGGAGATAGGTATAGTTATTCTACATGTCCCAGAGGAAGATAAGTATAGTTATTCTACATGTCCCAGAGGAAGATAAGTATAGTTATTCTACAGGTCCCAGAGAAAGATAAGTATAGTTATTATACAGGCCCCAGAGGAAGATAAGTATAGTTATTCTACATGTCCCAGAGGAAGATAAGTATAGTTATTCTACAAGTCCCAGAGGAAGATAAGTATAGTTATTATACAAGTCCCAGAGGAAGATAAGTATAGTTATTCTACAGGTCCCAGAGAAAGATAAGTATAGTTATTATACAGGCCCCAGAGGAAGATAAGTATAGTTATTCTACATGTCCCAGAGGAAGATAAGTATAGTTATTCTACAAGTCCCAGAGGAAGATAAGTATAGTTATTATACAAGTCCCAGAGGAAGATAAGTATAGTTATTCTACAGGCCCCAGAGGAAGATAAGTATAGTTATTCTACAGGCCCCAGAGGAAGATAAGTATAGTTATTCTACAGGCCCCAGAGGAAGATAAGTATAGTTATTATACAAGTCCCAGAGGAAGATAAGTATAGTTTTTATACAAGTCCCAGAGGAAGATAAGTATAGTTATTATACAAGTCCCAGAGGAAGATAAGTATAGTTATTATACAAGTCCCAGAGGAAGATAAGTATAGTTATTATACAAGCCCCCAAGGAAGATAAGTATAGTTATTCTACAGGTCCCAGAGGAAGATAAGTATAGTTATTATACAGGTTCCAGAGGAAGATAAGTATAGTTATTCTACATGCAGTGTAGGTTTTAGTATAAGCCTGGAGCAGTCTAAGGGTTAAGGCTGTAGGAGAGTGGGTTAGAAGAGAGAGGGAAGGTGCTGGGTGCAACATTGTTGCAATTTAGGGTAGGCCCCTCCTTACCAGTAGATAAGCCGAGTTCCCCCCTTGCAACTTCCTCTTCTTCTCCGGATCCTGGCAGAAGCAGTTTTTCTTAGCAGTTCTGTCATCACCAGTGCAGCTATGCATCGTTCCAGGCGTTCTACTCTGCCTCCTAGACGTTACCAGTCAGAGCAGGAACCTCCTGGACCTGCAAAAGAAAAAATAAAGATAAGTGTTCCATCTGTTACTGAGGATGATTTAGATATCATTCCCCCAACTCAATATACTACTGTTGTGTCAGCCCAGGTTCATAATGTGGAAGAGCAGGGACCTATTGATATTGAGTTAGCTCAGGAATCCCCCAGACCGCAAGCATTGCAGACCCAGCAGGTTAATTTACCCCTTGATAGTGTACAGGCCTCATTTCTTAGTGCAGTACCCCCTGCTGCTATGTCAGCAGTTTCTGACCTGTTAAAAAACATAATATCCGCAATGGCTGCAGCCTCCCCAGGGCCCAGCGTGACACCAGTTGTTCTCCCTCCTGATCCTTCTAGTCAGGATCAGGATCCCGCTTTATCTACCCCCGGCAGGCATCGCCCTTTCACACCTCTCATTGAGGCACCACACGTGGCAACACGCGGTCCCCAGCCCGGCCGGGACATGGCCTCTGTAGCTGCCCCTCAACCCGCAACACCCGGTCCACTTGCCCACAGGCGCACCATACCCGAGGCCCATGCTACCCCAGGGCCTATGTTGGACTCCCCAGGGCCTAGCGATCTCCTTCGCCAGCCGCGTGGTCTGGGGCCGACTTCCGGTGTCAACGCCATGTTAGTGACGTCACCGGAAGCGGCCATCGGCACTTCCGGCTTGGCAGACTCCCGCGCGGTCGCAAGGACATCGGCTCCCGGGGCAACGCCACTTGCAGGTGAGCACCGAGAGCCGTCCTTGGCCGTTGGCGGGTTATCAGTGGGGGGTCGGAGGGGCCTTAGCAGCGCAAGCAAACAGCGCAAGCGACCAGCACATTTGAACGTTAATCCTCAGGGGCATCAAAGGGGTCGCTCCATCATAAGAGGTAGTACCAGGCAGATAGCCAGTAATAGGGGTAGGGGGGCACGCAGTGTTAACCCTTCCAGGGCAATGAGGCCATTACAGTTTTTACAAATGGGAGATAACGCAAATGCCATTCAGCAGGCCGCTCCCGATATTGTTAACCCACACAGGGCTGACAGTGGTTTAGTTCAAGCGGCCGCTCAGCCGCAGGATATTGTCATTAATACACAAATGTCTGATAATAGTCTGCATGTGACTCAGGGCAACGATCGCAGTATGCATGTGAATCAGAGCATTGAGTATCATTTACCGTCTCATCATTTACCATCCCCCATTGGTGTGAATGCGGTTTGGCATGGTGTGAATGTACAAGCAGCAACTCAGGGACATAATACACCCCTGGTTGGCATGCATAATGCAAGTGTGCAATCTTTAGGCCAGGTACAACATCCCATTATGACAGGCATACATGGAGTACAAGCCCTTGCTCAGGGTCTCCACTCCCCCATTGCAGCCACGCAGGGCGCTCATGCACACTCATTAAGCCATGCACAATCAATAAGCCAGGCTAGCCATAACCCTATTGTAGACCAGCAGGGTGTGAATGCACAGACATCTGCGAATGGACAGTCAGCGAGTCAGGGATTTCATACACCTATGGTGATGTCTGCAAATAATACTCAGGTTGCAAACACGCTTCATATAGCTCATCCACCCCTTGCTACTGATAATCCAGACACATCCATTGGGCAAAGTGCTCGCAAAATTCTATCTCTTTTGCAGGGAGCAATTGGATCACAAAGTGCAGCAAAAACACGGACCACCACTGCCACAGTCATGAGTGGGGCAGATGCAGGAGTAGCAGGCAGCATTACAGCAGGAGCAGCAGCCACCACTTCCACTGCACAGCAAGGGTCTTCAGGAGTCGCCCTCCAAAACCAGCAAGCAGGCCAGCCCGTTACCAGCATGGGTCAGGGACCTCCTGCCATTAGTCACGGTGAGAATGCTTTATTTACACACAATGACCATTCTTCCTCTGACTCATCCTCCTCTGACTCAGGGTCTGAGACTGACTCTTCCTTGGGTTTACAGGGGTCAGGTCAGAGGAAAATGTTTAGAATGATTAAGAAAATTTTAAAGAGGGGGGTCGCGCCAGATAATAAGCAGGACAGCGCTAGTAACACCGCCCCGCAAAACCCATCTACCTCTGCAGAGGTGCCAGCTGAACCTCTCCCTACCAGGGCCATCTCTGAAAGGCGAGCAGCCCTTTATGGGGACGCAAGCCCAGGAAAAATATACTCATTGCATAGACACCTACGCAAAAAGGTGGTCAGTAGGATTCACCGTGGAAAATATGTTAATATATTTGACCTTTCGGTGGAGGCGTATAGGCAGAGAGAGAGGAGCGCTGAGGGAACAGGGCCTAAAAAATTTAAATGCCCAGACACTTTCGATGAGTGGCTCCAGTGCTTCAGAGTTTTTTCCTCCTGTTATATAGAAAAGTACCCCTCCCAGAGTTTGCCTATCCTAAAATACACGGACACTATTCACTGGATTCAGCGTAATCACAGTGAAGGTGTGTGGAGGGAATATGATGCTGAGTTCAGGAGGAAAATGGCAGGAAATCCTTCCCTGACTTTTGACTCTACTGACAACCAGTTGTGGCAGCGGATGGACCCAAAAGGGGGCGCACCCGCTGCTGTAACTTCAACTCAGCAATCAGCGCAGCAGTCCTTTCGCAACACTAGAAGCAGGAAACGGGGGGGAACTTGCTGGCCCTTCCAGGATAAAAAATGTGACAAGGGTAGCGCCTGCACCTTCAGACACGTCTGCAGGTACTGCTCCAGTCCACACCCTGGCAGTGACTGCATCAAACGTAGGGACCATACCAATAAGCCCCCTTCAGCAAGCTTGGGCCAGAAAGGCGGAAACGCCAGTTAAGGTACATGCGATGGCACCCTGGTTGTGGGCTTACCCAGACCAGGCTGCGGCACGTATGTTATGGGAGGGTTTTTCATTTGGTTTTCATATCCCCACAGTTAGGCAAATCAGGGGTAAGAAATTTAATAGGAACCTTATTTCAGCATACCAACACCCTGAAGTAGTGAGGGATAAAATTAATAAAGAAGTGGCTTTAGGGCGAATGGCTGGACCCTTTGCTGCCCCACCTTTACCTGATTTGGTCATTTCCCCGTTGGGGGTGGTTCCCAAGAAAGATCCGGGGAAGTTTCGCCTCATTCAGCACCTGTTGTACCCAAAAGGTAGCTCAGTCAATGATGCCATTGACCCCCAACTCAGCTCAGTGCGCTATCAATCCTTTGATAGCGCACTAGACCTGGTCAGGAGGGCGGGTCAGGGTGCTCTATTGGCGAAACTAGACATTGAGTCGGCATTTAGGCTTCTTCCACTCCACCCTTCAGTTTTCCATCTAATGGGTTGTAAGTTTGCAGGTGTGTACTACGTGGATCGCTGCCTGCCCATGGGCTGCTCTTTGTCATGCGCTTTGTTTGAAGCGTTCAGCAGATTCCTTCATTGGGTCGTAGCTTCAGAAGTGGGCAGCGATCCCATAGCACACTACCTGGACGATTTTCTCATTGTGGGGAGAGCAGGCTCCGATGATTGTTTATCCACAATGAACATCATGCGCAGCGTCATGAGGCATTTTGGGGTGCCCCTGGCAGAGGACAAAACGCAAGGCCCCGCGTCCTGTTTAGTTTTCCTGGGAATCGAAATCGATACCCAGGCTAGGCTCTGTAGGTTGCCACCTGATAAAGTTCAGAGCATGCTTGAGGCGGTCAGAGCGGCAGTCTCTAATGCAGTTATTTCCCTGAAACAGTTACAATCTCTGTTAGGTTTGCTTAATTTCGCATGCAGAGTTATCCCCATGGGTCGGGTTTTTAACCGTAGACTGGAAAGACAGCTTAGTGGTAGGTCGAACCCGAAGTCAAAGATAGCCCTAGGGAGTGAATTGCTAGCTGACCTAGTAGTCTGGGAACAATTTCTCACGCGGTTTAACGGGATTTGGGTCTGGCGTACCCCTCCCATGTCTAGCCAGTTACTGCACCTTTTCACTGACGCAGCTGGATCGCACGGTTACGGGGCCTATTTCCAGGGAGAGTGGAGCGCGGAGCCCTGGCCGGAGTCCTGGGCCCCAGCGGGCCTTACTCGCAACCTAACTCTCCTGGAGCTATTCCCCGTGGTCTTGGCGGTCGAGCTGTGGGGTGAGAAGTTGGCGAACGGGACTGTTGTGTTCTGGACAGACAACATCAGTGTGGTTTTTGCGATCAATAACTTGTCAGCCACCTCAGCAAAGGTCATTACCTTGCTGCGCCACCTGGTGTTGCGCTGTCTGGACCTTAACATCCAGTTCCAGGCCCGTCATGTCCCGGGCGTTAACAATGTTGTAGCTGACGCCCTGTCACGATTCAAATGGGTGACATTTCGCCAGTTAGCCCCCAAAGCTGCAGCCGTGGGTTTACGCTGTCCTGATTTCCTTTGGCAGCTCGTCCTTCCTGGATAGCCTTGCTTCCGTTGGTCCGCTCCTCCTTAGCACCATCCACTTGGCACGCCTATGCCCGCATGTGGTCTGAATGGGACAATTTCTGTGCGTCCAGGGGAGCCGATGCTGCTCAGGGGTCTAGGGACACCTTACATGATTGGCTGGTGAGTTTGCATGCCTCTGGGGTCCGGCAGGGGGCAATACAATCCAAATTGGCCGCCCTCTCATTTTTCTATAGGGCATTAGCCATTCCTGACCCAACCAATTCCTTTTTTATTAGACAGGTGATCAAGGGTTGGGGCAGATCGCAGCAGCGAAAACCCATCACCCGCGAGCGCCTGGAGCGATTGCTCCTGGCGCTCGACGTGGTCTGTAGATCAGATTTTGAAGCTCTACTCTTCAAAACTGCGTTTAATCTGGCCTTTGCCGCCGCTCTTAGAGTTAGTGAGGTAGTAGCACCCTCCAAGCAGGCGTCAGGGGCAGGTATACAACTGCAGCATATTAGAGCAGCCCCTGATTCCTTACTTCTTTTCCTTCCGCGATCAAAGACAGATCAGGAGGGAAAGGGAACCTGGATCCCCGTTCACCCTCAGGTGAACAGCGCATGCTGCCCGGTTAACTGCGTTAACCTTTACCTGGCTCAAAGGCCGCCTGGCCCGGGACAATTTCTGGTCCACACGGACGGCAGATCCCTTTCCAAATTTCAGTTCGGTAGGGTCCTAAAATTGGCGGCAGTCCAGGCGGGGCTGGACGCTAGCAGACTGGCCCCGCACTCTTTTCGCATAGGGGCCGCGACTAACGCAGCGCAAGCAGGCTCCTCGAGCGAGGACATAAAACGTATTGGGCGTTGGCGGTCCAATTGTTTCAGAACCTATGTCCGTCCAATTGTTTAATGTTTAGATGTTAATTCAGGATACTAAAATGTTTGTCTCCACAGGCACTACCCCTGGAGTGAAGCGAATCTGGATTGTGGGCCACTCCTTTGTCCACTGGGCCTCCCTACGCTGTGCGTCCCTCCCAATTGGCCAATCCCTAGGCTTCCCTCCCAACAAGGCATCCGTTAGGTGGTTGGGTGATAGGGGGATGTGCTGGCCCCAATTAGCAGGAACCATATCTGAGGCCCTGGTACGCTGGGGTAAGCCTCACATTCTTATTCTTCACCTAGGGGGTAACGATGTGGGGGCCATACCAGTTTTACAGTTGATCAAGGTTATGCAGGCAGACATTGGGTGGCTAAGAGTACGCATCCCGGGGGTCATGATAGGGTGGTCCCATATAATACACCGTCTCCACTGGAGGCATATGTCGGCCCATACGGCGGCATACCGGGTTAGGAAGAAGATCAATGCGTCTTTAGCGAAAACCGTCACTGGGTCAGGTGGCTTCGTGGTACGGCACAAAGCCATTTCGGCTGATAGAACCGAGCTGTATAGAAGGGATAAAGTTCACCTTTCAGATGTGGGGCTGGATTTATTCATAGGGGACATTCAGAGAGCTCTGTTACCCCTCCTGTAAATCAGGTTGTGGGTTGGCGGCAAGGGCACCATTAAAATGCTTCCTTGTGGCGGGAGATCCTCGGTCCGGTTGCGCAGGAGAAGGTCGCTAGGGGTGAGTGATGACCAGACTTCCGGGGAGGAGGGTAGGCCCTCACGTGCACGTGACGGTAACCCTCCTTCCTCCCTTTTGAGGGATGGTCACGTGATCTCTGCAACCCCTCAGCGTCATCTCCTTAGGGCAGAGACCCCTCTGCTGCTGTTCCCGTTGGGCCGGTGATCTCCTTGCTGTTCTGGGTTAGCTGATCTCTATGCCGCCATATATTTTCAGTTCTATCAGTTCTATCTAGTTTGTTAGGTTAATAAAATTTTATGGCCTGTGACGGTCACAAAATTTTCCCATAAAAAGTTTGTCTGTCGTTATTTCGCACTACATTCTCATGTACATAGTTATTTAATTAAGTTATGTTAAATCCTCTCCTCTGTGAAGAAGGATCCGGTAAGCATTTAATCCCTTAAGGCCCCAGAGGAAGATAAGTATAGTTATTATACAAGTCCCAGAGGAAGATAAGTATAGTTATTATACAGGCCCCCGAGGAAGATAAGTATAGTTATTATACAAGTCCTAGAGAAAGATAAGTATATTTATTCTACAGGCCCAGAGGAAGATAAGTATAGTTTTTCTACAGGCCCCAGAGGAAGATAAGTATAGTTATTCTACAGGCCCCAGAGGAAGATAAGTATAGTTATTATACAGGCCCCAGAGGAAGATAAGTATAGTTATTATACAGGTCCCAGAGAAAGATAAGTATAGTTATTATACAGGCCCCAGAGGAAGATAAGTATAGTTATTCTACAGGTCCCAGAGAAAGATAAGTATAGTTATTCTACAGGCTCCAGAGGAAGATAAGTATAGTTATTCTACAGGCCCCAGAGGAAGATAAGTATAGTTATTATACAGGCCCCAGAGGAAGATAAGTATAGTTATTATACATGCCCCAGAGGAAGATAAGTATAGTTATTCTACAGGCCCAGAGGAAGATAAGTATAGTTATTCTACAGGCTCCAGAGGAAGATAAGTATAGTTATTATACAAGTCCCAGAGGAAGATAAGTATAGTTATTCTACAGGCCCCAGAGGAAGATAAGTATAGTTATTCTACAGGCCCCAGAGGAAGATAAGTATAGTTATTCTACATGCTCCAGAGGAAGATAAGTATAGTTATTCTACAGGCCCCAGAGGAAGATAAGTATAGTTATTCTACAGGCTCCAGAGGAAGATAAGTATAGTTATTCTACAGGCTCCAGAGGAAGATAAGTATAGTTATTCTACAGGCTCCAGAGGAAGATAAGTATAGTTATTCTACAGGCCCAGAGAAAGATAAGTATAGTTATTCTACAGGCCCCATGGGAAGATAAGTATAGTTATTATACAGGCCCCAGAGAAAAATAAGCAGAGTTATGCTACATGCCTCAGAGAAAATAACTGATCTGTGCATTACTAGCACAAATGGATTAAATAACTGATCTGTGTATTACAAGCACAAATGGATTAAATAACTGATCTGTGTATTACTAGCACAAATGGATTCAATAACTGCTCTGTGTATTACTAGCACAAATGGATTAAATAACTGATCTCTGCATTACTAGCACAAAGGGGTTAAATAACTGATATGTGCATTACTAGCACAAAGGGATTAAATAACTGCTCTGTGCATTAATAGCACAAAGGGGTTAAATAACTGCTCTGTGCATTACTAGCACAAAGGGATTAAATAACTGCTATGTGCATTGCTAGCACAAAGGGATTAAATAACTGCTCTGTGCATTACTAGCACAAAGGGATTAAATAACTGATCTGTGCATTGCTAGCACAAAGGGATTAAATAACTCATATGTGCATTACTAGCACAAAGGGATTAAATAACTGATCTGTGTATTACTAGCACAAAGGGATTAAATAACTGTTCTGTGCATTACTAGCACAAAGGGATTAAATAACTGATCTGTGCATTACTAGCACAAAGGGATTAAATAACTGATATGTGCATTACTAGCACAAAGGGATTAAATAACTGATCTGTGTATTACTAGCACAAAGGGATTAAATAACTGTTCTGTGCATTACTAGCACAAAGGGATTAAATAACTGA